>NC_090893.1:30281272-30288772 GCF_036669925.1 Montipora capricornis
TGTGATCATGTTGATTTAAAAGCAATAGTTTTGAACCTCTCAATGATGACTTCAATTAGCATTTACATTACTTTACCTATTCTCGTGCAAATGCTGCAATTTTGTTCCTACTTTTAGGTAATAAAAAACCCGATTATCTCATTTTCTGACCATTTTACCCACTTTACACCCTGTAAATAGCAATCTGTTTAAATTATATATTATTTGTAGGGGAAACCTCTGCAACATGGCCCACAGAAACACTGTAGGGAAGATATTGTTTACCTATTGTCATTAATGTGCCAACCAGAGGCTCACTGGCTGTTGAAACAAAGGGTCTTTTGTTCCTGTGGTTTCCACATCAATGCTTGTCAACAGATATCTTCCCTATTATCTATATGTAGATGAACTTCAAACTCACATTAGCTCTGGACTACCAAGATTTATTACCACGGTAACTTTAAATTTAACGAAAACTAAATATCTTATCTTCAATCCTCATCAGAAAGTAAATTTCAACTTACTTCCTTCATTAACTTTAGCTGGTCAATGCCTTGAGCAAGTTTCAATCTTTAGATACTTGGGTATGATATCTATATTGGCCATCACCTTTCCTGGCATGATCATATTCATTATGTTTGTAACAAAGTTAATAAATTTACATTAACATCATCATTACGGTTAAGCAATATGAGTAAAAATTGTTTAATCAGTATCTATTATTCGGTTATTTAGCCAGTTACTGTATGGCTGCATATTGCGGGGTATTAATTATGAAAACCCATTGTCACAGCTTATAAAATTGCGAAAAAAACTTATTGGAATCATCAATGATGTTTCCCTACCCCACATTGTTTCCTTAGGTCTATTGAAATTTCATGATTGTGCTAAAATGTACACATTTATTTATGCATAATTGTCTTTGCGGTGATAAGCCATGTATTTTTTTCCATATTACTGGTTTTGGAGCAACGTAATCATTCAACCCAGGATGCATCTTTACAGCATTTATTTCTTCATACTATAACCAATATATGTACAAGAAAACTCTGCCTATCCATTATTGGAAAATACTTTTGGAATGACCTTCCTCTTTAAAATCGAAACAGCACATCTAAAATCCCATTTTGAAACAGCAATTTTTGAACACTATTTTGCGCAGTACTGATTTCCTTATTTGCTGGTATGTAGTCCAGTATTGCTTGTTTAAAAGTCTAAATATTGCAACTGAATGGGATATCCTGTTCTGCAGATTGGGTACGATTTAAAGTTAAGAATATAATCTTATTATTCTTTGTCTGAGATAGTTGTTAACTTGAATATATTCACATTATGGATTACATTCACAAATGTTTTACCTGTTTATGTCATTTTGAAATGATTTTAATAAAGCATTTTAAGCAATATTTACTAGTAAAATGACTTTCAAAAATCAATTTATACTTTCGTGAAAATTCTTGTAAGTAAGATGACAAAGTTTGAATACGCTTCCATTAATGTTGTAATAATAATAGTATATAAATTATTCAAGTACAACCCTTATAAATGTTTTAAATGGAAAGAGGTAAAGTGCGTAATGGTAATTATTATAGCTCTTTTTAGTTAACAACTTGAACACATTCACAACTAATTGTTTAGGGGATTCTTACGGGTGGGGCGGGGGGGGGGGATGGCGGGACGAGAGGGGCACTTTGTAAGCTTTAATACCCAAACAAATGAATAATTTATTTAAAATAGAAATCAGTCTTTCTTTTTTTTTAGTACAGTTGACTATATGCCATTTATTTCTAGGGGTGGCATAGTGCGTGTGATGTTCTCTGTAATATTTTCGGGTTTTAAAATTCCTGTGGTAAGCAGTTTTATGTAAGTGTAAATATTACTTCGCCTCAGATGAGCAAATTTTGTGCAAATAAATAAATAATTTAATTATGAACCATTGTCAATCTCCATGTTTTTCCCTGCAAAATTAGTTTATGATGTATCCACACTGATTGGGATTTTTTAAAATTTATTGCTAAGCGTGGAAACTCACTAGGCAAGATATCGCTGGGTAGCATTAAGGAGACGTCCGATCAAACAAGTGGCTCGAAGTGACAGATTTGAAGAGGACAATGTACTCACTTTGCTGGTCGCTTGCGCGCGCCTTGCCACTTTTAAATTTAAACTGTTTAACTCAAATTATTCTTATGATATTTGTGTGTCGGCTGTTAAAGGCGATTCCCGTATCACGAATTATTTTCTAAGATTTGGCCACGAGAACGCATGAGCTGCCGACTTGTGTCTCGTTCTCCGAGTTAGAATTTCTTGTGCGCGTCATTTCATCAACTTGAAACTTTCACAGCTTAGGGCAAATATGACAATATACAACTTAAAAAAAGCTTCAAATTTATTTCTTTTTCAGTGCTTTAATTTTCAGACGTTAAAGTTTGCCAAGTCAGACACAATGGGGCAGAGTGAGATGGTATGATAACAAGATTTGGAGCCACTCTGTAGACAACACCGTATCACACAAAACCTGCTGTGTTGAGCCTTGCCGCTTTAAATGACAATTTCTTTAAACAAATCTTTTCTTTGGTTGTTGGGCTTACTGCAGCAAGCGGGAATTTCCGTATCACGGCCTATGACAGAAGTCTCGAATAAGGGAATCACAATATTTTTTGCCAAGGAAATTTAAAAAATCTGGAGCACTCGTAAAGGAAAGCTTTGCGTCTTGGCTTAATCTGTTCGCTTCACGATTCAAAATCAGCCCTATTTCTTCTCCAGAACACTTCCCGACTCTATTTCGAGCATGTGGTTCAAAATTTCAAGGTTGGGAAGCCTTATAGCGAATTGAGATGTTCTTCGCCAGTGGGCTGCCATTTTTCAACTCCATCTTGTTAGCTGATTTATCGTTATTCTCGCTTCAAACGCCAGTCTAGCCACATTTTTTAATGTAAACTCACATTTCAATTTAAATCCGACTTACTTTATTATTAAGCAGCACTCCATTCTGAGTTGAAGTCTCTTAAATAAGGAAAAAAACGCCAGGAAGGCAAAACTATCCTCTGCTCCTTGCAATTTCTTCACTTCATCGCCACACTTTTGACTCGTCATCTTCGCTTCATTTGTGATCCTTCGCCGTATTTCCCGTTGTATTGAACCAGTATCAGTCATAAAGATAAGGTAATGCCCAAGTCTTTTAAATGACTCATCATTTTTGCATTCATTGTGTGCCGTCCTTTTGGAAACAGGTTATGAATATTAACGATTCCAGCACTACATCCGCCATTTCTTATGTTCCCGCGTTTCGAATGAATTTGACTAAATTTCAAGGGATTTTCGGGGTGATGAGGCGCATGCGCAACATTAGTCTCCTTTGTTTTTTGGAACTGGTTCGGTAAGAGTAAGTGCCCAGGGGCTCGTCTCGATCTTACAGTAAACTTTCACCACGGACATTTTATCGACCCGACTAACTGCCACTGGGTCTCCGAGGATGCACGTGTGCACGCTCGATTTCTTTACGTGTAAAAACCTCGACATCTTTAGAATCTAGAATGGAAGTGAGAATATTACGCTCAAAGCACTCACGCTCAAGTTTAAAGAAATAACGAGTAGGCCTTTCTCCCTCTTCAAATCACTGAACTCTGGAGCGAACCTTAGGGCCATCCAACTCTTTCAACGTGAGGGCCTTCAGTTCACTTTCGAGCTCGGAAATTTCAGAGCTAACAGACAAATCACCAGAAGTTAATTTAAGCTTAAGATCAATGATGCGATTTACCAAAAGAACGCGCTCGTGCGAGAGCTCCCTGCGCTTATTCTTGGAAAAATATGTAATTTGTGAACGAATAGAACGCTTAAAGAAATCTCACCACGACTTGACTGAAGGAAAGTGCTGCAGACAACCAGAAAGATCATCAATGCAAGTTGTAGTTTTAATTTCGCAGGAAGCAACCGCAGACATAGATCTCTGAGAAACAAAAGACTTATCAAGCCGAGAACCGATAGAAAAATCAGAATTAAACCAAGTGCACTGACGCAGCCTTGGATGAAACTTACGCCAGGCATCTGACAAAGAAAAAGTCGAACAAAAAGCAGAAAGATATTTAGCAGGAACAAAGTTCCCACCAAACTTGTCAAGATGGTGATCATAGCAATTGTAATCGCCAGCGATAATAACGGCGTCAGAAGGCAAAAAATACTCGTGCAAATTATCAAAAAACACTTTCCTTTCAGTCGGATTAGTAGGCGCGTAAATATTAATTAAATTAATGTTGATTGAAGCAACACGTTTACCAATCGACCCGAATACGGACATGCGGGGAAGCGTGGCGCATAGAGCTTAGCATTCGCATCTGGCCGAGTCCTCAAGGCTTTATTAATCAAAGTAGCGTGTTCTCTCGGCCAGTGCCAAACAACCGAACCAGTGTGTTCACTCTGCCAGCTTGTTAAACGCTTTGTCTTATGAACAAGAATTTTAAAACAATTTTGATATACGAAAGTGCTTGCTGGTTTTATTTTGTTATCTTAGTGGAGGTTCACTTAAAAAAGAGTTATGGCTTCTATGGTGTTTCAGTGGCATTTCCGGGCGTTTAAATTTGATTTTTGCGAGTTTTTCATCGAGCAATGTACACACATTGTACACTCTTATTTTTTTATATAAGAACCTTGAATTTTGGAGCTGACGCTGAACGTTCCTATATATTTTTGCAATGTAAGGCTGAAAACTCGTTAGAGCAAAACTTTGAAGGCACATATTACAGCGTCGCAACCGCTGAGACACGTAGGGAAGTCAGAGCAGGTCTGTCATGATCTTTTCTCTAACGAGCCATGACTGATCAATCGTGGAGCTTGTATGACAAGCTCCCAAAGGATTGTTGGGATAATTAATTCACCACGTGTGTAAAATGAGAACTTATCTCAGGATATGAAATTATTTCGAGATATGAAATTATCTCACGATACAGACTTATCTCGGGATAAAATGTTATCTCGATATCAGATCATCTCGAGATATAAAATTATCTCGAGATAAGCAATTACCCTGGGATAAACAACTATCTCGAGAACCAAAAAGTTATCTCGGGATATGAGATTATCTCGAGACAGACTTATCTCGGTATGAAATATCATCTCGAGATAAAATTATCTTAGGATTGAATATTACTATGTCTAAATGAAAAATTGTCTATGGATTTTGTGAAGAAAATAATCCGGTCGAGGCTAAAGCTTCAGACAATTATTTCAAGGTAAATAAGAAGTGGAAATGTCACCTATGGGCCACCGTTAAAAAGGACAGAAGAAGCATGTTTAATTGCATACAGGAAGCATTGGAACAATAATATAGTATCAGTTCGCAAAATAAGATTAATCGGAAAACTGCCCAATAAAACTTGTAAATTTAGTTCCCTCTTTTAAGAGGAAACAATTAAAATAATTTAAATAATTAAAATTGGCATAATTAAATGATGACTTTCAATTAATGTTTGTGATGATAATTGGTACCAGGCTAAAGTAAACTATTTTATCAATAGGCCTTAATCACACGGCGGCCATGTTGAGTCCCGAGGGATTGAAAACTTTTGTTTTTGCGCACCGAAACTCGTTCCAAAACATTTCGACTCAACTCTCGGGGTACGAAATATATTGTCTACGGCCAATAGAGGTTTTGCACGGCAGCCATGTTGCATGGCAGGAACAATGAATGTTTTGCATTAGAAAGAACATTTGTTCCCATAGGAAAAAGAATATGTTGTTCCTGCCATGCAACATGGCTGCCGTGCAAAACCTCTATGTGGCCGACGGGCTAATAAGGTCCATTGGAAGCCAATGAAGTTTCTTTAACACTGGACGTATGTGGTCGTACTTTCAAGTGAGAGTAATTAATCTTGCAGCAGAATTGAGAACAAGATACCCTACGAGCAGAGTCTCTTTCGATCTGCCTAGATAAATCGGGAAGAGGAAAGAAGACTCTGCCAAGCCGACTCGACTTTCTTTGTGAGCCCAGTTTCGACTTGTCAAACCTGTTGTATTTTAATTTATTTGTGCGCATGATAAGGCGCCACGCGTCATCAATATTCTTTTAAATTTACAACAACGTGACAATTTTTAACTGTCTAAATTCCCATGAGTCTTTCCTCCATATGTGTCGGTTACAGAAACTGGTTTGCCAGAATTGAGAAACCTATTATTTTTTTCAGTAAAAATCACGGCAATGGCAATTTAAAAACTTGAACTGTCTTGAGTTTCCAAGGAAATGTTTCCTTGGTTGTTGTGTGTCTGCAAGAGTTGTTCGAAAATATCCCAACTGTTTGTTTTGATTTGTGTTTTTTCGGTTACTAGTCACGCGCTGACTGACTCCGGAATACGTTTGAATTTTGAACGCATGCTCAACACGAAAAGTCGAGCCGGCCAGCAGACATTCTCGTTCCCAGAGCTGTGATCCTCTTGGCCATCGCCTCGGATCGAGAGGCCGGCTCTGGCCGGTTCCAATCCGTTCTCGCCACTGATTGGTCAGATGGGAACACAATAAAACTGATAACCGGAAGAGAATGGCCGAAGGGATTCTATTTTCTGTTTGCCGTACTTGCAACAGATATATTATTAGTAACAACCATCCTTTGGATTTATTTGGTGAAAAGACAATTAGGGAAGGAATCGTACGGGATTGAGAAGAGTTTTCTGGTTTGAAAATTTCTGTCGACGATCGTTTATTACCATCGCGAATATGTAGATCTTGCTACGTTACGGTCACGACATTTCAGGAGTTTATAAAGACGGTAGTTCATTCAAAAGCTCAGCACGAGTCGGTTATCCGATCTAAAAGAAGGAAGTCTGTGCAGCAGAGCCCGTCCTTCACCAGGTGTGGGACGCGAGAAAAAAAGGAGCAAGGTCAGCTGGTTATATGTTACGCAGGATTTTTGACTAAGCTCGATCGATTCATGTGTTTACAGTGTAATTATTGTTCGTGTGTTTAACAACGCAAAGCCATGACTCCTTTTGAATATGTTCGTGGTGAGGAACAAAAATGAAGCCAACAGCTAACCCGGTTATCGCGTACTTTTTTGTTACATTATCTTATTGCAATAATGAAATTTGTAAGTATATTTTCTTTGTGTAATATCTCATTAAAGTTGGAACTTGATTCCTTCCATGTCCAGTTTGCATTAGTTATAAGAAAATCATACAACTAAGGTTGATACAAAAGGCTTCAGTTGAGAGCAACCCCTGATGAAAAGGGACTACAGCCCCTGATGAAAAATGGGGATAAAGGGAGGAGGGGGGCTATCCAAAAAATGGATAAATTCCTGTCAAGTTCAATCTCAAGTGATCTTGACAACCTGCATCTTCTGGATAGCTTCTTATCCAGAGGAGAGCTTGAAGGATTCTCCTGCTGCTACACAGCTACTGAAAAACAACTTTTGGGTTCTCATTTTCAGAGGATTATTATGGCCACAGTAAACTGGGTACCTGTTGGGTTAACTTTCACATCGCTGTTTTGGGCTAGTATATAATTTATTAAACTGGTAAATTGTAGGGTCAGAA
>NC_090893.1:30311272-30323772 GCF_036669925.1 Montipora capricornis
TTTGGTCGTTCATGATTTGAAATTTGTGTTTGATCCGAAAACTCGCTAAGTCAGGAAACACGAATTACGTGAGAAACTCAATAAGAATACAAAGTCAACTCCAGCTTTGATGCTATTCATTAGTTCAAGTCACTAAGCACAGTGGTGCACTCGAGGAGACGATCTAAGCCCCAGATTCACATTACGCTTGAGGAAGCTGTGGCTGGGCAAAGGTGAAATCAGGACAAGTGTACGCCTTAAAGTCTGGTGAATGCATCAAATTACCAACGAGAGATTAAATTGGCTGACTCTTCGAGCGTCAGCCCTTCCGTCGTAAGAGCGAAAACCTTCCGAAAACAAAGCAGTCTTCAGTTCCATGCTACCGTTGACAAGTTGAGAAGCTGAAATTCAAATAAGGTACTGACTCCGAGCATCAAATATTATATTAGTGGCCGAAATAATAGCTTTCTGCTTCATTTCGTATTCAGACTCGGATATATCTCCAATCTCACACTTACAGCCTTTCAAATAATTAACCTCGGATTGTAAATTGAGATTGCTTTGGTTATAAGGGTTATATTCCAAAATGGTTATCACAGTTTGTTTTCAAATAACCGATACAGTGATAAAAACCATGAATAGTGCGTTTGTTGTGGTTGACTGTAGGCGAATGTATGCGATTGTGTGGATTGTGCTCTTGCCGAGGCAGTTCCGGTTACCTGTTGGCTACAGATAGTAGCTGCAATCTGGTTGGCTCTTGCCACCAACGATCCAAACGTCTTCATGTAGTACACATGTTTGTTCTTGTAAGCAATGCTCCTCAGCTCGCCCCTGTACGCTTTTCCAACACCGATCGCATAAACCTGGACTCCCTTGCGTGTAAATCTTGACGCCATACGCCTGATGGCATATGAGAAACGGCGGTTCGGTGGTCCACCTGTGACTACAACCAAAACGCGCTGAATGTACGTTGGCTCGTTGCGGAAAAACGTGTCATAAGCGGCTTGAAGAGCGAGGTCCAAACGTTTGCCTCCTCGGTTAGTATATGGCGCTTGGTCGATTCCACGGCGAACCGCTGTCGACAAAATATAAACGAGTCTTAGAATACGGAAGGATGGCACAATGCGAATTCCACTAGTTGATAGTATACTCTTGCTTTTTTATCTCTACCCGAAAGTGATATTCCCAATCATATCCCTCACTTTATGTTGTTTCCTTGGTAACTAAGGGATCGTATAACCATTCACCTTCTGTTCCATGGAAAACTCAAAGACTGTATCTAGAAGCATTCAATCGCATTTCTTTCCCACGAATCCGTGATGCAGCCTTAAAAATCTCTGCATGAAAGGCTAATCAGAAGCCGAAGCCGAAAACGTTTCTTGGAGCTCGATTTATTGCATAAAGGTGAATCAATTAAACAAGGAAACATGTCTGGGAATCTTGCTGTAAGCTGCGTCTTAAGCTGTTCAAACAATCAATGGAAGTCTAAGCAACTCTGACATTCAACAGAATCTGAGAGCCTTACCAAATATGGTGTTGTACTGCCTAAAGCGCATCTTCAGGGATGGAAGGTTGGCGTAGGTGATCAGACCTATGTGGGACTGGTGCTTGGTAATGGTGAATCTACTGCAGACAGTCTTAGCGAAGGCTTTCTCAAGCTGGAAATTACGGCGACCAACATCACTTGAGGCGTCCATTACAAACGCGAGATCCAGGGTAACTGGACAGTACTTGATACCTGAGAAGGGCCAAAGGAACGTCAATAGAATAGGCCCATTGCATGACCGTCTCACGTGACCTTGTCAGTCATAAAAAGCGGTCGTGGTACAAAATAGACGACAGAAATGCAAGAGGGAGATGTAATTAGTAAGAATGCCAATTTTGAGCTTTGAAAGTTTGAAAAATGTAAAAGAATTATGTGCTGGATGGTAAGACTTGCCATCCTGCAGCTGTTTTTCATATATATCTCAGTTATTTTTTAAGCATTAAAATCTGTCACCTAAATTTCAGTGGTCTCAAAATTGACATTTTTATCAATGTTATCACGCTCTTTCCATTTCTGGCATAAATTTTGTACCACGACTATTGATAAACAAGGTAATGTGACACGGTCATGCAAATGGTTTATGAATAGGCTGTTAGCGTGGAGAGGAAAATCCTATGAATGGAAGAGTTCAAGATGGCGAAATAATCATCTGTTTGGCTTAAGTACAGAAACCTTGGTTGAGGCTGGGTTCACAGTTGGCGCATTTGAAGGAGTCACACCGTCACATTTTCCAAGAAAAAAAATGTTCCTAATATTCAGATCTTCCCATTTAAGGCGCATCACATTATTGTGTGCGGGGTCTTCCGGATCCAGTATGTCCGCTAAGACGTTCCCACAGGTCGACAGATCATAGGCTGTAGGGCTTTTTGAAAGTGCAATTGAGTACAGAAAACATATTGAACTAGGCGGACGATGTTCGTTATGTGAAGCAGCGATGAGATCATTTGCTTCCTAAGTTGTTTATGGTTTGCGAAGTGGTAACAGCACTCTGGGCCTTCGACTAATGTGGAACGGATTCCATTCTATAACTTATTGTCGTATGAGAATCGAATTTGTTGGTTTGCTACATTGTTCCGCGAGGAACAAACTTATTGATGTCCTGAAGATTGTAGCTTGAAACAAAGTGACCATTTAGCATACCTGAGGGTAAAGGTCCAGGTTGAGGAGGAGGCACCGGCGGTCGGGGGCCAGGTCTTGTTGTGGGCCGTATCACAGGCTTAACTTTCTCAGCTAGACAGAAAATACAATTGCCACTACTCATTGGCTTTACAGACAACATTTGAAAGCAATCTCAACATGCCATACAACAAACAACCCATGCAGGAAATTTCTCAAACATCACTTCTTAGATTTGCATTTGCGAAAAAACGCTAAGAACAAAATCAAACATTCAAGCAGCGGACTGAGTACATTGCGTTGGATGGGGCTGAAATGTAAAGCCCGCCGGCCACCACCTAAGAGAATATACTTGGCTATTAGTCATACCATGAAACGTCACCACGAGAGGACTCATTTTTTAGCTTAATATGAAGCTTAAATACTCTCTGTCTATCGAGATGCTTTACGCGCCTTTGCTTATGTTTTTATTCAGTGTGAAGTAACGAATGGAACAGAAATAACCGACAAAAAGCCATAAAGGAATACTAGAAAAGCTGGCCAATCGAATGAAAATATATATCAA
This sequence comes from Montipora capricornis, assembly GCF_036669925.1. NCBI lineage: Eukaryota > Metazoa > Cnidaria > Anthozoa > Scleractinia > Acroporidae > Montipora > Montipora capricornis. Next base: position 30,314,479 of record NC_090893.1, read on the forward strand.
TATTTGCAATGAATAAAGCGCCAACGCCGCTCTTGGACTTATAACATGTTATCGGGTATTTCGGATTGATTTTGTCACCTCATGCGGCTCGCGTCGCAATAAATTTGTACAAAACAAATTTCAATAAAGCACATTCAATACTGATCACCATTGTTGGTAAAAGTACTTATTTTTTCTTGTCTCTGACAATAAAAAGAAAAAAAACATATATACTATTTATTGAATATACTCTTCCTGGCAAATTTGTTCACCATGGCTCTGCTCCAAACGTTGCCGTTAACAGTCACACAACAAATTGGGTACAGTTCAATTCAGGAATATTTTCAGGAATGCTTTTAACTGCTAACCAAGCAAAAGCATATCATCCAAATGTTATGTAAAACAATAATTAGAATTCCAAACAAGTCTCGAAATAAAATAAGTAAATATCCAACTATTAAATTATAAAGAAATTACAAATGTCACTCGGCTTACCACGAAAGGAAGTCAGCAAATTCAGTTTTAGTTAAAAGTTTGTGGTATCTCAATGAATTGATTTGGGCTCTTAGTGATCTTGAACTCAAATGTCCGTAAATATACTGCTTTTAGCGGCTCAGGGCGTGGCGTTTTCTTGAATTGATTGTCGGTCTAACTGCTCAGACTTCCAACCCACGTTGAAACGCTTGCGAATTGCACGTAACGACAAAATATCTCGCCCCTAATAGAACGGTTTTCAATTGAGCGTGTAAGTGAATTACTGTGGTTTTGCATTACTTCACTCAGTGATTGGTTCAAAGTTTTCGCGCCATTTTTTCAACCAATAAGAAGTGAAACCAAAACCAATCCTGGCTCGCGCGTAAACATTTTCGCGCACTTTGTGTCGGCTAAGTGTAATTACTTCGAGTTTTAATTGGTTTACTGGATTGTCTCCGTCCTTTTTTATTGGCCAAAGTAATTACTTATGTTTTGATTTTACGACACTCATTTGAAAACCGCTCTAAACTATGATAATGTAGCTGTAATAAGAAGCACTGAGTAAGAACAAATCCCGATGGATGTCCACGATAACGAATGATTTAAAGAAGGAAAAACACACCAAGGGAAAAATGCAGGTTTCATATCATACGAAATCTCCGTGTCTACGCCCGGTGCATCTCGGTAGACAGAGAGTCTTTAAGGCCCAAGCATACGGCTTCAGAATTAACATCCCTTCGATTTTGTTGAAGAAGCTTCACGAGAACCCTGGTATTCAGTCCCAGGCTGCAGCCGTGTTTGTTACTATGGCTATGGATTTGTTACTATGGATACGTTATTGAGAGACCGATTAGTGCGCACGCGCATACGCAACAATGCTGAAAGAGGGGGACAAACGGCTTGAAATTCATTCAACATTCGCAATAACAAAAGAAAAGTTGAATGGTTGTTGAAGCAAAGTTTAAACCCTTTTAAACTTATTCAACATCGATTAAACTTCGATTCAACAGTTTTCAACACAATTAAAGAGGCAGGGGGCGGGTAGCGGCAGGAAGCGGCGGCAAACGGTTTTCAAGTTCGCTGTTTAACAAAATCGAACGGATGTCGAAGCGGTTTTCCCGGCCCTTGAAACAAGCGACGTTTTTGAGCCACAGACGGCACCGGAAGTGAGCTGTTTTCGCATTTAACTTGTCTTCACACAATCACAATTACGTTGTTATGTATCTTTCACTAGCAGAGACGATTAGTTTGAACATCTGGGTGAGACCACTGTCCTGGCGTGGGAAACGTTCACTCCCGGTTTCCTTCCATGAATCAAACACGTCGCGTGCTTAAAGCTCTCTAAAGCGAAGGTTACGCAAGCTCGTTTTTGAGACGCAGACGGCAACAGGAAGTCAGCGGTTCTCCTTTTAACTTGTCATCACACAACCACATTTACTTTGCTAAGTATCTTTTCTCCATTAGAGATGATTAGTATAAAAATCTGGGAGACACCACTGCCCTGGCACCTGAAATGTTCTCTTCCGGTTGCTGTCCGCGTCTGAAAAACGCCCGTGCTTAAGCTCCCTAATGTTTTTGAGCCACGAACGGATACCGGAAGGAAACAGTTCGCATGCCAAGACAGTAATCTGATCCAGATTCTTAAACTTATTGTGTATCATAGGGAACAGATACTTAGCAATGTAAGTGTGGTAGGGTACAGACAAGTAAAAAAGGAAAACAACACACTTCCGGTTGTCTTCCGAGGCTTAAGGACGTTTCCTGTTAAGCCCCCAACGATATAAATTCACAGGTGCAATCTTAGGTTGGTTTATCTCACCTGGCCTTTGTCCATAAAGCTCAAACCTCATTGAAATGTGTCCGAACCAAGTGTAAGGCTTGATTTTGATGTAACGCGCACGAATGCGTGGTCTGAGATCATGCGCAACGATGCTGTTGCGGTCGTTGTTGGCAGGGAAGATCTAGAAACCATTACAGAATGAATGAGATACAGGTAGCTAAGTAGGATTAATTAACTTAAGCAGAACCGAGAAAATGGATAGTTCACCTGGACTCGACCTCGTTTCGTGTACAATTTGAAGGTACGCCCGTTGTTGCTGTAAGCTACTTTATAGCTTGTAACCCATTGGTTGGAGTCTTGGCGACCCTGGATTAGGATTTTTGACACCACAATGCCTTTCTTGAGATCGACCTGTAGCAAACCAAGATAAAAAAATAAAAAAAAATTACCACACAAGCAATGACCGAGGTTATGTTATGTTGTTGTTGATGGGTCTGCGGCCAAAAGCACTTAGAAGTATAGTTGGTTCCTATTTTAGCATGACATTTATAGTGATTATTGCTATTAAATAAAAGCGATGCAGGTGGACTCTCTTCGAAGAAGACTAAAATGGCGGATGCAATATGTTGTCAACCAGAGACGAGAAGAACCATAAACAAAATGGCTGAGATTTCAGAAGACGATCAAAGAAAACACTCACCATAATCCATTGGCCCCTGTTATTTCTCTTTGCAGACCAGGCTCCCTTGTTTTTGCCGCGTGCAACAGAGTTCAATCTTGCAAACCTCGCTGCATGGTACTTGTCCCACTCGGAAGATGCCGTGAGATCACGATCTTTGATCTTGTAATCCTCTATACCCATAGGAAGATCCTTTTTCGCTGTGGGAATAAAATAACTCGTCATAGGTAATTTATTTGTTATTACATGGTAGTGTTTTGCCAAGAACTAAAACACTCGTAGAATCAATACCACCACTACATCCGGGAACCGAGTGGCGTATCCTTCGTGTCTACTACGAGTGGTCGTATTGAGCAACGCCGTCACTATTCCCACCTTCTTCTGCCCCCTTTTTTTGGTTGTACTAATACCCAGTATTTGTATCAAAGCCTGCTTTTCAATCTCTACAATGTTCATTTATTATCCATGTAATAAAAAGGAAAATTACGCGTTAGCTCGACGATATGAATTTTATGTTCTCGTGGCAAGAACAATACCTCACAAGTGAGCGCATCTTCTCGCATCGTATAATATTCTCTATTTACATTCGCACTAGCTAAAACTAGCTAAACTAGTTGCTGCACGCTTCAGTTTCAAAGCGAGTTCTGGTGCATAACCATTCAAATGGAAATGAGTTGCCTATTCTTATGCAAATCAAACTTAGTTCCCTTTCAATAGCTGAGCACCAAGACTCACTTCAAAACCAAGACAAACAGCAACACGGAAATGGCCCATTGCTAGACTGGTAAAACTACTAAAGACAAGTTGCCTACTAATGTTACTGAAAAAGTAAAATACCTAAATAAACTAAACAATGTCAGATGAAATTAGACAAGAATACGCCAGTTAGAAAACTTAACGCGCATTCGTCGAGATAAAAACAACACATGTTAAAACTACAAACCACTTCGAATGCTAAAAACGAGTATCTCGTTTCCATATAGACATATTCACATCTGCTAGAGGCTTATTACGAACTCACAAAATGGAATACTCCCAGTTGGATTGATAGCTCAATTGCTAGAGCACTACGACAGCATCGCAGAGGTCAGGGTTCAAATCCCGCCTAGCCTGAATTTTTAAGGCTTTCCTTTGGTTACTGCTTTAGCAACGTTTACATCTGCGATAACATATCCTCTCAAGGTCACTTCCATGACCAAAGCCGACCCCGCACATACGTGTCTGGGACCTCACAATAGACCTTTTTGCGGATTCGGCGGCCATTTTGATTTCTATTGTTTCAATAGCTATAATGGGATGCCCAGGGGGCAAATACATATTAATTTGCCCCCTGAGCATCCCATAATGTCTTTCGAAACAATAGAAGTTAAAATGGCCACCGTATCTGCAAAAAGGTCTATTGGTTCATAGAATAGTATACTGCGGCCATTAAGCACTAACGCAATTGTCTACTGATTATTCTGTACTTACATGCACGTTGTCCATAGAACTCGAGCCTCATTGAAATGTGATTGATCCACGTGCGTGCGTAAAGACGCACAAATCTTGCACGGATTGGTGGATCAAATGTATTTTCCTTAATAGAGAAGTGATCACGGTTTCCTTGGAAGACCTACAAAAAGGAAAGCAACAGGAAGTGAAGTAAGGACATGTTCAATTTATCAGATTATTCCATTACGTTGTTTACACTCAGGAAACAAGAAACGTGAAACAATCAACAATTTACTTTGGACGGTTTTCAGGTTTCATTTTACGTCCAGGAAGCCAAAGTACCCGAAACTTTCCTAGTGAATTAAATCGCTTTGAATCTTCAAAAGGAAAACGTTTCAAACCATGCAAATTTGCAGCTGTTTTGTTTTCTCTGATTTTGAAAACATGTTAAGAAATCTTCTTTTTTTTTTAAGTTTCAAGAATTACTTTTGGGACCTTTCAAGAAACACGCCTCAGGACTTTTGTCCTTTTCTTTTGCCTTTTCGCCACTGTTTTCGAAAATTAAGAGCCTTTATATATTGGTCACCGGAAAATAACGCAACAGCTGAACTCTGCAAACGTCCTTGAAGACAATCCGAATAGACCGTGCAGTATTATCGTGTAGTCCATGTATTGCAAGAGTACCTCGAAGCCTTCTATTTATAATTCTCACCTTGAGTCTGCTGTTAACTCTAAACGGTGTCCAGCGGTATCCATCAGGACTGTAAGCTACAGCAAAGCTGGTGACATATTGCTTTGCATCAGCTCTTCCTTGTATAGCGACTTTAGTTAGTCGCCTGAACCGTCTGAAATCAACCTGGATCCATTGCCTTCTATTGTTCCTTTTAGCAGACCATCCTCCCTTAAAGCGACCCTTTGGTTGCAAGTTAAGTCTGGCCAGGTAAGCAGCGTGGTATTTGTCAACTTCACTAGAGGCTTTCATGTCTTTATTCGGGATTTTGCCCCTAGAAATTCCAAACGATTTTGAAATGGGTTCCTTGCCTGTGGAAAAAGTGAGGGTACAGAAATTATTTGCGTTGATTCGCGAATTTACGTTGGTTCTTTTACTTAGCTCTTATTAACCGAGCAGGAGGTCTGTATGGGAGAATCTTGACCGAGGTCGTGAGTACAGACCGAACGCAGTGAGGTCTGTACACACGGCCGAGGTCAAGATTCTCCCATACAGACTGACTAAGCTCGGTTAATAAGATGTCTATTATATGGCAAACAAGAACAATTTAATTCGTTTAATGTAACTGGTTTGTAACTGGTTTTGCTTGCGAACGGTGATGAGTAGCGATGAACTGAACTTAATTCTGTGAAAGTTTGCTCGTCATCCTCTCTCTTGTCATCATGCTGTTTGGCACTTCCATAAATAAATATTGGTAGAAGAAAATACTCAATATTTTTGCATTTTAGTTTGCATCTTTTCACCCCAAAACATTCACCGGTCTAGATGCCGGTCCAGATGGGAAAATCTAGACCACGGTCAATATCGATTTTAGCCAATCAAATTCGTGAATTTTGTAGTTCCCAGTACTCGTGAGACAGAGCCATATAATAAAGTTGATTACTAAAGTGACCTGGCCATTGAGTGGCCACGAAACTTTCGGTGATTTTTACATGACGTTGCGGTAGCAATATGTTTATGCAACTGGCCACAGAAAAGACGGCAATATTCGTGTATCAAACTTAGAGTCAAGAGGAAGTGCTCTATTGTTATGCAAAACGTTTTTCTTTTGTTTCCCTGAAAAATCAGGGACCCCGCTCATTACGTAATAAAGGACAGTAACTGATAACGACCTCGATGATGTTAACATCATTTTTTAAGAACGAAAATGGTGCTTTTTGTATCGGTTCATGAAGATAGAGCGGTTTTCAATTGAGTGTCGGAAGTAATTGGTGAATTGCTTTGGTTTCGCAATTACTTCAATCAGTGATTGGTTCAAAGTTCTCGCGCCACTTTTTCAACCAATCACAAGTGAAACCAAAACCAATCGTGGCTCGCGCGTGTACATTTTCCTGCGCTTTGTGTCGGCTACGTGTAATTACTTCGAGTTTTGATTGGTTGACTGAATTGTCTCCGTCCTTTTTTATTGGCTTTGGCTTTGGTTTTACGACACTCGATTGAAATTCGCTCTAAGAACCCATGATTTGTAATTAAAATATTAAAAGGAAATATGATTCCCCGACGAAATATCAAAATTGTCCCTGTGTGTACGATGTGGTTACTTAAACCTCAGCGAAAGAGGACAGTCGCTAAAAACTTCTTCAACGCATCTCACTATACAACTGACGCTATCTCGAAAAAAAGAAAACTGAATTGCGGTTGCTTTCTGGAAAGCTCTTAGATCGTTAAAGACCTAATGAACCGCAGCGGTACGGATTTAAGGCAGTGTGGGTTACTGGTTAGGGCGCTTGTCCTGAGATCCGGAGATCCCGGGTTTAAGACCCGTTCTGACCACTAGTTGAATTTGGTTCCGGGCATCCTTCGTTCAATTTATCGGCTGCACTTCTAAATAGCCAACTGGTTTGTCTCCAGCCAGTTGGGATTCTTAACTGTTGGTTCTGAAAAGCCTCTATTGGTAGTGGTCTACTTAGCATGTATGCATTAAAGCGTGGAATCGGACTCTCGGAAATTTTCTCCAGCTTTCTGATACGCCTCGATTTCTTTTATTAGATATCTTCCGATCTACTTATTCCACGTTTGCTCAGGTATGCTTACCTGTGAAGAACACCAGTCCATTCGTAAGCATAAATAAAGGACACTTACCGAGGCGACGTCCATAAATTTCAACTCGCATAGCGATGTGTCTGTGCCATTGTTGTGGCACTACCCGGACATAACGACATCTGAGAGGTTTGGAAAACCTGTGCCGCACTATTGTATTTCTGTCACTGTTGCCGGTCAATACCTAACAACAGAACATTGACAAAAGTGAAAATTTTCAGCGACGGGAATATAGATTCTGTATTTACTACGGGCTTTTTGGTTTACGAATCTGCCGTGGAAGACGTTTTCAATCGGAGACATTCTCTGCCTTTTCTCTAGTCTCATACTTGTTGAAGAAATTCTCAGTGTCGAGTGGTGTCACAATATTTATATATAGCATGTGAGCTCCAAGGTATCCACAATTGAAGTTTAGGCGGCCACATTGGATGCCTAAAGCAGTCATCTGAGATTGAAGTATCCTTATACATGTAACTGAAAATCTCTTTCATTTGAAGAAACTGAACGACGCAGGCAGTGGGGGATCGCTGGAAAGCGTAGTGATTTTTCCTCTCAGTAAAATTGAGTAAACTCAGTAAAAATCTCTGAATTGACCTGTTCAACCTAATGTTACTCACCACAGTTCTACGACGCACTTGGTACCAGGTCCACCTCACACCACCCCTGCTGTACATAACCTTATAGGCCTTCACCCACTGTCCAGCATCTTGTCTTCCTTGCGTGGCGATACCGTACACCAATGCCCTAATGCCGAGGTCAATCTGAAACCATTGTTTACCATTGTTAACACGTGAAAGCCACGCCCCTCGGTATCTTCCATGTCTCTGGGTGTTAAGACGACCTCGGTGGGGTCCATGGTACTCGTCCCAACGTGACGACGAACTCAGTGCGCTGTCTGGGATGCGCCAGTCCTCCAGACCAAATGGTAGCCTTTTAGCTGCTGTAAATGTAAAGAAAAAATATCAGTTGTATCTCGGCTAATTGTTGGGAAAGGGTCAAGAAAAGCCCAAATCGGGAAACATTGTCCACAAATCCAACTCACATATGGAATAGTAACGGGGTTTTTCTTAGTTTGTAGACTCTACTATATTTAACATTCAATTTCAAAATAACGCCACCGAAGGTTCAACTTCTAAATAGCGCGAGGGTCTTCCTAGCACTAAGAACGTTAGTATTTTTTCCTAGCTAGGAAGACTCTGTCACTTGACAGATTCTCGCGCTAGAGACTTGTACAAAATTAACATTTTACGCTTAAAGTAAACAGAGATACTATAAGACCTTCTTGAGTGATCCGCTTTCTAAGATCACAATCAAATTCTGCTTACCAGCATTGCGCCCATATAGCTCCAGTCTCATGGATATGTGGGCATACCATGCTAAAGGTCTCACACGAATTGACACTGCTCTGATAGCAGGCTGAAGGTAATGTCGGACGATAGAATCCCTGTTGCTGTTTGCACGGAATATCTAAAAATACAAATCAATAGAAAAAGTCTGTAAACCAAAAATAAAAGTACTCTATCTCTGAGACAAAAATGCGGGAGGTTTAGTTTTAAGGTTTAAGCGAGGCTCCAGCACTTGGCTAAGTAGCCTGACTTCTGGCTGTTATTCACAATTGTGGTCTCATTCACACAGAAGCCCTTCAAGCTAATCCTGCCAAGCCGACCACATGCTGGAAAGGTCAGACCACAACACCGGGAACACTGTCCCCTACTCTTTTCGAATTGTGTGTGGCAATGGATTGGTGCAATCGCTTTGATCGCAAACTAAAATAATAGAGTGATTTTCACTGAGTATCGGAAGAAATTGCAAGATTGATTTGGCTTGCAATGATACACTGGGTTTGTGACTAAAATGGATCCGCCAAAGGCAGGTGGACACGTTATGACAGATACATAACAAATAACTGTCAGACCCAAACAAGGAGATGAAAACTGGTCGTTCCATCCACCCTAAGAATATCGTTTCTCAAGGAAAGTTATGAACGCAATTTTGACAATTGCGTAGAGAAACCTTTAAAAGTCAGGACTTTCAACGGGCTTTGAACACGTGACCTCGCGATGCCGGTGCCACGCTCTAACCAAGTGAGCCATGAAGCCACTGACGTTGGGAGGTCCTAATTTGTGGGTTCCAATGTTCCCGTGATGAATGAATCAATGAACGAAGTGATCTACGAAATGA
>NC_090893.1:30326272-30341272 GCF_036669925.1 Montipora capricornis
TCAAACCGTTGCTCGCATGTTCTTTTTGAAACTCAGACTGGTTTATTGCAGAGGTGATTATAAGTTTAACATGCTTTTTTTTTTAATTTTGAAGCCAATTCGTTTGTTTAAAGATGATTTTAATACGAGAATTTGCTTTACCATTATGAAAAAAAAAATTATGGATATGGCATACCTGCCATTTGTGCTAAACCGCTAGGTGAACAAAAAGTGTACGATTTTTGGGTTTACATGCCCTTTAAAGTCAAGTCAATCTAAAATACTTTCAAAGAAAGCGTTTGTATCCGAAAGAAATAAGTCTAGAATCCCCTATTTTTGTTTTCAAATTTCGTAGACAAAACCTCTTTATGTCACAACAATAGGGCAACCGTAACACGTCACAATTATTCAAGATGGCGGCGTCCGCGAAATTTCAAAGTGAAAATAAGCGATTTTAGAATTCACTTTTCCTGATATAAACCCTTTTTAAAAAACAAATTTCGAACAAATTTGTGTGTAAACATAATTCCCTTCGATTTAACCTTATTCTGTATTAAGAATGGAGGTTCCCTTTAAACATCTACCTTGCTTGTCGTTTGTAATTGAGTCTGGCTCTCCATGCAGCATGGTATCTGTCCCATTCAGAGGAAGCCCTGATCTGCTTATTTTTTATGCGACCGCTCTGCATTCCAAAGGCTTTGAGACGAGGCTTGATGATCCCTTTACAATAATAAGAAATAAACAAAATAAAATGATGTGTTAAGCCCCGTATACACGCGAAATTTTCAGTGAAAATCTTTGTGACAATTTTTATCTGATGCTGTAGACAAGGAAATTCGGCCAATTTTTAAATAACAAAAGTATTGCATTCTTAAACTATTGAGTCTTTGACGTAATTTTCTCCTCGATCCAGCTCTCTCAATATTTTAAAGACCATTAAACAGTAAAATTCCAGTTAAAATAAACAAGTTTCTTTCTGAAATCAAGGCTTAAAATTTTGACAAGTTTCTGTTTAGTTAACATAGTTTTAAAATCCAAAGAAAATTAAAAAAAAAAAGTTTTTTTGGTCATCGCAGCACTTTAACTATGCATGGAGATAGAGGAGGCCAACATGAAAGAATGACTATTGACTATAAAATAACAAAAAAAGTAAAAATAATCGTGATTTTAGTTTTAACGTTCTGTTCGCCATCATTTACGACTTGCTACACTGCCTTACGTCTGCAGCTTTACGACATCGGCAAGTAGTCTAAGATTTAATTTTTTGTCTTCGTATGTTTGCTTACGATGAGGTTGACATTACGATATCTAAAAAACTCCTATTGATGCCAAAAGGAATCTGCAAGATTCGCATTTATGAAAAGTTCAAAGAAAGTTCAAATTAATGACTCACCGGGTCGGCGTCCATAGAAACCAACTCGCATGGAGATATGTCCGTACCAGGACACCACGAGAATTCTAAAGTAGCGAGCCCGGACTGCTGGACGCAATTTATGGGAAACGATGGTGTTTCTATCACTGTTGCCGCGGAATATCTGAATTTCAAGAAATAGTGGTTAGTGCCGAAACAAGAATTCCTTAGTGAACAAGGTCGTTTATCGATCCTTAATTAGTTTACTAGGAAGCTCCCAACCACGGAAGAGGTATTTCGGAAAGGTTTTTGCAGCCGGGTGTAATAAGCCGTGAGTCGATTTTGATGAGGGAGGAAAACCTGAGAAACCGGAGAAAAACCCTGAGTCAGGTTGAGATTTACTGATACTCATGCAATATACCATTGTAGAAGTGGGAGTCGCGGATGATGACCTCTACGCCAGCCTGACTTCACAACGCGTACAGCAGAGGGTATTCCTAGATGGTCACCCACTCAGATTAAAGCCACGTCTAAAAGGACTTAACAACGGTTAAGAAAGAGGAGCCGGTGTTCTTCCTATACAGAGTGTTTATCATACAGGACGCCAGATAAGCGACTTAGCTCCTCAGGACCTAGTTTTTGCACTGGGTTGAATGGGTACAGCATCCGACCGGTGTTGCGGAGATCGTACGTTCCATTCCTGCCTACATAGGGCTCTGATTTTCTTTCTCGTTGTCCATTCCCCGTTGCTAATCGTGGTTAATGATATGAGTCCCACTTCCCGAAATATCTTGATGACTAAATGTGCAGATGACATAACGTGTAGCATACCCGTTGGGTCTAATGTGAATGACTATGTCTGTAGGGAGGCAGAAAATATTAAAGTCTGGGCAGTGAGGAATTTAATGAAACTTAATTTGAGTAAAACCAAGTAACTTGCCATAAAAGGAAGAACAACCTTGCCCCTTCCTGATGAAATTCTCGATATAAATGTATCTTGTATCTGAAGCTTCCTGGAGTGAGATTTTATGATAATCATGCCAACTGGGATAACCTTTTTTTGACGTGATGAAAAGAGCTCTTAAGCGTATGCATATCCTCAGAGTGTGCAAAAACAATGGTTATAGTATATTCGACCTTCATTATCTTTTTTTACTCTCTTATTATGTCACTCTTTACTTACTGCATCCGAGTTTTGGGGTGTTGCTGCTTATAGTAAGTATTTGAGTCAAGTTAATAGGCTACTGAAAAGAGCACTGAGATTTGGGTATATTCAGTATGTAACATTTAGCTATCAAACAGGTTGTAAAAGATAGTGATTTAAGGTTGTGAAGTAGTATTGTGGATAATCCGTCACACCCCCAGCTGGATCCTCTCCCCTCAGGTAAACGCAGAGCTCTACACGGTAGATCCCACCCTTTCCACATCCCACATCCCTAGTGTCAAAATTGAGAGGTTTAAGAAATGCTCTCTTAATAGATACCTCTTCGATTTTGAAATGAATCTTAGGGCACGTTCGATTGACGCTATTCCGGAATAAGAATACGTGGAGTGATGATTTAAAACAGTTGCTTGGCGTTTTGAAGCAACAAGGATAATAAATATATGTTTAAAATAGCATTGTGGCAGGAGTTTGAACATTTTAATATGAACCTCCGTAAAAGCGAAGGATTTTTAACTTCTATTCTATGTATTCCTATTCCGGAAATCGGTCAATCGAACGGGCCCTTAATTTAGTATTTTGTAGTTTAGTACAGTTTTACTTCATTTTGTAATATGTCGTAAGATTTATTATTATGTACCCACCTTTACGCGTCCTCCCTTCTTGTAAGGCGTAAATCTCACACCATTGTTACTGTAGTAAAATTTGAAACTTCTAACCCATTGGTCGGCATCCTGCCTTCCCTGTGTCCTAATCACTGTGACAAGAGTAGGTGCCCCCAAGTTGAATTGTAGCCATTGCTTTTTGTTATTCCTCTTAGCGGACCAAGCTCCCTTGTAGAGGCCTCGGGCCTTGTTGTTCAATCGGCCAAGCCATGGAGCAGTATAACGATTGTACGTCGAGGAAGATGTAATGTAACCATTGGGGATCTTGCCATCCTCGATACCGATTGGTACTGAATTAGGTGCTGAAACGGACAAAGACCGTGGGTAAGTGATTAGTAGACCAGTACAACTGGGAAAATAGTTAATACATGTGCTTTCAAGGTGCTATGTATGTTTGAGTGGATGCATGTATTGTAATGGGAAAACAATTGCTCGAAACTTAAGGGGTAACAATCTTACATTAACGGTGCTTCCTACGGGGAAAACTGGATTTAGATCTTAAAGTCCGAAAATTTAGATTCCTAAATGGAAATCTGTGTCGTGGAAACTTCAATGGTGAAAATATGAGAAAAATCCAACCGAACAGACCCTGAGCTCCCGTTTTCAGGTGGCACAAGCTAAAACGTTGGTGTGATTGTTGAAAAGGAATTACTTATGCCTATTTCTCAATTAGGTATGGCTCATGCGAGCTGTCTTGTTCTACTCTGCGATTAATTTTACTTACATATGTAGCTGATGAAGAACTCAGCTCTCATAGAGATGTGTCCATACCATGTCCATGGGTGAATACGAACGTACCGTGCCCTGAAGGCCGGCTCAAAAATATTCTCTTTAATCGTGTTTTGGTCTTTATTGCCTGGGAAAATCTTGAAACAAAAAGAGAGAAAAAGAGAAATAATGTAACAGGAAACTAAGATCCTATTGCTCGTATAGTTGAATTACATTTAGACCGGGCCAACGGCCAAACCAACCATTGAAAGTTTGCCTCCTCCTTGGTAATTTGTTGCTGTATTAGCGCAATTTAAAATCAAACCTAACCCCAGCGATTTCCCCAGGGGTACCTTTAAGTAGAGAGTAAATTAAATTTGAGATTTCCACAGTACAGCAGTGCGCGTAAGGGAGCAGGCAAGGCAAAGACGGGCTAGATAATCAGATTTTGCCGGATGGTTTTCAAAACAAGAATATACTCTAACCAAACACTTAACAAAGATTTAAAACATTTAAAAAACAAACATTTAATTAATTCACATTGTAATTTTGATTGTTTTATCTATTTGTTTGTTTGTTTGTTTCCTACTTTAAATTGTACATTAACGATGAACTGAGCAAATAAAATCTATGCTATTCTTTGCTATTCAAACAAACCAGATTGCACCATTCGTTTTACCTTGACCTTTCCATATTGCTTATATTGTATCCACCGGTATTTATCTTGGCTGTAAGAGATGAGGAAGCTCGTCACCCATTGTTTAGCGTCATATCTACCCTGGGTAACCACTTTAACCACTCTGCATGGCTGTCTTAGGTCAAACTGAAGATACTGTCGGCGATCGTTCTTTTTTGCAGCCCATCCTCCTAGATATCGACCTGTCTTTCGCTGGTACACCCTGCCTCGCCATGGTGCAAGGTATCTATTCCACCAGCTCGAGGCTGTGATGTAGCGTTTTCCGGTCATTCCTTTTGGAATACCACTTGGCTTGACGGGTCGTCGTCGGCCTGGTGAAGAGCGAATTAAAGTATTTCCAAGATCAACTCAGACCAGATTAGCTTTCCATCATTATTTTTCTGAAGCATCTTAGGCTGGATTCTTAAATCCTCGAATCTGATTGACTAACAGCGTGCACGTAACCGGTCCAGTTTTTTTACGATACGAACCTGGCAAGATCCGAAATTGTTCTGAGAAAATCGCGGCAACTTAAAATTGTCGCAAAAGTTTACAACGGCAACTACAGTTAGCCTTGAACAAATTCCCGAGATGACAAATATGTTAGGAAAATATAAACTCTGAAAAAATAGATTCAGTCGGTTTAATTTTGCTATCCAGAGGAGAATCAGCAATTGAAAGATGATTTTCCTATGCTCAAAAGATGTAAAGATTTGATGCATCAAACAGACAAAGTGAAACTTACCGATAAGAGACCCATAAAGTTCAACTCTCATTGAAATGTGTCCGTGCCAGCTGTATGGATGAAGTTTCACGAATCGTGCCAAGAAAGGACGTTTGAAATATTTCTTCACAACCGTGTTTCTGTCTTTATTAGCAGGGAAAAGCTGCACCAAAATATAAAGCAAGATGAAGACTAACGTTAAACCCGCGGGTGCCCCGCATAAATGTCTGATGGTATTTCTCTTACACGAGAACATTAAGGATAGGCCTATAGAGCCTATTCAATTACGTGATCCTAAGAGGCCATGTTTTTTTACAGACCATTCTGGAACACCAACATAACCGCCGTTTCTTTGTTTTAGAACAGTGACTTCCGTGAATTGATATGCATGCACTCTACGAGTTTAGGCAACTTTCAAATTGGCGCCCGTTTCCACGTGGTAGGCGGCCAGGCCCTCTTTACCACTACGTATTACAGAATTTTCTTTGGTAGATGTCACTCGATTTATAATAAGTTGGGTTTTGAATCCCTTCGTCGGAATCCCCCGCTAAGCTGCCACGATCTCGACAATCCCTCTTTCATCTCTTCAGCTCGTCAGCGGGTAGCAGGAAAATGTCCATGTGCCCATTGTGGCTTCGCGTATTACAACATTCATTGTTCACCAATAGCCCTTTTCACGGTTAGTTTTTCTTATTTGCATTACGATGTAATCTAACGTGGATGCGAGGCAATTTCGGGTCAAAACTACAAAATAGCCCGAAATTGCCTCACATACATGCTAGATTATATTGTAATGCAAATGAGAAAAACTAACCGGGAAAAGGGCTATTTAAATAGGCCATTTCCGCGTTCATGTATGCCTCCTCTTCAAAGCGAGTCAAAGTGCGAAGTCTTATGACAATGAGTTTTCATTCATATGTAAAGTAGAAGTAATTCCCATCACAAAACCTTCGCACTTAGAGTGCGTTCGATTGACCGTATTCCGGAATAGGAATACTTCGTTTTTATGGAGATTCACATTAAAATTGTCAAACACCTGGTAAAATGCTATTTTAAACGTATCTTTAGAATCCTTGTTGCTTCAAAACGCCAGACATACCGTTTTGAATCATCACTCCACGTATTCTTATTCCGGAAAACGGTCAGTCGAACGCAGCCTTAAGACTCGCTTTGACGAGGAGGCAGAAAACAATAGTACTCATCTTGACAACGACGTGAAATGACCAAATTTGAGGTCATGTGGAGAACGAGAGCACTTGACGATGAATTTTCAAATTTCTCTATAAATATCCACACTGTTCTCACCAATTTTATTCTTCGAATGTGTACTCTGACTTCCCAAGCCGAGAGACTTGGAGTCTTCGCAAAATTATCACAGTAACGTAACTAATATTTTTAGACAACGTTCTCGTAGCCCTCGTTGTCGGCCTTGCTTAATGTCCCTATTGCCTGCCTTGTTACGAGACGAAACAGCGGCTGTGCAAGATGTAAACCACACAATGGTAGGCATGTTTACCACATTGCGCTCTTAAATGGAAGTGAAACAGCTAGAGTGATCTCGACAAAATCCTCGATTGATCAAGCTGTCAACTAACCTTGGGTCTTCTCCTTCTTTCAGTGTAATACTGGAAGCTAAATCCATCCCTGCTGTAGGAGATCCTAACCGACATCACCCACTGATTGTAATCTTGACGTCCCTGAATGGCGAACCCGACAACACGTGCTACCTTGGTGATGTCAATCATAAGCCACTGGGCACGGTTATTGACTCGTGCTGCCCACGCACCGTACAGCCTTCCCTGTTTGACAACGTTAAGACGTGCTCGCTTTGGAGCAAACTCTCGATTCCAGCTGGAAGAAGCGCTGAAGCTTCCATCCGGGATACGACGGTCCTCGACTCCAAGAGCCAACTTAGATGGAGCTGGTGAGAACAAAATAGCACAATTAATTTACTATTCAATATATGAAATTTAATTTTCCTTCATTATTGTTTATCTCAAACTTATTGCTCGTTCGTAAAATATATTGTTTTTACCACTCGAGAAACATTCCTGACAGTTACATTGTAGCGAAGTGTCTCATTAACAGTGCCTACCAGTATTTCGTCCATAGTATTCCACTCGTAGAGAAATGTGTCCTACCCATCGCAACGGGTGGAGGCGTATAACACGTGCTCTTATACTTGGTCTCAATGTATGCAGTACCACTGTATTACGATCCTTATTGCCCCTGAACACCTAAACATCCATGCAAGAAAAGGAAAAAAAAAAAAAGAAAAGCTGTCATTATGATCTCTTATGATCTCTTTCAGAAGAAAATGACCATATCGATTTATCTGTCTCAATAACAAAAATGTCTTAATACTTTGGGTTTTGATATTTTCACTTTGTATTGATTTGACTTTAGATTATATTTAGGCCCGCTTTAAACGTCACATTTTAAATGTGCCGAATCTAATGCAAATGAGCGAAAACAATAGATTTTATCATTTGCATTAGATTCGGCACATGTAAAATGCGATGTTTAAAACGGCCTTACTTATTTTACTTGACTGTATACTTTGTACACTAGCTATTTGTATACCTGTTCCTTCTACAATGTATAGTTTGTACATGAATACCGTAGCTTTCTCTAATTGTTCTGTCTTTTATACACATGTAACCACTGGTCGCCTCGACTAGCTTTTTGCTAGGGGCGAGCAGTGCGGGCGGATTGAACATATTATGAAATTATGCAATAAACAATAGATAATAAACACTGATCTCTCTTTGAAAGGAGCTGTGTTATCTTTGCCAAACCTAAGTGGTCTGGTACTCTGTCACTGCAATAGCTAGATAACAGGGAGGCAGTGCGGCCCAGTGAATAGGGCGCTTGCATTGAGATCATGGGATCTGGGGTTCAAGACGCGTTCTGACCACTTGTTGAATTTGTTCCTTGGTAGCCCCTCGTTCATCTTCTCGACTTGCACTTGTAAGTAGAGGTTCTGCACGGCATCCATTTTGCATGGCAGGAACAATACATTATTTTTCCTAAGGGAACAAATGTTCTTTCTAATGCAAAACATTTTCATTGTTCCTGCCATGCAAAATGGCTGCCGTGCAAAACCTCTATAGCCAACTGATTTTGCTCCTGCCGGTTAGTACTCTTAACAATTGTTGTTGAATGTTCTGTCCTGTCGTGATTGTGTTTTCATTGGCAATGAAAAGCCCCTATGGGGAGTGGTCAATTAAGTATGTATATAGTATTACAATGATGCCAATAGGGAATTCAAGAAGCGACGACGAGTACGGCAACGACAACGCCCCAAAACAAAAATATCATTGGTTAAATCAAAAGGGGATAAATAATCGTGCTGCACGTGCTGCACGCATTTTAGCACACATTCTTGCGGTACTCTGCATGACAACGAACTGAAATCACCAAATTCGAGGTTTTCAACACAACGTGAGGAGGTTCACTAGCAATAGAGTTATTTTCATAGAGTTATGACATTAGAGTTAGAGTTAAGTTTCCAAAATCCTGAATTCAAGATTTTGGAAGGCCTAAATCCTGAATTCAGAAATACAAAAAGTATCCTAAACATGCATAAAAGCTAACCTTAGGCCTAAGGTTAGCTTTTATGAATGTTGGCTGAGGATTTTGGAAACTTAACTCTAACTCTACGACATAACTCTATAAAAATAACTCTAAGAATAGCCGTCCCCCAACGTGAGCATACAAATGTGATCCGTTTATTCATTTTAGGATACTTCTCCCACATTGTACGATGTGAACAAGATGGAATAATCACGAAATTCTTACGATAGTGCAAAGTTATATTTTGAGGTGACGTTTTCGTCGATTTTGCCGTCGTAGATCTTTAAGTCTCTAATAGGGAGCTAAATAAAGCAAGGACGACGGCGGCTCCCGGAACATAAGGGAGCTTAAGCACGCGCGTTTTTGAGACTCGGACGGCAACCGGAAGAGAACATTTCGCGTGCCAGGACAATGGTGTCTCCTAGATTTTTATACTAATCCTCTCTAATGGAGAAAAGATACTTAGCACTATAAATGTGGTTGAGTGAAGACAAATTGAAAGGGGAAACAAGTCACTTCCGGTTGCCGTCCGCGTCTCAAAAACGCGCGTGCTTAAGGTCCCTATTGTCTAAAAATATTTTTTCTCGTTACTGTAATAATTTTTGCAATTACTCCAAGTCGCATGGAAATTGTGAGTCCTCATTTCGAGAATAAAATTGGTGAGAACGGTGTGGATATTTAGTGAAAAAAATGAAAAATCATCGTCAGGTGCTCGCGACCTCCACATGGCTTCAAATTTGATCATTTCACGTCGTTGTCAAGACGAGAACGGCAAACAAATGCATCAATATGTAAAACGCACGTGCAGGGCGTGCTGGACTACTCTTTTTGCTAATTAAACATATTGTATTGTGGCGTTCTCGTAGCCGTCGTCGTCGTCGTTGGTTAAGGTCCGTATTGATAATAATGATGATGACGACGACGATAGTACTTTTCCATTTTGTCTATTAATCTTACACGCATTAATGAAAGGGAGATGAGAAATGTCGAGCTTCAGTATCGACTTTCAATTAATGCTTACGGTTAGGCCTATCTGCCACTATCAAAATACCACAATACTCTTTGTTTGCACTCCAAACTTTTGCATAAGCATTGTGTCTAGTTTCTCTTGGGACTTACAATAGTCACAAGAGGAAACATAGCAATTATAATGCAAACGTTTAGAGGGAAAACAAAGAGTATTATGGTATTTTTGATAGTGGCTAATTAAGGGTACCTGGTATTACCCACACGTTGGTTCTTCTGGCAAAAGAAAACCGGACCACGCCACAGAGGAAAACTATCGGAACAGGGTCGAGAATTGGCACAAACTCAACCACTGATGGGATTACGTCATCAGGGGTTTGAGTCTGAGTGTTTTACTGGAAAGATGAAATCGCTCGAGCCTTGTTGCAGATAAAAAAGTTGATCCTAATTTATCACGACCAATATTCCTGAAACTAAACCTTGGCATACCTTCGTTGCTCCATTCTTCACGTATTTGGCGAAGTACACACCATCCACACTGGACGAAAGATAAAATAGTGTCACCCATTGGTTGAAATCCTGTCTTCCTTGTGTTGCCACAGCAACTACCTTTTTCGGCTGTTTGAATCGAACTTGCAGCCATTGTTGTCCGTTGTTAACCTTTGCAGCCCAGGCCCCCGCGTATGGGCCTTGTTTCGGTTGTTTGAATCTGCTGCGCCATGGCATATAGTAACGGTTATAGTAAGACGAGGCAGTGATGGCGTTGTTAGGTATTTTGCCGTTTTGTAGCCCAAGAGGCTTAGGTGCCCCCCTCTTCACACCTAGATAAAGTTTGCACGAAAATTAGTAGGTAGATAGGTTGGTAGGTAGATAGGTAGGTCGCTGGTTGAATGACCAGGTAGGTGATTTTACGGCCAGGTACCTGGGAAGGGAGGGAGAGTGCCACTTAGGGACAATTACTGCAGCGCAAGCAGACCGACATTTTTCCCCCCCCCCCCCCCCCCCTTCCCCCTTAGACAGGAGGACTGCCCATCCCAAGGTTACACAAGGCACGATTCGCCAGTTGAAGACTGATAACTAGAAGAAAATATGTTTTTCTTAAGAAATTACATTTTTGGGCGTCACTGATAAAGTTGAAAGTTGTTTAGTTCTCTGTGATGCTCCTGTTATACGATAGCTAGACTTCAGCTTCCAACCGTTCTGCCTCAAATTTAAAATAATAACGTAAATCATTTTTCGCGTTTCAGTGAAAAAATAACTTAAATGTTAGTGAAACCGGAGTACATATAAAACAAAACCTGATTGTTTTCAAAGCCGAGAAGAGATCTTCGCGGCTCCTCGGCGCCACTTGCTTGTTCACCAGCCCTACCATTGAGCCACGGTCGCAAAAGCACAATTATATAAAATAACAGGTACGTCTTTGAGCAAAATACGGAAAATAATTTGAATTTGAGACCCAGTATCATGGGCCTCCATTCCAAGTTAGTTCCAGTCCAGTTGCGAGAAAGGGAGACTG
Source organism: Montipora capricornis (assembly GCF_036669925.1). Lineage (NCBI taxonomy): Eukaryota > Metazoa > Cnidaria > Anthozoa > Scleractinia > Acroporidae > Montipora > Montipora capricornis. The sequence continues at coordinate 30,337,596 of NC_090893.1, forward strand.
GCCTATCAGCTTTGAAACCCATATGGTTACTAGTCACGTAACACGCTTACCGCCATATGTGAAACGTAGCTACTTACCACTTCTCTTTCCGTATATTCCAATCCTCATGGAGATATGAACATGCCACTTAATCGGATGGAATCTGACGTACTTGGCAACGACAGGGCTTCGAAGATTGTGCGCCACTTGCGTATTCCCATCCCTGTTGGCTGGGAAAATCTTGAAAGAAGAAAATTAACACCTGGACTACAGGCTTATGACTTAACCGTCTAGGATTCTAAGACAGGGTATTGCAAAAGAAACAGCGCCTCTGTCCACACTTTGCTCAAAGGAACCAATGCTACGTTCATAAGCCCAGATATAAAAAAATACCAGTAATATCTTGTCAGAATCAACCAGCACGATTCTCAGTGAAGGGAGCTCTTATCTAGATTAAAGTGGTGACATTGTGAAACACTTGCAGTTGTGCGTAACCTCAGTTACATTCTCTGTTTATCGCCTACTTCCTCCCCCCCCCCCCCCCTATCTGATTATCTGTGATCACGCAGGGCATTTTTGCCATTAAAACATACATTTTGGGGTCTTTTATATACTCCACTGAGAGCAAATATTACCTTAACTTTTCCATTTTCTCTGTAGGGCTTGAAATTTCGTCCATCCGCGCTAAGCGAGAGGGAGTATTGCATGACCCACTGATCAGCGTCCTGTCGACCTTGCGTTACTACACCGGTGATTGTTGTTGGTCGATTCAGTTTTATCTGTACCCACTGCCGTTTGTCGTTCTTTTTAGCGGACCACGCTCCACGATATCGCTTTGTCGCCACTGAGTTGAGTCTCGCGCGGTCTGAGCGATGGTATTTGTCCCAAACACTTGAAGCCTTGAAAGCTTTGTCAGGTATCTTACCGTCCTCGATACCAAGCTCCACACTGTTGCGTGCTGTGACGTGAAAGAATACACTCAGATTAAGTATTGACAAAAACCAATCAAAGAGAAGCTTTTTCGACCAACTTGGTCAATCAAAATCTCGGTCCCAATCTCGTTGTTATTACTGTATCTGCCTTCCCATTTCTCTAAAATACATCAAGTCGTTCTCCATCTTTCTACCGAGAAAAATACAAGAGTGCCCAAAACGTTCTTTCCACGAATTTCATTGTCGCACATTCACCACGAACCCCTATTGATCTCAAATCCACAAAACGTGATATCAAAAGTTTATTGTGGCTCTTAATTCTATGGTTAACGCCTGTCATTTACCTTGTACAATGTTACTTACGAGTAGCGTAGCCGTAAAATTCGGCTCTCAGAGAGATATGTCCCACCCACGAGATCGGATAGATTCGCACATAGCGAGCTTTGAATGGAGGGTCAAAGATGTTCGATTTAAGCGTGTTTCTGTCACTGTTTCCAACAAAGATCTGATGAAAGACAAAACGGGATATAGAGCAAGTTAAAACGGGCTTCCAGATCACAAACAAATATTTTATAATCAGCTCACTAACATTTTTATTGGTACTCACCTATGAGCTATTAGAGGACAGACACACATCTGACGTCGTCATAACAAAAAAAGACACCTTTAATTCATTCGTCTGTTCAGTAATAGACCACGGAAGACGTCAAAATGTGGTATAAACATCATTGTTATAGATGTAGACTTTCATTAGACAAAACGCGCACTGTGATTGGTCAATTTTTGGCCCTTCCCGACCGGGAAACAATTCCGCAGTTGTTGCCCGCTCCGGATGTTTTGGATTGTTGAAGGAAAAGTCTAAATATATAACAATGCACTCTCGGGAAAAAAAAAAAAAAAGGAAAAAAAAAAGTTTCCCTCGGGACCATACATTAAAGGCCCACCTTCAACCGACAGGCTTTTCGACCGCTTGTTTTTGTTATGCAAATTCGCGTTGCTTATCGTAGCGATTTGATTGGATGAATTTCAGCTTTGGCTGGATTTTCATATATGAAAATTGTTCCCCGGCTCGCGCTATGCCTGTTGGTTGAGGGTGGGCCTTTAACTGTATAGTGACACTCGGCTTTCGCCTCGTACGCCACTTTGTTGCTCTTCCCACATTTTGACGTCATTTGTGATGTGTTACTGAACAGACTCACGGTAACATGTAAGTGAAATCTGATTCTGCTTCGACAAAAGACGAATCCAAGTACCCGAAGAGAAACAGAGAAGCAACAAATTAAGCTCGCATATGATCCCAAAGGCCCGTTTCCCAAAGGTCCCGAAAAGCAACTTGTGACACTGCCATCCGCTTGTTTTGAAAAGCTGGTCCTTTAAAGTGCTTTTAAGATAACACAATTCAAAATGATTGCGAAGTTAGACGACTTAAAATTTGGCACACGAAAAAGGCCTAAAAAGTCTCGGGACTTTCGAGAAGGGAGTCCTTAATACGGAAATCAAACACTGGACACTTTGATAGGGAAGAGCGCTCTCACCACTGCGTAGGTCCAAGGAGGCAGCGCGGTCCAATCACTGTTAGGGCGTTGGGTTTGCATGCGGTTGTCCCTGCTGATTCAACTCCACCACGCTTTGTAAATAGCCAACTGGTTGCCTCCTGCCAGTTGGGGTTCTAAATCACGTTTCTGTTAAGTTCGAATTGTTTCTTTCAGATTGTTAAAAGTGGAGTGCTAAGTGCACTTCCACTATAAACAAAGCATTGGTTTTTACAATTAATTATTATTATTATTATTATTATTATTTTGGTTTTTTTACACGCTAGCTCATCAACAAAACTTTACCTGCACACGGCTATATTTCCTGTACGGCACCCAATAGAACGCATCAGAGCTGTACTTGATGTAGAACTTTGTAACCCACTGGTTAGCATCGTATCTTCCTTGAGTCACAACTTTAACGATTGTCCTTGGCCGCCTCAAATCGACCTGTATCCATTGCCCTTGCTTGTTGACTTTAGCCGACCAACCGCCATTGAAGCGCCCATTTTTTTTGTTGCGCAAACGTCCCAGCCAAGGCGCGTGGTAACGATCAATGGAGCTCGACGCCGTGATGTAACGATTGCCAATACGGTTGTTGGAAAGTCCAAATGGACGGGGGACTGGGAGAGGCTCTTTAAGGAAAAACAACACCATTAGACTCCAAACGTTACCATTTTGTGATAGATACCATATGAAATGGAAATCTTCGTTCCTATCGGGCTTGAAGAAAAATGTGTAATAACTAGGCAATTACAGTGATCGTGATTGCAAAACACTTGAATTTCTCTTCCAAATAACAGCGAAAGCTTCCCAAAGTTAATTGAGTGGAATCTGTTGGCACTAAATTACACATAGAGTACACTAGATAAAGTAACGCATTCAAAAATAGTGTTATTTTAACGTAGTTTTGAAATCCAAAGAAAAAGAAGAATTAATTTTTTGGTCATAGTAGCTCTTTAAAAGTTCTAAAATTCAGGCACACATAAAACAGCATTAAATAGATAGTAAATATAATAATAATAATAATAATAATAATAATAATAATAGTAAGAAGAAGAAGAAGAAGAAGAAGAATGAGAATAATAATAATAATAATAATAATAATAATAACAACAATAATAAATTGTAATTTATTTTGCGCCTTTAACATGCAATGATCAAAGGCGCCTTACAACTTAAATACTATAAATCAAGCTAATTTTAAAAAAGGTGAGTTTTAAGTGAAGATTTA
>NC_090893.1:30346272-30376272 GCF_036669925.1 Montipora capricornis
AAGAGACCAGTTTAGTGTCGGAGCAACTCCGAAAGCAACACAATACAACACTAAATGGGGTAGAAACGTCTTCGAGGAGTGGCAGCAGCGACGGCAAAATAAATGTGCAATGTGAGAAGTTGTTAGAATGGCCGTTCTCAAATGCGAAGATGTTGAAGATGTGACCGTTTCAGTAGAGCACATGTCGGCAAATAAGCTAAACTTTTGGTTGAGCAAATTCAGTTCGTTTGTGAAGTGGCCAAGCAAAATGGAGAGCATTATCCGCCCAATTCGCTTTATTTGTTATTTTGTGCTATTAACTATCATTTGCGTGAGACGGAAGGCGAGGATGCATTAAACTTTCTAGACAAGGCACACAAGATTCAAGTAAATTGTTACCTAATAGTTGTGATTGAAATGTCAAACTTGTGATTGATTAATAAACTTTGTACAAATTTTCAGGACTCGTTTTTATGAAAGTTAAGCATACTAATTAGGCGAGTTAGAAGTCTTTATGAAATTTAATTTTACTGCTAATTCAACTAATTAAAAATTCATCAACCCCAGCCTTTCCCTGCTATCTATTCAACCCCTCCCCGTGCTTTCAGACAGTTGAACTTTAACGAGATTTACAAACCAACACATGTAACCTGAATAGTGCGTTTCTGTTGGCTGTCATCCTAATGAATTATTAATGATTTTTCCAATGTATTTATACCCACTACCTAAATTTAATAAATGGAGTACTTGAATTAAATCTTTTCACTATTCATCTCGTTTAGTTCTTACTATTCTGAGTTTTTTTTTTAATTTTCTTTCTTGTATTTTTTTAAATTATCTTTCTTGTATTTTTTTGGCAAAAGAAATGCTTGTTGTTGTTGTACAATTGCTGGTGGACGAACATGAGAGATCTATTGTTTTCGAACACCAACATGGCAGCGATGATGCAATGTGAATATAGGGCCTGTAAAACTGTTGTTTTGGTAAGAATTATCGGCATACACCTTGGATAGCGAGACTAACAGAGGCCTGAAACGAGTCAAGAAAATTGCACTCAGTGAGAGGAGGACAGTATGAAATGGCAGTGGCTGTGTGCTTTCAAAATGGCGGCCCATTACGAACAAGCGTACGCCTCCCAAAAAAACGCCCTGAACTGCAGGACATGTGAATATTGGGCTTGTCAAAATATTACACCGAAGAGGCCTACCTCCTTGGAGTTCCACAATCTTAATTTTCAGTGAAGAGCTTTTACAAAGAAAACCTTCAGGTAGAAATAAACTATATAGTTCATTCCACTCCTACTACAGCGTTTCCGTTTAGCTTTTATAGATTATTGGCCATAATGTGACCTAAGGGCACAAGCCAATAAATCTTCCGATCAATGACACACGAACTGAGGTATGGCTGTTGCCTTTCCGGATTTAGACTGAGGGATTTTCACAAAGTCAAAATAGCGCTTACCTCTTGTCCATGCAGTTCTGGAAATCTGTGGGATACACTTCAGTTTCTTGTCTTTGGAATTAAGTTCGTTGGCCGCGTAACATAGACCTTTTATGACGCAGTTGTTTCTCTGTTTTTAAGAAAAAAAATATATAACATTTAAAGAACAAAAATAAAAGTAAAAATAGTTTGTCAAGCGTGATACAGTGGCATTGCCAGTTGTCTTGTAAATGACTTGAACTTAGGAGTCGCACAAGACGATTGTTATTTGAATCTCTTTTTAAATTCCATAATTACTTCCAACTCATCAGAGTTGGAAGATGTAGAAAATGGCAAACTTATTTATTTAGATCAGTTTATAAATTTTTAAAGCTTATTGTTGTTTATTCTTCTAATTACTTTATGTCCCCACTTTGTTAATTTTATCACTTATGTAACATATTTTACTGCTTTTTAGTAGTGATCATCGTATTTTAAAACTATTTTTCACTGTAACAAACGCTAATCACTTGTACATTTTAACTCGCACTTGAAAATGACCTCCGGAAGGTCGAAACTTCGTGACTTTTTATTGTTGGCCTCTCAACTCGTTCAAAGTACTAAATACAATATGAGCGACCGTATTGTATCGGATATACAATGTCGCGCCGAAGGCGAGACATTTTATATCCGATACAATACGGGCGCGAATATTGTATTGTGCTTATGAAATGTCAGCATTTAAGTGTTAATGTACACTAGGTATTTTTGGTGATTCAAGACATTTTAACCGTGAAAATTGAAAGAAACATTTATATAAATGAAGAGAAAGCTGTATCAGAAATACAGATATTGATTAATAAAACATTTCTTTTGTTTTCCCATGATGAATTATTAATGAGTTTTATAATGCAATGTTAATGTGGTTCATTCCGGCACACACACTGAATTTTTTAATAAGCTGGCAAATGACGTAATTTTCTCCTAAACCGCTCTGTGAGGTCTACCGGTCATTTGGAAAACGAAGAACTAGGAGACCGACAAATAGACAAAAAAATGAAATTTTGATCCCAAAATCACAAAAGCAACAGTTCTTTTCAGTGCTACATTTTTTATCTTTTACTTCATTGAGCTCAGTTACTTCATCAAGTTTTCATGAACTTTTGAAGTTACCAGAGACTCTGGGGCGAGTTTACGAGCCCGTACTCATATCTTTCGGGCCTCCAGTTTTTGTGGCTTTAAAATGGCGGCTTCACGCACTACCCACTTCTGATGGAAAATACATCATGCAGGCAAGGGAAAATGAAACTCAAAAGAAGGGAACGGTAATTGCACTATTCCAAAAAACGGGCTGCATGGAGTGTTACCGGAATCACAGTCTGAGAAACAACATGGAATTTTTACCAAGCAATTCTTGGTTTGCATCCATGTGACGAGACCACCATGTTGGTGTACAGAACAATAGAAATTGGCCCCACAAGTTTTGCATAATGGAGTAAAATTGCCAAAAGACGTTTTACTGCATTGTTCTGTACATCAACATGGCCGACGTGACGTCTGATGCAAACCATCCATAGACCTCTTTCATAATCGTGGCGAACTAAAATATTCTTTTGTTTTAATACTAATAAGTCTTGCTAGCCTCGCTACGACGCCCAAATTTCAAAAGAATATTTGTTTTAAAGTGAGGGCAGTAGGTCTAATTAATATACACAAAAGCATGATAAGGTGGTCGCCCCTTATGAAAGCGGTCTATTTGAGGGAAGGCGAAATCTTGGTGGCCACACATAGAGAGACCCTAACTGGCATACGTTTTTAAACCAAAAACAAAAGGAAAAAAGTACCTTTTTCCAACAAAGTCCATTTGCCAAGCATCTATGACACGCTGAGTCGTAAATGACCAATTTAAGTTTGTTGCTTTGCAGGACGCCATTGTTAGAAGCAGACACAAGCACCCTCATTGGCAAGCCGCGTAACTTTCTCGCACGAGGGAAGCTGAAAGGAAGCTGGCAACGTGCTTCGCTGAAACTCTGTAAGTGACCTTTGACTCTCTTATGGTTTCCAATAGCACGCCAGGCGCGACGCAACAACTAAAGAGGAAAACGCCAAAAAAAAGTCGAGCATAGATTAAAGGGGCTGGCAACCAAACCAAGCGATACTTTAAAAAAATCTACTTAAAACATTGAAGGAAGGTTTAAATAAAACAGCAAATACAAAAGGAGGAAGGGATGAGCAAAACTGAAGAAGAAGAAGATTAAAATGGATTGTGATTGGGGTTTTTGCCTCACAGTTTCTCAAATTTTCTCTTTTGTCTTTAAGTTAAATTATGTATGCTTGGAAGACACTTTTTTTTGTCACAACTCTTTGATTTGTGTCGTAAAAAAAGGTGCAGCCATTACGGGAGAACAATTAGTAAAACCACAAAAAATCAGCTGCACTGCCGTGACACAGTCCCTTTCACCCCTATAAATACTAAAGGTACGAAGACAAAAAGCAGGAAAACCTTGTCATCAACTACTTTCATACGAGAGCTTCATGCCAGGAGCTTAAAGCTCACGGCGTATGTTAATTAGATTATACTTGTGAGAGTTGTCTCCTACAGCCATCAAATGAAATGCAAGTTCCTTGATGTAGGCGTCACAAAGTGACCCCAGCCAAAGTGACCATGAACTCAACCAAAACCCTAAGCAAAGAGCAATACATGAAGTTCTTAGGCTTAAGGGGGACACCTTGTGACACACAGTGAATGTTATGCAAAGTTCAACGAATTTCATTATGCACCTGTATTGGGATTGTATGTAATTTTTCCTTGAAACCAGCCAATCACGATCCTCACTGCCCTTGGGATTAAGTTGTCTTGTGATTAATTGCCTTCACAATCAGGAGACAAGCAAAACAAGACAGAATTTCGAGGTTTGGCCCTTACCCCTCATAGTCGTGTCTACATACAGTTGTGGATTAATTAAAGTTACATCATTGAAAGATAACACCTACTTTAGCCTTCTGGATGTGACATGTGACGTGGCCCTCCCAGAATCCGGATCCATACACGCTCTCAAATCTGCAAGCACGTTTCCTCAGATCACAAACGCCCTTGGATTGGGTGGCTCTAAGTTTGGGTGGCTTTCTCTTGTCAATACTGCAATCACTTGACACGTAGCCTTTATAACAACGACATTTGCCATCGACACATCGCCCTCGATTGTTACAGTTATCGGGGCAAATTTTGCCAATGACCTTAGAGTCGGGTACCAGACGACCTTTCTTGTCTTTTTTGTAGTTCTTGGGGTCCACCAGGGCAGCAGTCTTACAAGCATCCTCGAAACTGGATAGCGATGATTTGGCCATAGATAAAATGCCTGATATCTGATGGAACAGAAGGAAACACACGAAGAAGAGTTGGTTGAGAGAACAAGAGTAAATTAACATGAACAGCATAATCGGTTTCCTAAAAGGAAGGAATGCTAATCACAGTTATCCAACAAAGTAAACGATCTCAATTTATAGGTCTGAGGTCTGAGGTCTGAGGAAGAGCCCAACAACTTTTACAAATCCCAAGCTGAGCTGCTTCATTACCTCAATTGCTAGATCAACATAACTATTTCTTATAGGTCCAATAGCTTAGGAATTTTTGCATGAGACTTGACTTTTCAACGCTTTTTAATTACAATCGCTTGAGTTGTTACCGTGAGAGTAACCATCCTTTCCTGATATTCAACAGATAATCATGAGTGACCATGAATCAAGAAATGAGCGAGCAAGTTCATACGATTTTTTATTTATTGTACACTCGACAAAATCACTCCATCTCTGCGTTTCCATAGCAACTTCCGTATTGCAATCTCTAACCTACTTATACATTCGTCATTAACCAATCAGAAACGCGATATTTTGTTGACTGCATAATAATTCCTTCTTACTCGAAACGATGCAATTATAACAAAGAGAAACTACGTAACTACCTCGAGCTCTTGACTTTACCTTTATATCTGTCATGCATTCCTTAACCGAGTTTATTTTTTTCCCGCCGATGATTTTTCTACACACGCGGGCAGCGCGAGACCTTCGCAGCAATCTTTCACAGTAATCCTTGGCTTTCTTTTCCGTAATTCCAGTCGACGTTGGCCAGCTAGGGATGCGGTACTTAGTCTTAGGTGGCTTGAAGACGTAGTTAATAGAATCTGGATCGTAATCGCGATTATCGTTTCGTCCAGGCTTTCTCGGTTTCGACGGAACTTTGATGGGTTTGACAGGTTTCCCGCCCTTGTCAGTGTCTGGTAGAGGTTTGACGTCACAGGTGTTAAAGCGGCGGTTTCCTTTTTTGACGCATGAGCACGAGGGTCTTACCCGTCGTCTAACGGTGGAAATTCGAGGTGGAAGCTTTTCGAAGAGAGTGGTCCCGGGTTTCAACCTTCAAGAGAAAACAAACATAAGAAGAACAATTTGCAAGCAAACAAAACTGGACACGTTCGAATCACCCTCGCACTGCAACTTTTGCAACATTTTGTGCAATTCTCGAGCAATAACCTCAAAAACGCAGTCATTCTATGGCACTAAGCTGTGAGACTTTTCCGGAAAGTTAGACTCTGCTTTAAATAGCAAGTGTTTGCGAAAAATGTCATTTTACAGCATTTGAGGAGTTTTGGAGCAAAAAAATCCAAAACAACCTCCTTCAAGGGTAATGGAGAAAGAGAAGCGATGTGCGATGTTCCATTCTACAATGTGGTGTGACTATTTCAATCAAAACTACTGAGCAGTGCTCTTCTGTGGTGCTGTTTATTATGCTGTATAAACATAGGTGATTCTAATCCTCGTGCCTGTTGATGAAACAACGGGATTGCTTCTCTGCGGTGTTCCTTATTAGGTTGCCTAATGATGATTCTACAATTTCAAAGAAACTGTATTGTTTACCAAAATACTCCATTTACATACATGTATTTCCTGGCAAATGTGTAAATGCCCTTTCTCTCCAAGTCATCTGCAGCATTTCCATTATTGTTTCCGCACAGACCTACAGTAGCCCCGCTGTCTATACCAGGAACGGTTAAGTAAAGGCTCATACCCCAGTATTGACAGTGAGCTTCAACGATTGCACCAGACCGCATCATGACCTAAAAGACGACACATTCAATGACATTCAACGCCCAAACGTACTTTTAATACGATTTCAACGACTTTCAAGATCTTGAATAAAAGTCTCGGAAGAGTAAACTTTGAAATGCGCCAACGACTACTATTAATGGCGGAAAGGGAGATCACGACTGGCTTAGTATTCCAAGCTTTCCCCTTAAAAAAACAACAACAAAAAAACAAGAAAACAAGCTTTAAGGATTTGGAAATTGGTGAGTTTTGGGGTTTTACACAAGAAAGTGTGACCAGATTCGCAAAAGTTCCAAAAACCTTTCTGCGCTTTACTGAAATCACTGCGAAAAGTGCAATCCATTTTTTTTTAATCTGCACAACTCAGATTTCTAACCCACGAAAGGTGTGTTTAACAAACTGTTCTACGCTCTAGTTTTATTCGTCTCACTGATTTTGCTCAGCAGAAAGGTCTCTGATGAGTCCCTTGGTCGAGATGAAACGAGCTTCGTAACACTAACCACAAACAATGTATTTTCATGAGTAACTGTCAACTTTATTGTCAATTTTCACTCGTGAATTTGTGCGGTCTGGAATCCTTATGAAATATAAGGCGAGATTGCTGTCATCATTTTGTTAGCGAACGGGCGTGATGCCCAACGAGTTTGCCAAGCAGAAAGGTCTCTGATGAGTCCTTTGGTCGGGATGAAACGAAATTCGTAAGACTAACCACGAACAATGTATTTTCACAAGTAACTGTCAACTTTATTGTCACTGTGAGATTTACGGCAAAATGTCACCCGCAGAAAGTGAAATTTCGATTGAAAGCAACAAATAATTGCTATAGGCGGGGAGATTTATTCAAGGAAAGAAAGAATATTTGAGGTTATAGAGGCTTTGTGTCAATCAACCATCGACTCACACAGAGCTTTGTATATATATTCTTTAAAAGTGTAAGCAAGAATGGATCGACATAATTTTTTTTTTCCTGCCTATCAATCAATTTATTTTATGGACAAAAAAGAATATACCACAAAATACTTAACTCTTTTTTGCAATCACCGCTCTTAAAATGAAACTGCTCGGGAACCGTGTCTAATTCTCTTTTGGGTGTCTCCATTCTGGCTAAGGCAATGAGGCACTTTTATCAGATTCCATAACCCAGAGTGTCGACATTTCTCATTTGGCCTTGTCCCATAGGTCGTCTGTCTTGGCCCATCCAAATTTAGAACACAGGTTCCACCAAATAAGGGCAAATTACATTGAGCTCGATGACTCACTTCTGATTAGGCCTCACGAGGGATTGCTCGAGCAACACGTAAAAGTATGGATTGGGGAACGGAACGGAACGGAACGCCGCCATATCTTTTTGCGGCAAAAATCTAGCTAAACCTAGTGGAAAAATACTAAATACTAAAAGGGCTGAATTCCAACGCAGAACGAGACTGTTACAATAGGTTATGGACTTATGCTTTCATAGCAAATGGAAAAGGGACAAACCTTGAATCGTGTACTTTGACCCGAACCATATCGACGGATTTTCATTCGGTTTCCGAGAGGCGCTCGGGATTTCTGTACGACACGTGGACTGGTGCGTCGCCATGGGCCGTGACACATGTCAATCGTGACAACGTCATTGTTTTCCCGTATTGCGACGCCGCAGTTGCACACTACACGCCAGCAAGGCCAGATACGCGCTTGGACCTAAAGAGAAATGACAAAATTAGAATCCACAAATAGACTTGAGTAAATGCCCTTCCCCTCAAAAGAGACTTAAGGAATTACGAACTCTAAAGTTCAGCGTCAAAACAACGCTTTGGTTTTACAGTACTTCGGTCTTTCAGTCTTTCAGGAGACAATAACGTTTACAGCGAAAGGTTGTCGGACCATTAATAACAAAAGCCAACAAAGTGGATAGAAAATAGCCCATCGCAACGCTGGATAGGACCCACTGACCCGTTTGCTAAACGATTGACAGTGAAAACTGAATCTTTGATTTGAATTTTAACGTAAACCATGGCTTCAATTTTTTTAGATAATCAATTTCAGTGCTATATTGAAGAAAAAGAGCGGGGTTCTTATGTTATTCGACGTAACTTACTATTGTCCGATTTCTAATAGATTGCATATTCCTATGCATTATGAAGTTATAATCTGCGCGACGAAGGCAAAAAATGACATACCTCAAAGTTTCTTCTCGTGCTCTTTGTCATAACGTAGGTACCAGCGTTTCTCAAGATATCGTAATACCTGGAAAAGAAGATGCAAGTTGTTAGTTTAGAACTTTCCCGCCATAAAGTTAAAAAGTAGTATATGAGACGATGTGGTGTCCTTGCCTACAAGCTGAAGTTTATGTTAACATCGAACGCGTATTTAAGGCCCCGACCACAAGTTTCTGAAGATATATTTTTGAATCTGAAACTTTGTCTTCGCGGATTCACCTTTCGTCCACACATATCTGGGCGAATCCGGCATGCGAATCCGCAACTTTTTTTAATCCGCTCACCAGAGTGGAAATTTTTCAACACGCAAAGACTTTGGAATAGTGTGGACGGTCGAATCCGAATATTTTCAAATCCGATGTCCTTACAAACTCAAATCCAGTCTTTACCGCGTAATTACTCCTCGTGGCCGCTGAACGAAGATGCTGTCGCTTCTCTTGGCGCCAACTCGCAAGCCTGCTGGCGCATGATTTTGTTGACAATAGTCACAGAAGTATGGAATGGTATCTCCTCTGAACTTACCCTGCTTGGGACATAACTTTTTAAACAAAAATTGAAAAACTTGCTTCTAAATATCTTAAGAAATGAAGAGATAAATGTTGGCTTGCGCTTCATTGATCTTTCTAAGAATTTGGCTCTTTTCTTGATATAAATTAAAACACTCTGTCCTCTCGTCTATCACGCTTTTTTATTTTGTTTCTGTAGTTTCAATTGATTTATTTTTCTGTTCTGTCATTTATCAGATGTTGTTTTACAGAAAGAGCTAACAATATTTAATTGTAGTTAAAGTAGTCCGCTTAGAATAGCCATGCCACCTGCGGGCTACCACGGTTTCTGTAAGAATTGTTTCAAAGTAAAGTCATCGTGAAGCGTGTGATTGAAGTGTGAATGAATGCAGCTTTTCTCCTTACTTTCCATCAAACGTGCGATAATGAGGGTCACCAGTTCCATGACATTTCTTGACACCTCGGTTTGTCGTTATAACCTTCAAAGCAAAAAAGTCATTGCTATCAATAAGTTAGTAACATATAAAGCCTACGTCGAAACTAAACGTCACTTTGCAAGTATTCATAAGTACTTCTAAATACTACCGTTATGCCCAGGTTTGCAGGAAATGACATTTTTACCACAATTGCTTGTAATCTCGCAATCTGATTAGCTAATTTGCCGTCATCGATAAATTTCTCGACAACGCTGCTCGCACCAACTTTCTTTTGTTGTAATAGCCAATAAGAAACGCTCATTTGGGTACCGAGGCCAATAGGCCATTTTCGATTTTATATCTGCCTCCTCTTCAAAGCGAGTCTAAGTGCGAAGTCTTTGTAATGCTAATTAGTTTTACTTTACATATGAATGGAAACTGCTCTTCATAAGAAAAACTTCGCACTTAGACTCGCTTTGAGGAGGAGGCAGACATGAACTTGGAAAGGGCCCACTAGATCGCGAGAAAGTTATGACATTTTTCTGACTTTCTTTGACATTGAACAATGATATTCGTCATTACACTGGTCAAAAAATTAGCTGTGGACTTACAAGGCGACATTTTGACCAATGTAATGACGAATATCGTTAACGATAAAAGTACAGACATTCGACATTCGACACATTCGACTCGTTCACTGTATTAGTCAAGTTAGACATTCCGAAATGTCCTCATCCCTAAACCACAGCCAATACAACACAGAATAACGAAACTTAAGGTTCACATTGCAACCAAGTTAACAATCACAAAATTTGATCCCATTCTAGATTGAAGAAATTTGAATGAAGACAATTTGCTACAAACTGCTCTATCAGGAAGTTCTATCTTTTCCTTTCCTTGTTTAGCAAATTGGTAGCATATAAAATGATTTGGATCATCTTCACGAACACACTAGACACGAACGTCGAATCGTTGGGCCTTTGAGTTGTAACATTTTATCTACATTCAGATTTCTTCAAGCCAGAGTAGCATCGTACTCTTCACCTTATTCCAAAATGGCCGCCATTTTAATATGGCTTGTGTTTCATTGCCACTTGGCCTTTTGGTTTCGTTGTAGATTAAATATTCTTTTGAATTTTACGTTTGAAACCGAGGCCAACAGGGCCAATTCCCAAAAGAATACTAAAATAGCGGCCATTTTGGAAAGTAAGGTGTATGTCTAACAACACAAAAATAATGACCGTGAAATATCAATATGACGGAAAGTAAAACTGCTGAATGTCCTTGAAAAAATGTTGGTACGAAATAATGCAAACCAGAGGTCTATCCTGGAGATAAGTGAATGATAACGATTTTTACCATTCCATCAGAATTCGAGGGGACCGGAATAATGAATAATAAATAACGGCTTAAAGAGGAATATGCATAAGGACTGTTTAGCGTTTGAATATTCAGAATAAAGAATTTTACGGAAAAATGAATGTCGAAGAAAATTTCAATAATGAATAATGAATAACTCCACCCCCGAATCGGAAAAAACAACACAATTCGAAGAAATTCTGCAAGAACCGACCGACCTTGATAGACGGCAGCCTATATCCTTTCCAGAATCCACACAGACCAGGAGTGGATTTGATGGGACGGAACCAAACCTGGATCTTTTGGTTCTTGATTTTCTTGAAGTCTCTAATAGGCTTGATGTAGAAGCCGAAATTTCGCCTGTTTCTTTCTGTTAAGCTCAAACTACATTTGTCGGTTACGAATTCATCATGGTCATCCAGGTTCACAACCACTGATGGGTGCCTGTTAACATGAGACCTGATTGGTATAAGTGTGCTCAGTCGCACAATTTTCCAATCGGAGCTATCTGTCATTCGTAAAGACTTGGGATGAACCTGAATGAGAGTAATCACACAAAGTTAGTCTTTATAAAATCTCTTTGAAGGTGCTTCCAAAAATCTTCTGTGTTGCCGAGGTTTTTGAAACGACTTGAAATTTTTCATGCGAATTGGTTTAATGAATTTGGCTAGACAATAGGTGGTTTTCAACCAACCTTTAGAGACACCAATAACAATAGTGAAATGTACGACTTCTGGTGGACGAACAAAAGAAGCTAATGAGAGATCTTTTGTTTTCGTCCACCAACATGGCGGCCATGACGTAACGTGAAAACCACCTAACGATGTACTGAAGGAACTGAGCCGAAAGTTGGCGTGTGCATCGCTAAGATGAATTTTGATTTTTGGAAATCGTCGGTGTGTCTAAATTCATTTCTCGTAAGCCTAAGTTTAACTATGTCTGTTCCTAGCTTGGATATTTACCTGTATGTCACATTTCTTTTGAATTAGAATTACCTTGATGCCCGCAAAGAAGTCCTTGCTACTCTGGTACATGGTCCAATCCTTTCCATTCGTATATCGAGTTTTAGCGCGACAAGAGACCTTAAGAAAAAGAAAGATGATTCAGTCATGCAGTAAATGTTGACTCAGACGCGGCTTTTGGAAAAAGGACTACCACTGGGAGAAAAAGCTACCGCAGGAAAATGACAGGAAATTTATCAAACGAGTATCACCTACACAACAAAATGCCTCACCACAAGGATAATACACAACGTATTAAGAAAGAATTAAGCCCGTAGATGATATATAGATCTATATAACTCACTCTTATAATCCCTAATCGCTCGCTGAAAGGGGGATCTTTGATTACGTCATTGTTCGCAGTTTGTGTCATTGACATAACAGCAAATTTATCTCTAAGAGGGCGTCTTGTTATAAGGTAAGGTAAGCGCTTTCCGAGTCAATGACCCAACACGCCGGTGCTTACACCCGGTTTCCGTAGCATTAAGCGACTAGGAGTATTTATACTCCCCCCTGGATGGGATGCTAGTCCATCGCAGGGTTACCCCCAGCATTACGCCGGTACCCATTTATACACCTGGGTGAAGAGAGGCACCGTGGGAGTAAAGTGTCTTGTCCAAGAACACAACACAATGTCCCCGGCCAGGACCCGAACCCGGACCACTCGCTCCGGAGTCGAGCACACTAACCATAAGGCCATCGCGCTTCCCGTCTTGTTATAAACAAACGTGAAGGTTTAAAGGTGGCTTTAGGTTGACAAGTGTCTTTTTTTTGTTTGTTTGTTTTGTCTTGTTATAAACAAACAAAAAAAGACACCTGTTAACCTAAAGCCACCTTTAAACCTTCACGTTTTGATTCTTAACGAAATATTAACCACCAAACATTTTGCAGTTTAAATGAAATAAGAGTATATATACATATATATTTGAAGTGCAGGTTATAGACGAAAGGTCGAAGTGATCATCGCACTTAACTACACAATTGTCCTTTTTATAGACACCTGAAAAATTAAGGTGGCTCCAACGGGATTCGAGCGCATGACCTCTGCGATGCCGATGCAATGATCCACTAACTGAACTATGAAGCCACACATTTAGGAGCAGGTCAATTTGTTGGGTTCATTTGTTGCTGTTAAAGGACTCGATGAATGTCTTGAAAGAAATGTATTTATTTGAAGCGCGGGATATAAACAAAACAAAAAAAGGTGATCCTCGATCGTCACTGGGCGATTTAAGCAATTGTCTTTTACAGTTCGTAAACATTTTACAGTTTGTGCGACAAATGTGGTTAAGAGCCCAGTTCTCTTTGGTCGAATTTCACAATTCTAAAGCTTAACTGGTAAGTCGGGTACAAATTTACAGATATATCTTACTATGCAATACGCTTTCAATATATTTAAAGCTGAGTTCTTGGAGAGGTGAAAAGGACAACGAGCCCATGCTAATGAGGACAACTTTGTAAACAAAGATTCCCCAATAATCGCGTTCAGCAAAAAATGTTACGTGAACAGTCAGTGGGTTCAACGGCTGGACATTCAGACAGATTCACAGATAGACATCCCGGATACCAATCACAATCAGACAGTCATTCGATTACCCATTCAGTAAACCCGCCAGCCCAACCCCCAAGTCAGCCAGCGAGTCAACTGAAAGCACTCACCGTTGTTCCTGCTTTGAATCCGTAAGTGTTTTCCATGAGTTCGGCGTGCGTTCCTCGCACCGTCTCCACTTTGGTAACTTTCTTGTTCACAAACCATTCAACACGTGTCAGCGTTGAGGTCTTTCGTCGGCCTCGGATGTTGAAGTTGCAGCGGAGAGCGATTCTGGAACAACTACGACCCCGTCTCATCACTGGGCGTATCACTGGACGGGAAATTACTGGATAATCTGAAGCATAGAATAATAAAGAACTAAACAAATAGCCAAATGGAAACTAAGGATTAAACAGGTTTTGGTTAAACAGTCGACCTCATCGCCTGATGAAGACCAGCCGTGTGCGGTCGAAACGTACGATTTACTGAGGGCATTTACATGCACTAGCACACGGTAAGGTCCCTTTAGCTTGTACCTGTTTCTGCCGAGGCTGTCTCCTACTACATACTGTTTTTAGAGACACCATTACCAAGCTGGCTACCTTTCCGGAGAGAATAGGATGAAGCGCAACATCGGGAACTCCGTGCCCTACTTTGCGAAGAGTTTGTGGGTTCTGTAACGTCGTCCTACAATTTATTTCATATAGAAACTGAACTCTATTAAAAACGAATTCTTCTTTTTACTCAAGAAATAAGGTGCTGGTCACGTGATCAAAACACACTCTTGTCTCCCAAGAAAGTTGAATGCATTTTAAATTTATTCTCTTGGGAGGTTTTTCGAATGATCATGGAAGAGAATAGAAAACTTAATAATTGCGATAAAAACTGGAAAAAGTCATATTTTTGAACAGATGGCCGTGCAATAACGCAGCACCTATCAATTGTTGGAGCTAAATTCCCTAGTGTGTCCACGTGGAACCCCGAAAAACAACCTTGGTCTCCAGATATATATTATGACTCTAACATACCTGTAGTGCAGCCGTACACTTCAACCCTCATACAGATATGAGAGTGCCAAGATCGCGGATTAAACCGCAAGTAACGTCCATTAACGGGCGGATCGATCGGCTGCTCTACTAAAGAGAACCTGTCAAAGTTGCCTTTCATCAGCTGCAAGGGAAACCACCGCCATTTAAAATAATTATCATTATCATGATTGTTTAGTAGTGCAGGTATGTTGACATATTTCTTTTAGTTATAATGCATGCATAACACAAGCCGTTAATAACTTAAGCCACATGCCAATCCGTAAACTGATGCCGTTTTTTTTTTAAATAATGATGGTACTACTAGCAGTGCACTAGCACTACCAATATAAATAATACTAATACTCATACTAAGTAAGTAAGTAAGTAAGTAAGCAAGCAAGCAAGCAAGCAAGCAAGCAAGCAAGTAAGTAAGTAAGTAAGTAAGTAAGTAAGTAAGTAAGTAAGTAAGTAAGTAAGTAAGTGAGTGAGTGAGTGAGTGAGTGAGTGAATAAGTAAGTAAGTAAAGTAAGGAACTTTCTTTAAGTGTTTCGTCTTCTGGCGTTTGGAGCACTAATTGGGGAACTTTAAACTGAAATCAACAATTAACGCAAATCAAATCAAATGTTGGTTTTTGAGGACGGGGGGAAACCGGAGTACCCGGAGAAAAACTTCTCGGAGCAGAGTAGTGAAACAAAAAAATCAACCCACATATGTCGCCGAGTCTGGCCACATTGGTGGGAAGCAAATGATCTCATCACTACGCCAGCCCCTCCCTTCAAATACTATACTAATTCAAACGGAGTGACAAGGTACGTATGACTGAAGAATGTACATCGATACAGTAATAAAATGAAATAAAATTTAAGAGATATCCGTAGGTGAAAGACCGCCCGTTTTCACAGCAGGTAAAGAGTTATATAATTATGCCCACGCTCCCGAAGAGATCGGCGTCTCGTAAGATGCAGAAAGTCATATAGCGCGTGGAAAGGATTGGTTTCTCTGCTATACATTTCCACAAACGAGGAATATTTTTTTCTCCTATTACGAACCTTAACTTTTCCTCCCTCCTTGATGGGTAAGAAGGTACGTCCATTCTGGCTGTAGTAAAGGTAGTAGTTCCTGACAAACTGGTTGGCGTCATACCTCCCCTGAGTAATGACTTTTGTAATTCTTGTGGGTTTCCGAAGATCAATTTGTAAATACTGATTGTGGTCGTTGCGTTTCACGCACCACGCCCCTCCAAGACTACCAACACGCCTGTCACGTGACAAAAAGTAATAATAAGACTGAGTTCTAAGTTCAAGTGCTTGATTCAACAAATGGAAGTTCACTTGTCTACCGAAGAGGAAATGAATTTCCATTTTACCGTTCGTCATGAGGTTTGCTATTAATTAAAATACGAAGTAGAAACCAGAACGCTCAAATGACTTACTTGACGTTGAGTCGAGCTCGTGCTGGAGTGAGACTCTTGTCCCACTGTGAAGAAGCTGTAATGGTACTGTTCGGAATGTGGTTACTCTGCATTCCAAGTGGCCGGAAGCACATGCGGAACATGGCTACAAAAGAAACAAAATAGGAGTGGAATACAATAATTTGTACAGATGGTTCATAGCTACCCATAAATTGCCCTGGAACCTAGCGTTCAATTTTCTAAGAATGTTGAGAGGGGTTATAAACTTTTTTAAATTTAGTTTTATGAATGGAATAGTTGGGTAGTGGAATCGCCTTCCACATGAAATCAGAAGATCACCTGCTGTTACCCACTTAAATTTGAACACTTTTAAAATTCTTGGTTGATCACTGATTTACTTACTTTCATATTTTACTCTGTGATGTAGTCTGGAAACTTCCCAGTTCTATGGTACATTGTACCATATGATTGTGGTATTAAATAGTAGATCACTGGATAATGCTATTCTAGAGTTTTGATTGGCTGAACCATTACGGTATACGAGCTATTGGACCTCGAATCATGATTGCGTTTCTAGCTTTCTGATTGGTTCACTCCATCTCGGTTAATAGTTCATATAGTACTGTATGACCTAAAATGTTAACTGATTGCGTCAAGTGTTGCTAAGCTGGTAACTGATTGGGCGTAACTTCCAAGTGTCCAATTGTTCAGAATTTACGGAAAATTACGGACAATTATTCCATTCGCGCTTGTTGGATTTGAGACTGGCTATAACTACGCTACGCTAGGCGCTAGGCTCCTCGTTGGCTGTCTATCATCTCGTATCCACGCGCGCTGGTAGAATAATTGTTAAATATACATTGTTAGTTAACTTTTGTGCTTTGTTTAATTAAGTTAAATAAATTAAATTGATTAAATTAAATTTTCTTGTTACGGTTAAAGATGATTAAGATTACCCATATGAGTTACCTTCGACTAACCGTGCCCTTTCGACGATGCTTCCAAATTAAGAAACCACAGTTTTTAATTTTCAGTGGAAGAGAATGATATTCTCGAGAATATCGATTTGCTAATGACTGTCAAAAGGCTGACGACCGGATTAAGAATTCAACGACGAAAAGTTGGTCTCTTTTCCTTACCTTGATTGCAGCCGTAAAGTTCAATTCTCATAGCTATGAAACTGTGCCACTGTTTTGGATAAAACCGGACATAGCGGCCACGGAAACTGGGGTACAGACGATTGAAAACCACAGTGTATCTATCACTGTTTCCAGGGAACATCTAAGACAAAGAAAAAACGTTTAAGAAAGAGTCCATAATTTCCGATTGACCATAACTTTCAAATCGTTGAGAATTGGAATATCTGGTAGCAGAGAGAGACAGAGAGAGAGAGGTTGTAAAATTCGATTCTCCTGATACAAACACTATTTTTTTTCTTTTTTTTTATTTCGAACAAATTCGAGGTTCTCTTTAACAAATTCGAGGTTCTCTTTAAAAGAAAAGAGTTTTGACGGTGTGCGGCTGAAGTTGTAGCATTGTCACATGCAGTGATGCATGATGGTATAGTAGGTACACGTGCGAACGGTGAGCGAAATATTATGAAACTTGTTAGTCCTAAGAAATAAAGCGTGGAGCTGTATCGAACGGCTGAGTATCTCTAGAGAAGTTATCTTTTTTATCTTCAAGATTGTCATTACAAAGTAAATAAAATGCGATAACTCAAGAAATAAAACGCAGTCATTTCCAACCTGGACCTTTTTCTTGATGCTGTAAAACGTGAACTTGCTGCCACCTTTACTGTAACTTATCTCGTATTTCTTGACCCATTGGTTGGCCTCGTATCGACCTTGCGTTGCCACGGCAACGATCCTTGAAATTTGACCGAGGTCAACCTGCATATATTGGAACACGTTGCTAGAACGCGGAATCCATCCGCCTGAGCCACCACTGTTGAGCAGATTCAGTCGAGCTCTCCACGGGCCGTGTCGTGCATCCCACATGGATGAGGCTTTGAAGTTGTACTTTGGAAGGCGCCCGTCTTCGAAACCCAATGGCGCCCCACATGCGCCTGCCAGAGTGAAGAGAAAATGAACAGATAAAAGAACATAAATCGAAGGGAAAGAAAACATGTATCAGCCGCAACGGTTTAAACTGCAATGTAAGGATACAGTATGAAAGACGCAAGTGTCCCAAGCTACACTAAATGTCTTCAGACTGTTCATGTCTGCGCGGCATGCAACAAATCAATGCGGTAAATTGGCGCTGTTTACAGTGCAGTGCAATAATTTGCTTTCCGTTTCATTGGCTATTGGCGCATTGGCTCATTTCATTACTAGCACCTGCTGTAATCCGCTGAAGTAAATACTTTGATTTTGGCTTGATGACAATCAACTGAAAATAGTTTTATAAGAACTCCATTAAAAATAAAAAACACCTAGTTTACCTAAAGCACAGCCAAATACTTCGACCCTCATAGCGATGTGGCTTCTCCAAGACCATGGGTGGAATCGCAGGAATCGAGCTCTGATTGACGGGATAACGGAATTGTACACTACAGTGGTTCTGTCACGGTTGCCAGGGAAATACTGCAAAAAAAAGTTCAATACAATAATTTATTTCCCCTTCCTATAACTCACTGTAGCGGGCGTGAAGATTCGACCATGAACGAGTCTGTGCTGAACGTTATGATAAGCAACCGGAAGTTATATGTATCAGTTGATAGAAATTTCTAAGATTTCCTTCGGGGTGAGTTCAAGAGAATGTCGTGGTGACAGGTGAGTGCTGAGGTAAAAAAAAAAAAAAAAACTCTCGCGTAGTTCAAGGCGAGAACCTCAGTTCCATCCGCCAGTTGATTGCATGAATTATCCTGAGTGTATAATTCATGCAATGATGACGAAAGTGAGTCTCAAGATTGGTTTAAACGGATTTCAGACAAATATTGCATTGAGGATTCCAAGAGTCGCCAATTTCTTGTTCACTCGCTGAAATGTTCTTTTCCGCTCTCGACGCTTGGGAAAAAAGTAAATTCTCCGACACAAAGGATACGAATCTAAAAGCTCTTGTTTTTACTCCTGCTGCATAAATTAAACGACGCTTTGAAATCGAAACAGTGAAAGAGAGAGAAAGAAGCAATTTTCTGTGGCAATTTCTTGTCTACCGTTTCTTGTCCACCGTCAGAACTATCTTCCGTTGCATTAAGTCACGAACAACACTTAATTTCTTACCTTATCTCTTGAATTCTGCCTGTACTTCGCAAAGTGTATTCCGTCAACACTGGACGATAAGTAATATGTAGTCACCCAGTAATTGGACAACGCACTGCCTTGTGTGCCAACTCGGATAATCTTGCATAACCGGCCGAGGTCGATTTGAAGCCACTGATAACGATTATTGTGCCTAAAAATAGTAAATGTGAGTTGCAGCAAAATTAAACTTAAATCCCGACTTAAAATGTACTTTACATACGTTAGCAATAATTTTCCGATGAACATCTTTCTTTCCTTTGCGTTGCCCCTGTTTTCTATGCCATCTGCTCGCTAGAAATTGTTCAGGGATCTTGCGACGACTTCGGCCTTATATCGTTCGGGGTTATTTCCAAGTATTTCATTGGGTTTCACAGCCAACTCCGTGTTGGGAATAAAACAGTCACTGTCTGTCTGTCTTGAATACCACCTGGGGCCGGTTTACAAGCCCTTGGGCACAGCTTTCCCCAATCCAGACCTCCACGCCGGTTAATAACATATATCTATGAGTGTCAAAACATATCAAAGTTTGATCTATGTCTTCTCTTTACCTTGCAAACCACGCGCCATAGTATTTGCCCATGCGCCGTCCGTTCAGCCTTGCTAAGAAAGGAGCGCGATATTTATCCAACATTGATGAAGCAGTAATGGCGGTGTTCGTGATAACCCCACTCATCATACCCAGTGGTCTATTGCACATGTGTCCTGTACGAAACAACAACCAAAAACGTGCGTTTCTTAAGAATTCACCAAAGCTTCAGAGTGCAGGACTTTGTTTTTAAAGAACTTTCGGTTTTGGTTTGAGCAGGTTGAGAAAAATGAAGCTGCGCGACTTGAGAGATAACAAACATGTTCTATGCATACCTTGATGTAGTTTGGTCGTCCTGTGAACAGGATTTCGCATTGAAAAGGACTGTCGTTTATGACTGACGCTTCGACAACCTGAGAGGAAGTCATCTTCAAAGTCAAGTGACTTCCTGTCTATACGTCTGTTGAAACGTCAGTTATCAACAACAATCTGAGGACTGAATTCACCCAGAAGCTCAAATTCCACCAAGGTATGTAATTCCTGGGTTCGAAACTCTTTCTATAAGTTTCACACCACTTTGTGTAGACATCATACGAGCATGAATTTCATTATGCGTCAGTATAAAATAGCCCTCAAAGGTTCTTTATATCGAAGACAGATTATCATGCACGATCTCTTCAAAGCTTCTACACCACTACACAGTAATTTAATTTTAAAATGGCATGTAAGTCGTTCATAATGTCTATGTTGATTTGTCCGCTGGTTAAAAAAAGTCCTTTATGCAAGTTATTGAAACCATTTTTCTTCCATTGACCTTATTCATAAATGGACCTTATTCATAAATGACCTTATTCATAAATAGACCTTATTCATAAATGGCGGTCAATTTACAATTCTTTTGTCGAAGTGCAAATTAGCCTACCAAGCCTCGACACCATACAGTGAATTGAAAAGAATTCTTGCTCTAAAATGAGGCTTGGTAGGGTAATTTGCACGTGGACAAAAGAACTATAAATGTGACCCCCATTTATGAATAAGGTCTATTAAAGGCGAAGTTCACTCCAAAATGACAATCTTTTTTTTTTATCGATTAATAGAAAGTTCATGAGGAGAACAGCTTTTAAGCAAATTTTCAATCTTGAAATAGCTTTATAACCTTGTGAAATCCTTGTTACAAATACACACTTGCAGGTCGCCATCTTGGATTATACGTAACGTCATTGAGCTCAACCTAAAGTTTTGCGGGAAGCTTGAACCACCAAAGCTGTTGGGATCCAGTCATGCCTTTTCCTTTCAGCAAAATAAATTGCTCAAATAGATCAGATGGACGAAACACTGTTCATGTTGTTCACATTTCCGAGAGAAAAGTGGGATCATTGATATCACGTATAATCCAAGATGGCGGCCTGCATGTGTGTATTTTTAACAAGGATTTCACAAGGTGAGAACGCTATTTCAAGATTGAAATTTTGGTTAAAAGCTGATCTCCTCATGAACTTTCTATTAATCGATAAAAAAGTATTGTCATTTTGGAGTGAACTTCTCCTTTAAAGT
Organism: Montipora capricornis; assembly: GCF_036669925.1. NCBI lineage: Eukaryota > Metazoa > Cnidaria > Anthozoa > Scleractinia > Acroporidae > Montipora > Montipora capricornis. The sequence goes on from NC_090893.1 coordinate 30,367,549, forward strand.
TATTGTGGTGCTAGAGTTACTTCGAAGGATTGAAATTGTCCCTGTTTTCAAAGGTTACTCAATTTAGCGTGATTTTAGTCCACGCCGTAATTGCGCAGAGTTGCAGCGACCTCGGGAAAGCAGTTTTAATAATGGGACCGTTTTGTAATTGAAAATTCGTCGCAATGTTTCGTGCCTACGTAACACGGGGATATCAAAACGAAGTTTAAAACTTAAAGTAAAGCTGCTTGAAACTTTAACTCCGATTAAATATTTGAAAATTAGTCAGTCCTGAAAGCCTAGCCTATTTGCTGTTCTGTCTAGTGTTTCATTGGTGTAATTTAATTCTCATTACCTCTGCTGCAACCGTACAACTCCATCCTCATGGAGATGTGACCATACCATGTTCTGGGGTAGAGTCTTACAAACCGGGCGCGGATCGGTGAGAGGAAACGGTTCATCACTATTATCTGCCTCTCGGAGTTTCCTTGGAAGACCTACAAAATGGAAAAGGAGATTCAACAGATGCACGAGGAAAAAAAAAACTCCGACCATACACGGGGTAAAACTCAGAAATTTCTAAGAGACACCACTCTTAAAACCGACAACTCTTTTAAAAGGACCAGCAATGCTTGGTGCCCAGGAAGCGTTTTTCCATGTTTCTTTGACTCATCTCCATCTAAAGGGGTCAAGTCTGTTTGGCGGACACGTGATAGTGGACTCACGGATGTTGCCTTAGAGAACTGTGCACTTGATTATGCAAGGGCTTACTTTCTTAGATCAATTTTCTAACTCGGAACTTCTCGCTTAAGCAAAGAAATTCATTCTCCCTTTCATTTGGACAATGACAAAGTAACACCATCAGCATAGGAAAAGAGCATAGGAAAAAAATGAAGCCCGCAATCCCTCGGGACTTAACATGGCCGCCGTGTGATTAAGGCGAATCAAGGCTTAAAACTTGGGTTACTTTGTGTTTGGTTAACATAGTTTTGAAATCTGAAGGAAAAAAAGATTTGATTTTTTGATCATAGTACCACTTTTAAAAAACTCCCTAGATATTCAAATTGCAATTGTAGCCTCACTGTGACAAATTCCTTAACTAGGGGTTGTTTTAGGGGTTGGACTTGCAAACTTTTGTAATGCTTGAGCTCAAGCCGTAACCATGACAGGTCTAATCACTACTTCTTAAAATGGCCTAGAGAAACCTAGACTTTAAAAATCACCCATACCCTTGTACGTCCTCCTTCTTTGTAGATCTTAAAGTGGAACCCATTCATCCCATAACGAATCGTGTAACTCGACACCCATTGGTTGGCATCGTATCTTCCTTGTGTCGCGCATTTGATGATGATTGCCCGGTTACCAAGGTCCACCTGGAACCACTGGTGTTTGTTATTGTGCTTCGCGATCCAGGAGCCGAATTTAGCGCCACTGCGCATGGAATTCAGCCTGCCTTGGTAAGCTGCGTAATTGGTGTGGTAGATGGACGAAGCTGTTAAAGCGACATCAGGTAAGCGGCCGTCTTCCATGCCAAGAGGGATATCACAGCGCTCTGAAAGAAAAGACAGATATCGTGATGAAAACGGACTTGCTCAAATGGCAAAAGAGGGTGGCGTTGGCATTATATGTTTACGTCAAGCGTCCCAAGTACTTTTCAAGATTAAAACATAGCCTGCAGGAAAAGAACCTTTTAAGCTAAAGTGCGATTTCAGTCACAAGAGAATAAGAGAGGGTGTATTTCATGAAAGTTAAGACTGCAATCCAGAGACCATCACTTGTTAAATTTATTCGATTAAATGCCATGATTTTATTCTTAGATTATTGCAGACATTGCTGTGTGGTCGGATACTCGTATCAATTGGGTAAGGAGAAGGAGAAATTCAAGAAATTTCAGGATTTGGGAAGATCTAGAGAGGCTGACCGGTTATGGCATGTTAGAGTGTATGTAGTGCCAGAGGTTGTTGATGGCTGTGGGATGAAGACTGACAACTTGGGAATTTTTTCTGGGCAGTATTGAGGTGACAGCAAACCGTGATTAAGTTATTGCAGAAAGCTGCACTACTAAGGACTGTTCGAATTGCGAGGAGAACACTTGAGGCTTAAGGCTGTGGGGCACAGCCCGGTCTCAAGAGATGCAAAACCAGAGGTTATCCAACTGTGAAATAATAATAATAATAACAATAATAATAATAATAATAATAATAATAATAATAATAATAATGGCAACAACAACGATAGCAATAACAATAATAGAAAAAGGAAGACAAAGTGAATGCTATTTCCTCACCTGGAGTGCAGCCGTGTAATTCTGCTCTAAAGGATATGTGCCGATACCAGCCACGTGGGTGAATACGGACACAACGCGTTACGATTGGCGGAGTAAGTGTCCTGGTGACAACTGATACCCCGTCGTAGTTTCCTGTGAAGTACTACGAGATAAAATACATTATATTAGGACTCAACTAGTGAATATGATATGGTAAGAGAGCGAATCCATACTAACTGGGAATGGCGTGTCGTGCCAAGCAATCTGACGCAAAAACGCGTGTGCTTAAGCTCCCTATTATATCTCTCGTATGGTAGGCACGCTATGATTGGCTTATTAACGTATTCTAAAGTAGTTTCTAGCAAGTTGTTCATGTTGTTTATTTGAAATAAACTTGAAATTGTTTGAATCTTGTTTTAATCTTGTTTGAATCTTGCAAGTAACTATTTCAAAAAGCCAATAAGATTCATTTGTTTTTGGGATTTTCGGACGCATACCAATCATTTGTTGCAGTTGGCCGTTCCGTTTGACTTCCAACTAGTTTCCTGCTTCAAGCGCCTAATTACCTCAAAAATATTATACCTTCCTTAGTAACCTCGTTTTCTCTTTCCGTACCGTAAGTTACGGATCCTCGTTTTCAAGGGAAAAACACTCGGTCAATAACAGTACAAACCGAGAAAACAAAGCACGTGCGTACCTTCAAACGATCCTTTTCCTTGTAAGGCACAAAATGCACACAGTCGATGCTGTGTGAAATAGTATAACGAGTAACCCATTGCTTAACAATTTTTCTTCCTTGGGTGGACACCATAGTTATCTTGAGGATGCGACGAAGATCAAATTGTATCCATTGATTTTGATTATTGTGACGGGCTGCCCAGCCTCCCATATTTCGACCCCTGCGCACGCGCTTTAGCCTTCCAAAATAAGGCTGGTGGTATTTGTCCCATATAGACGAGGCAGTAATCTGAGCGTCTTTTACGCCACCACTCTGTATACCAAGCGGATAGCTGCAGAGTCTTGTGAGTTCTAGAACAAAGAAAAAAACAACATGTTGCACCTCGTTGACTTGAACTTTGTTCCTTAATTCCGTGAAGGGATAACAACGTTGAGTATAGATCAATGAAACCAACAGAGAAAGAAGGAGGTACATCCTATTGACGAAGCATAACGGGCCTGTTGGAGCCTGTTTCTGGAAAGTCCCGCTAGGTTTCTGGACCCGAAAGCCAATTGTGAAACTACGATCTGCTCATTTTAGAAAGGTGGTCTTTCAACAGGTTTAGCAGACCAGAAGAAACAACATAATTGCGAAGTTTCTTGCCTAAAAAAAGACTAGGTCTGAAGATAGAGAGAGAGACAAGGTCTCCGAAAAAGGGCCAAAAAGTTTCCGAAGTGCCTCGTTCCAAACCTCAACTCCGACAGAACAAAAAAAGCATGAACTGAAGGAAGAAATTTTTAAATTCAAGTTTGCTTGAAAAGAAACTTAAAGGAAGGATTCAAGGAAACAGTTGTGAGTCTTAGAAACAAAAATTTAACCATAAACGTTATAAAGTGAACTTAAATGTGAAATGCCATTTACAGTTTTTACTTAAACAAGAAGTTTTGCTATAAAGGGGGTTAGTTCTATGTATAAGGTGACATTTAAACGCAGTCCGCAAATAAATTATAACCTTTAGATGTAAAACCTGTAATCCGCTAGAAACATAATAAAGTGGTCACGTTTTCAATTGTGTGTTCCTTAATTATTGTAGAAAACCCTCTATCGCCAGTATTCTGACGGTAATATGCTGTCTTACATGCTTATTTGCCCTTTTCTGAGCGGAATTTGCATAATTGGAAAAGGACGATTTCGTTTGGAACGCCTTAACGGTTTTTAAAGAAAGTGTTTGCATGTAGCCGAAATAGCTTATTCTCAGAAAAGCTTATTTTATTTCGCATTTACAGGGCGCAGCTATCTTGACTACTATTAAATGAACGAAATGATGTATGAAAGGACTCCTAAAGTGCCGATATGAAATCAAGTGAAGCTTTGATCCTCGCAGTTATGAACGTAATTTTAGCAATTGCGTAGAAAAGCCTGAACATTTCAGGACTTCAAAGGGGTTTGAACCCGTGACCTCGCGATACCGGTGCGACGCTCTAACCAAATGAGCTATGAAGCCACTGACGTTGGGAGCTGGTCATTTGTGGGTTCTAATGTTCCCGTGAGGAATAAATCAACGATGAAATGTTATATGAAATGGATCATATATGAACTGCGGATATGAAATCAAGTGAAGCTATGATCCTCGCAGTTATGAACGTAATTTTAGCAATTGCGTAGAAAAGCCTGAAAAATTCAGGACTTTAAAGGGGTTTGAGCCCGTTACCTCGCGACGCCAGTGAGACGCTCTAACCAACTGAGCAATGAGGCCGCAGATGTTGGGAGCTGATCATTTGTGGGTTCAAATGTTCCCGTGATGAATGAATCAATGAACGAATAGTGATGAATGAAAGGACTCGTATATTGAACTGCGGGTTCAAACCCCGTTGAAGCCCTGAAATTTTCAAGCTTCTCTACGCAATTGCTCAGATTGCGTTTATAACTGCAGCGATTTTCAATTGAGTGTCGAAAGTAATTAGCGAATTGCTTTAGTTTATGATTATTTCACTCAGTGATTGGTTCAAAGTTCTCGCGCCACTTTTTAAACCAATCAAAAGTGAAACCAAAACCAATCATGGCTCGCGCGTGCACATTTTCCCGCGCTTTGTGTCGGCTACGTGTAATTACTTCGCGTTTTGATTGGTTTACCGGATTTTCTCCGTCCTTTTTGATTGGCCAAAGTAATTACTTTGGTTTTGGTTTTACGACACTCAATTGAAAAACGCTCTAGCTTCACTTGATTTGAACACTATTACAGTTATTATCCGAAAGATAGTTGTGTAAGAATAGGGCGACCTTTAATTAATACATCACAACCATTCAAGATGGTGGCGACTGGGAAATGTGAAAGAAAAAATACACGATCAAGATTTTAAAAGATTGACATAAGTCACACTTTAGCAAAAAGACTTCAAACAAATCAGATCCTTAATAAAGTAGTAGGGTGTACCTTTCTGGCATCCATAGAGCTCAACTCTCATCGAGATATGGCTTCTCCAGGCTTTGGGGTGGAAACGGACATACTGGGCTGTGAATGGTGCAAGTAACGTGTACGATACAATGGTATTTCTGTCTGAATTACCACGGAACATCTACAGAAACAGAGGAAAAAACATCAGTGAAGGATTAATTAAGCATTCAAAAGAAAGTCCACGTTAAAATATGGTATTTTGAAAATGGGACTTGAATACGCGAAATACAATGCTTGTATATGGATTCCAAAGCTTGTGCAACGTCTGAACACCTTTCAAACCACAACGGATAAGTCGGAAAAAATTGTCTCACTTTGATGAACATGCAACCATCAATGTTTGAAGGTGTAATGCGTAAAGGACAACTGAAAAATTAGAGCCGGTCCTAGACAGGATTCGAACCTACGACATTCCGTTATATCTCCGCGAATAGTACATGAATTGTAAAGCATGGTTCACGTCTCTGTTCAGATTTTTGAAAAAATGCTATTATACGATATAAAATATGTAAAAAATAAAAAAAAACTTTATGAAGGCATTTCCGTAACTCTGGACAGATTGGAAGGAATATTTACAGACAAACTGAAAAACACAATCAAACATGTTTTATTTCAACGAGTGACATCAAGTTGAGAGATTTTAAACAACGTCAGAAAACCTCGGTTTAAGTAAACCACGGTTAGTTAAACTAGTTTAGTCGGGGTGAACTCGTCAACAGTCACTCAGACGCAGCTAAGGATGTTTCAAGGTGTAATACTCCTGTGGGAAGGATGAAAAACTAGTTGCCTAGCGACGGGCGAAAGGACTGACAAATCGGACCTTGGCAGGATTCGAACCTTGCTGGGGCCTACGAAACAATGATCGGATGCTCTCAGTACCCACTGAGATATAAGACAATCAACCTTGTTCCCCACGAATTATTGTAGCTCAATGGGTAGAGCACCCGACCGGTGTTACGGGGATCCTAGGTTCGGACCCTTCTACTTAGGACTCTGATTTTCAGTCACTTGTCCTTTCTCCCGTCGCCTAGCAACTAGCCTATCGGTCATCCAAACCTCGAGCAATTTGGATATCATTGACTTACTCTTATCTTTCTCTTTTCTCTATAAGCTTTAAAGCTCATTCCATTTCCGTACGACAGCACATATCGCGTGACCCATTGATGTGCATCCCTTCTGCCCTGTGTTGCGATACCCGTCAAACGCGCGAGATTTCCCAAATATATCTGAAGCCATTGACGAGCGTTATTCACGCGCGAGCTCCACGAACGGATAGAATTGATCCTTCCAAGCCATGGCGCCAAGTTGTGGTTGGCAAAAGATGACGCGCTTAGAGCTCCGTCTAAAATTCGTTTGTCTTCCAAGCCAAGCGGAAGAGAACAGCGTCCTGTGGAATTTAACAAAAAAAAGTTGAATCAGATCTTGCAGAGTCCAAAACTGCTCCAACAGACCACAAGACGCCTATTCTCGAACCACTCTTCGATAGCGCGTTTACAAGGAGCTAGACATAAAAAGATGCGACGGAACCGCAGGTGCATGTGGTCCTAATCGGTGCCGTGACGGAGCGGACAAAACCTTCACTGTTTCTTTACAAAATGTAACGAAACCGTATTAATTTATTTTGCTATATCGAGTAAGCAAGCCCTTTAATGAGAGCGATAGGCTGGAGCCGATGAACTTAAATGCAAATGAACTGTTTTTCTCGCAATACACTCCCTGCAACGAAAACATGACCCTTCAATACGGACGTACACGGAGAAATAATAGACGCCTTTTGAAAGAGTCAATAATAGTGCTCTCTGCTCTATGAGTGATCCAAATCAGGAGACTTCCTGGTATAAAAAAGCGTACAACAGGGACTTTCGCAACCCTAGACCTGGTGAGCGCCCACCAAAGGGGAATAAACATTTCGCGGAGAGAGATACTTCGGATCGTGTGACACTGTATACCAAAACCAACACAAAGGCGCTACCCAGGTGCTGCCCAGAGCACTGTAGTAGTAGTAGAAGTGAGAAGTCGTAATGGCGCTTAATAATTCTTCTACAACTTAGGATATACCCGAGAAGGAAGCGATCTAAAATTCCCAAGATACATGATCTATTTACCAGATGGGCAGCCGTTGAGTTCAACTCTCATCGAGATCCACCGGTGCCAGTTCTTTGGAAGGAACCGAAGGATTCTGGCTCGAGGCATTGGGAAAAGCCGGTGCATAACAATGCCGTCTCTATTGCGATTTCCAGGGAAATACTGAAAGAGAATAAAGTAATGAACCCATTAATGAAAGGGGAGAGCCAAGTTTTTTAAGCAGATTTATAATGATGATAATGATAACAATGACCACGACCATGATGATGAGGATGACAATGACACGACGACATCGCTAACGATAGCGACAACGATCACGTTCACGTTCACGACAACGATAATGTTGATGATGATTTTCATGATAATGATAATAATAATAATAATAATAATAATAATAATAATAATAATAACAACAACAACCACAACTTTGGTTTCAAGCTTAAATAGCCTAACAAAAGTGCACTAGTAAATGAGGTAACTTCAAATCAAACCAAATAGATGCAGATAGACGAAAAAGGTCTGAGAAAAAAGCCCTCGGAGCGAACTAAAAAGTCAACAATTTCAAACCCAGTGATTACGCCGAGCCCAGAGGTAGAACCCAGTACACATTAGTTGGTTAGTAATCTCACCACTGCACAAATCCTGCTTTCAGGGTAAGCCCCGATTTCCCTGTTGTGGAGCCAGCAGGTTCCTATGGTAACCGGTCTAGCCCTTATCCTACCTAGAACAACTCGATCCACGTGTCACTGAAAAGCGGCTACCCTGATAAAAACCAACGTCATTTTGTGAACTCAACTTACATATACATTTCCTTGTGACCAGTAAGTGGTGAAGTGTGCTCCGTCAAGACTGTATTCAATCAGATAACGTGTTACCCACTGATTGGTATTATCGTTTCTTCCTTGAGTAGTGACACTTGTAAGCTTCATGGGTATCTTCAAGTCGATCTGTAACCACTGATAGGCGCTGACACTACCTGCCGCCCATGCTCCGATCTTTTTCCCAGAGGGCTTTTGGTTGAGTCGGCCAAGTTGTGCGGCGTGGTTACTATCTGCTTCGGAGGATGCGCTGATCTGTGTGCCGCGTATCTTACCGTTTTCTATTCCAATCGGTCGATTACATCGTGGACCTACAGATTGCAAAGGCAGGATAAATTATTAGAAAAAAAAATTAGAACGAAGGTCAGTTCGGCAGCCAGTCCGTCAGCGAGTCAAGTCTGCGAGTCAACAAGTCCGTAGATTAGCTAGCCAAGCATCTATCCACTCAACCAGTAAGGCTGTC
>NC_090893.1:30381272-30401272 GCF_036669925.1 Montipora capricornis
TGGACCTCAGAGGTTTGGATCGAGGATAAGATGACGTCAAAGAATTGCAGTGTGTAAACGTAGCTTATTATACATACAAAAGACGAGTTTAAAATTCTGAAAACTCGAAATTCCTGTGCTGCATATTAATTTCGGCGCGTGTACACCCGTTGCATTTTAAACTAGTGAGTCTTTGACGCCATCTTATCCTCGATCCAGCTCTCTCAAGATTTTAAGGTTAGTAATGGCTGAGCATTATTTAGGAAATTGTCAGTCAAAATAAGCTGGCGTCTTCTTGAAATGAAGGCTTAGGTTAGTTAACATAGTTTTGAAAGAAAAAGAAAAAGTAGAATTGATTTTTGGTCATGGTAGCACTTTAAGCTATGACATAAAATGACCAAATATGAGTTTATGTGATGGACGCAAACACCCCTCGCTCTATTCTCAATTTACACTCTATTCCCTTACACCGTGCAAACCAGTTCAATTCCAAGACGGTTGCCACACAATTCACATCATGAAAAACATGGAATGATCACGAAGTGACAACAGGAACGCCCAGCTTTAAAACCAGATGACGTTGTCCTTGCTTCTTCGTCCATTGTTACAGTCACATCGAAATCGTCATCGTGTTTGACATTAGAGAATAGATGACGTCTCGACATTTTGGGAAGTCGCTTGTCGAAGGGTGTACTTTATCCCAACATTTCGTACACTGAAGTCGCTGTTTTAAACTTCAATAGGGACTTTAAGGAACGCGACGTTTTTGAGCGGCGGACGGTAACCGGAAATGAACATTTCGCATCGGACGGTAGTGTCTTTTAGATTTTTAACCTAATCACTGTAATGGCGGAAATTAAAAGGTCGCGTGGTTAAACACCCTAACCGAAACAAACCTTGAAATTTCCATACTCCATGTAATATTCAAAGTGTACATTATCCTGACTAAACGCCACCAGATATCGCGTGACAAACTGCTTGGCGTCAGCGCGCCCTTGCGTAGCAATTCCTGTGATTTTCATCGGTCGACCGAACGTAATTTGTAGCCATTGGTTCGAGTTGCGAATCTTTGGGACCCAGGCCCCCTTAAAACGTCCAGAGCCTGAAATGTGGAGTCTGGCACGGTAAGGACCGAGGTAAGCGTTGACTGTTGAAGAAGCTGTCATAGCGGTGTTCCTTATTTTGCCGCTTTGTATGCCAACTGGAGATGCGCACGGTCGAGCTGGAAAAGAAGATGGTTTTAGTATTCCAAAGCGAACGAATATTACATGTTCTAAGCACGCTGGGGACTGGATATGAAAGATCAAAATCGCTGACTGGCTGACAATAGCGATATTTCTTGTTTACAAACATTGCCGTCACATTTCTTTTGATATTAAAATTCGCCAACTATGGAAAGGAAAGGGAAGGAAAGGAACTTTATTTAAGTGTCTAATCTTCTAGCGCCGAAGAGCACTAATCGGGGACACTGTAAATTGAAATTAACAAGTTAACGAAAATCAAGTCAAATTTTGGTTTTTGAGGAGAGGGGAAAACCGGAGTACCTGGAGGAAAAACCTCTCGGAGCAGAGAAGAGAACCAACAAACTCAACCCACATATGACGCCGAGTCTGGGAATCGAACAAGGGCCACATTGGTGGGAGGCGAGTGCTCTCACCACTGCGCCATCCCTGCACCCCAGACAAAACGGGACAAAAAAAAAATATTGTTTCAACACCCGCTTGACCTTAGTTTCATGTACGGGTGTAATTATGACCAGATTTCCCATTCTTTTAAGATCAAGTGAGTTCGAACTTTTCAGTAACAAAGCCACAAGGCAACAGAACATGCTATGGACAAGTGAATGGAATATATGGCGCGATGGATCAGTGGCAAAATCGCTTTCTACTTACCTGCCAAACACCCATAGAATTCTACTCGCATCGATATGCGGCTTCGCCAGGATCGCGGGTGAATTCGCACAAACTGCGCTTTGAACGGAGGCACGAATCTGTAAGCGACCACAGTGTATCGGTCAAAATTACCACGGAAAAGCTGAGGAACCAAAGAAAATAAAAAACAGGATGTTAATAAAACCAAATGCCAAGAAGAGAAAAGAAGTATTTCTCAAAAGAACAACTCTTGCGACGAAAAGATGTAGAACACGGGAAGAGAAGTTTGTTGACCTTACGACTATAACGAGAGGCCCTTCTACTGCTTTATGATCATAAAAAATAAAATAGAAAATAATAACAATAATCAATCATAACAATGAACATATCCTTATAGTACGAGGGCGATAGCCTTATATATGGAGGAGCTCATTAGGAGAAGAGTCAAAGTTAACAAACATGAAAAAAAAAAAGAAACCTTTGTTTCGACAGTTAATGAGACTCCACAACAACAGGTCACGTAAATGATTTCTGTGCTATCGCAAAAGAATTTGAGTAGTTAGGCTTAGAATTGGAAGGAAATTCTTACTTGAAAATGATAAGCTTGAGGATTTTTCTAGAAATCCGAAATAAGAGTAGTACTCCAAATACCACAATTGAACAAAAAAGCAAGGTTGCTGTCGTGGGTTAGGAAGCAGCCCAATGCTCTCGTAATAATTTATGAGCAGTTTGTGAGACCTGAGGGAATTTCCTTAATTTTAGTCCTTGATGGTTATATGGGCACAAGAGAAAATGAGGGGACAGAGAAGGAGGCTCCCGGTCCAGTCCTTGGGATATGTCATGTCCACGAAAGTTATTTTTAGACGAGCGGAAGTCTTCCGAGACGTCCGCATGCAGGCCAACCTCGGTCCGATGTTTGAAAGAAAATATATATTCATCAGCCTTCCACGTGCGCCATCATTTTCTCATTTCACTAAGAACCTAAGAGCGAGGCAAGACTGCATGCGGACGTCTCAGAAGACAGAGTTCCGCTAGAACAAAGACTTCTGCTCGTCTAAAAATAACTTTCGTGGACATAACATATCCCGGCCAACGCCTTGAGCCTCCCTCTCTGTCCCCTCATTTTCTCTTGATGGGCACCTTTCTGCTTATCCTAGTCTAAGGCCTTTCTTTAAAACGGCCTACTTTTACATTTTAAGTTACAAAGCTACCAAAGCTTACCCTAGTTTGTCCATACTGTTTGTAGGGAAAAAATTTCCGGCCATTGACGCTGAACGACACAACGTAGGTTACCACCCACTGATCGGAGTCTTGTCTTCCTTGCGTTGCCAAGCCATAGAAACGGCCAAGTACTCCGAAATCAAGCTAAGTTCAAGGAAATGAAAATCAATGAGCTGACAAATATTTGGATGTGATTCTTTACAAAAAAAAAAAGCCTGTTTGACATATGCGAGGCAAACGCAGAGGAAAGTGTTAGTAAACGCAAGCAGATCGAGTGTGAACCGGAGCAGTGCCAACGCAAGACGGAAGAAATTTCATTCTCTTGCAGCTGCGTTGCGATAACATTTACGTGTGAACCAGACCAAGGCAAATGCGAGTGCAAGCGCAAATTAGCAATACTGGTTCCATACCAATGCGATTGAATTCGAAACCAATAGAGTGTCAGCTTCGCTTGCATGTCACTCTGAAAAGGCGACTCGAACTGTGCCTGCGTATCTTGAGTTCCTTGTGTTTGCATTTTATGCGTGGACGACGCTTATTTTCTCTAACCCATAATGCGGTACGTTTGTGGATGTGTTTTGTAGAAAAACAATGGATATTCAGTTCCGAGAAGCATGGGAGGGTTCCAAAAGTAACTAACTTGCATTGTTTTAGGTAAAGAATTCCCTAAAGCTTACTACAATACGGGATGGTAAAGAGTCAATAGACTGTTCTTTGAAATGCGATTCAGTTCTTAGACGTTTCTGCGGTTGATACTTTCATCATTTTTTAACGCGAATTTTAGCTCCATCTTCATTGGGCCTTTTTGAAGGCATTTTTTCTCGTGTTTCTTTCGCTCCGAACGAAAATGGTGGAGTGGGAGGCTTGTTGATGTAATATCCGTTGTGAAGATGCAGTGCATCTCGGTAGACAGAGAGTCTTTAAGAAAAATGCATCTCTTTCAGCTACAATATAAACAGAAGCTCACTGGATTACCTGTAACCATTGCTTCAAGTCGTTTCTTTGCGAGACCCAGCCCCCTGTCCTACCACCACCGGCAACCTGATTGAGACGAGCTCGCTCTGGGCCATGTTTGGAATTGTAACTCGTAGAAGCAGAGAATGCTCCACTGGGGATGCGGCGATCTTCTAAACCAATCGGAATTTTGCATCTTCCTGGATATAAATTAGTAGGAAGCATATAATTTATTAACAAAGGATAACAGGAGAGAATCAAGGTGTGTAAGGGCAGGGAAGGTAGGGGGGGGGGGGGGGTAGAAATGCTTGTCCCCGCCGGTCACGTGCGTCCCACAATACAAGACAGATAACAGAAGATTTATGAAAGTAGCCGGTTAGAGTCAGGTTTGACCAAGCTAAAATGAAATGATGCCTCGTAGAAGTCTTCCCCCTTGAAGATAAACACGAGCTTGGATTTCTCATCTTCCCTTTTCAAGCTACTTTCCATTGCTTACTTTTTCGCTTTTAACTTTTAGGGGCTCTTTAAGACTCCCTCTTACCCAAAAAAGCCGGATAATCTCGACAACAAAACAAGCTAAATGAGTTCATACCAGTAAGAGGAGAGCTTGGAGAGCACGTTTTATTGGGTTAATTGCACCCATTATGAAAAATTGCGTTGATTCGCTTTCTTTGACCTGCAAAACACAGGGAGCTTAAGGCGAAAATTTTTTCTAATCGTCTAGGTTTGTTTCCTTTCTAGATGGCAACAGGACTTGTGGAGGTTGATAAACAGTAAGTTGCTACATACCAATCACACAGCCGTAAAGTTCCACTCTCATCGATATATACCGATACCAGGATCGAATATGAATGCGCACTATTCTTCCCCGGATGGGTGGTATGAGTGGGTGTGAAACAATTGAATTTCTGTCACGGTTGGCTTGGAAAATCTAGTGGAGTTTAAAACAAATCACAAAGGTAAATGTGGGGTTCACATGTTTGGCAAAGGCTTTACGAGCTTGGAGGGTGAGTGCCAGTTTTGGTCTTTGGAAACGTCTACTCGCCTTAAAGCATTTCAAATTGTACGAAAAATACATGTTATTTCTCGTTGATGAGGTTCTTGAAAATAAAAGGGATAGATGGTCCTTATTTAAAGGAATAGAAGTCATATTACAAGACGCTTGCCATTGTTCTTGCTCGCAACTTTCTAATTTTATTTTCGACATTTCAATGGGTTATTTACGAGTTTCTTTGAGTAATAAACAATCAGCATTATTTGTTCATCACCAACTTCTGCACTGTACAAAAGTGATAAACTTAATTCTCTCTGAGAATCAAAATCATGGACATTTCTAATGTTTTTTTATATTTTTTTTTATTTCTTTTTTACTTTGAGGAATTAAGAGTAAACTCTTGTTAAATTAATATTAAAGGAAAATCCGGGCAAAATATTGGACGTTAAAATGGAATTCGAGTTAACTTGTTAAAGTAATCTCTGTGTAGTGAGAGGCTTAAATAGCCCTCAGTGTGATTACAAGAGACGAGAGATAAGGCAATCACAGTTCCCCCTTTTGACAGACTGTTCGTTTCAGCAAATTAAGATAAGATTCATGATAGCCGGACCCTAAAATTGTGTCCTACTAGTTACAATAAAGCACCCACCTTCTTCGTGTTTCGTTGAAAATAGTATGCAAAGTAAACTCCATCCTGGCTGAAGAGCAGATAATAGGAGGTGACCCATTTGTTTTCCGAGGGGCTCCCTTGGGTGGATATCCGCACCACCTTGTGGGGCTTCAGCAAGTCTACCTGTAGCCATTGGTAGCCGTTATTGATCTTTGCGCTCCAACTGCCAAAGTAAGGCCCTTTGCGTCTGTTGTGTAACCGGGCTAAATAGGGACCGTGTTTGTTGTCCCAGCGAGATGACGACGAAATGGCTGCATTGCGAATAGCGCCGCTTTGCATTCCCAATGGGCGGTTGCATAGTTTTCCTGCAACAGTAAAAGGCAATCAGGTATCGCACCTAAAGTTGCCGAACTTCCTTTCTGTTGTTTTGGTTGTTTATTTATTTATTTATTTATTGGAATCCGCTACTTCATGATCAAGAAAATGCCAACACCGTTTTGAACAACAACGGAAATATATTAAGTTGGATTGGAATATAAAATAGAGACATCAACTCAAAATGCCCCAAAGCAACAGTGAGATAAACTGTTATTGAAAGAAAATACAATATCGATATCTAAAGCCACGCCTCCCCCCCCCCCCCCCGAAAACACATCTTTTTTTCGAGAAGATAACAAATCAATTCCTTCGATTAAATTATGCGCAACTAATTTGCGAACCATGATCAAGAAAATGCCAACACCGTTTTGAACAACAACAGAAATATATTAAGTTGGATTGGAATATAAAATAGAGACATCAACTCAAAATGCCCCAAAGCAACAGTGAGATAAACTGTTATTGAAAGAAAGTACAATATCGAAATCTAAAGCCACGCCCCCCCCCCCCCCCCCCCCGAAAACACACTTTTTTTTCGAGAAGGTAAGAAATCAATTCCTTCGATTAAATTATGCGCAACTAATTTGCGAACCTGTGCGAAGCGAAAACAAAAGATTGTGCAGGGTCACGGTCAATTCAACATCGATTGCAACAACATTGTTCTCGCTTTTGAAAGTTCCAAGGTTTCATAACCAGGCCCTCGATTAACTATGACTACACTGAGCTCTTACTGCCGCAAAAACAAACAAAGAAACCAAGCTCTGAAATCACATCAAGAACAGAGTTTTTTTTTTTTTCTGGGAAAATTTGACATTGAATCCTTGAACGAGCAGAAATAACAAATCAACAGCAACAACAACAAAAAAACGAGAATGAAAGCAGTAACTGATGAATTTGAAGGCTTGGTTCATTGAAGAGGCTGATCCGTTCGTTCCAGCGACTGACAGGTATATTCGTCAGGTTGCAGTGCGATCAATACAGAGTAACACCCAAAGCTAACTTACCCAGTCTACAGCCATAGAGCTCCACTCTCATCGAAATGTGACCGCGCCATGATTTGGGATAAATACGTACATAACGGGCTTTGAACGGGTGAAGGAACCGATGAATTACAATGAAGTTTCTTTCAAAGTTACCAGGGAAGACCTACAAAAAAGCAACAACGGAGATTAATGCGATCTTTGAAATTGAAATTGAGGAACACAGAGCTCGCGATCGTACCGTGGGAAAGTTGCTTTAAGAAGAAGTAGAAACTGATCCGGGCTTTGATTTCTAGCTACTTCGTTATCAATTTAAGTCTAACTTTGTCCTCTTGTCAAGTACTGAACAAGCAAATGTTATCATGTTGTTAAACGCGCTTTTTTGCTACGCACCGGTGTCTCAGTAAGATGAACGTAGGACTACCACGAGCATCACTAAACCACGAAACAGCGAAACGAAATACCAAGACACCGAAACAAGACTTTCACTCACTGTTTCGGTGTTTCGCTGTTTCGTGTTTTAGTAATGTCTGACTACCAATGAGGGTGCTGCCTTTGAACTAAATTCATCTGCACATTGTTAGACTTTCAAGTCTTCTCGAATAAGGTCTATAAACCGTAGGCCCTGTCATAAACTGTCACCTTTCAGTGAACTCTCTTCGCAAAGAGTGGTGCTTTCAATTTCAAGTGTGTCCTATTTTCTCCAGCAAAACGGGGCCGACCTGTCGTTGAAGGCTTGAAGGTGTATGACGCCATATCTAATGATGTATGAAGCCACCTTGGCAAAAAAGCCAATATATCAAGGGGACTTTGCTAGGTGCTGGAACATGTAGATGTAAATATATATCTGTTAAGCTCCAAAAATCCAGTTTCAAATCGTCGCCATTTGCTCCTCTGCATTCCCGTCATTTGGTCGACACCCATGAACACTTCGAGTCCAACTCTTTGCAGAATGGCACCTTAGCCATAAACATTTTGCAACAGGAATTCATGGTTACTCCCGAAAGCTAGAAACGGTCTTAAACGAAATGACAACTCGAGGGTTGAACAGAGAAACTAAAGCATGAACCAACCCGAGCCAAAAATTCGAATTTATAGTAAAGCCAAGTGATTGTCTTCTCACCTTCACTCCCCTTCCCTCCTTATACGGGTAAAATTTGATGTTGTCCATACCAAATCCGACCGTGTAACTGGTCACCCAATGATCAGCGTCGTATCTCCCCTGTGTGGCGATTCTCTTCACACGGCTTATTGTACCCAAGTCTATGGTGAGCCACTGTCTTGCATTGTTATACCTAATGGTAAGAAAAAAGAAACAGTAGTATTTAGTACAATGTAATTTGCCTCAAGGAGCGCGTGCAGTGAAGTGGATGTCGCTCGCGGACTGCATCTTAGAGCTCCGAGTTCGAATCCCAGCTTGTGCGATCCAAAGTTCAACCAGCTTTCCATCCATTCGTGGTGGGTAAAATGAGCACCAGTATCACTGGGGACAAGTTGTGCATGCGACGGGATTGGTGTAGCTCTCACCCTCGCCGTAAGGTACAGTAGATGCTAAAGAAAAAGGAGGCTTCGGGTTCGGCCTTCGACTTCGGTCGGCCTCTTGTCTTGTTAATCTGTTTCCACAACCTCGAAACCATGGTTTTTTATTATTTCAATGATCACTGCTATAAAATGAGTCACTTTAAAAAAAAACCCAGATTTGAACAAGCCATGACCGTGCCATTACACAAAGTGGTTTATAGATGGGTACTTGATTAAGATCCAGGTCATGATAGGGTAAAACTTAAGACATAATACAATACTATGTTAATACATGTATGTTAATATATGTTAATACAATACGTGTTTCGGATGAGACATCCCTCGTCAGTTGTACAGTGAGAAATAAAATGAAAATGTGCAATAAATGGTATAACAAAGTGAGATATTAACGAGGAAAATTAAGGATGAAGGCGCGAACCAAAAAGTAAAACTATTTGAGCTAAGAAAGGAGACTAATTAGTATGAAAGGGATAAATTAAGATGTTTGACCTGGTAATTTAAAGACGGCTGCTCGCAAAGGATGTGCATGGCTTCCTTGATTTTCAATTGGAAGTTTGTGGAGTCGAGAATTTTAAAACAATCTTCTGAACAAAGGGAGCGACAATTTTCAGAACTTCTCAGGTGTTTAAAGATGTGAGAATGTTTGTCAGCGGAGCGATGTTTGCGAATGCGAGTAGCCAAGTGTCTGTTGGTTTCACAACATAACAGGCATTGCAGCCTTCACATGAAAACTTATGAATGCCTCGTGATCGTAAATCCGTTGGGATAGGATCCTTGATCCCAAAGCAACTCCTGATTTCAAATACAGTTTATGTAACAAAGGATAAAATTGAATTAAAACTTCAAGAGAAGAAAATCTAGTGCCAAGCAAGCTAGAAGTTCGTATTACATCCCGTAAAGAGAAAATCGATGTATTTATTTATTTATTTATTTATTTATTTATTTACTGTAGTAAAGGTGGACAAGAATCTCTTGTTGATAAGATGAAGTGTGACAAACACGAACAGTACCAACC
The DNA here is from genome assembly GCF_036669925.1 of Montipora capricornis. Lineage (NCBI taxonomy): Eukaryota > Metazoa > Cnidaria > Anthozoa > Scleractinia > Acroporidae > Montipora > Montipora capricornis. Next base: position 30,390,817 of record NC_090893.1, read on the forward strand.
GTTACACTGAAAGCTTCTACAGACAATTGTATTTTCTTATCACCCAAACCACGACCAAGAAGAAGATAAATATAAACTATACTTGCGTCACGTGACAAAATAGAGGTTGCATACAACTTACTTGGCCATCCACCCTCCCCGCACATAACCGTGATTTCTCGACTGCAGGCGGGCGTTCCAAGGTCCATAGTAGTAATTCAACATAGAGGAAGCTGTCAAGGCTTGTTTCGTTATACGACCATCTTCCATTCCCAAAGGAACATCACAAGGATCTAATCAAAATTACGAGAGGAACAAAAACAAAGTCATTTGCAATCGTGTCCAAGATCAGAGCCATTGAGGAAATTTAGGGCGATTTCCTTTTGTTAGAGCTGTCCGGCCATACCCGTCAGTTTGTAATAAAATGCAACAATTTGAAGGAACACTTGCATGATAATTCCTCGCATTCTTCTGGGGGAATATATATCTCTCTCGAGGTGTGTTAATTTAAAGGCGTTGTAGAGTTAGTCCTTCCCTAATGAGCGGTTTGGCCGGTCACTTCTGTCAAATGGAAAGCGTCTTTAAACTGCGATAGCAGCTGCATCTGCAGAGGTTTGGATTCTTGACCACGAAATGAACCAGATCTGAGTTTCCTTCATTATCTCTTTCAACTGGAGTTCAAGAGCAAAATGTTTATAACTGCAGGTCAATTTTACTTGACAAATGATGGAAAATAACATTCATAAGTAAGACTTTGCATTTGGACTCTCGAAGAGAGCACGATTCGAATTCGAGAACAGCCTGTCGACTTCCCCAAATGCAATGTTGCAAAAATTACTCAATCTCATTATCTATTGAGGACTGTAACTTCAATTAAAATATCCTTACGTAAAAAAACAAGAAACTGCTACAGATTTATAGTCACTCTTCTTATGCTCGAGTACAGACAATCTGCTTAATACCTGATCTGCAGCCATAGAATTCAACTCTCATGGCGATATAGCCGTACCATCCCCACGGGTGAAGGCGGAGGTGTCGGGTCTGTATTGCTGGGCTGAGGCTATTTTCTACAAGGCTCACACGGTCGCGATTGGCGGTGAAATACTGCACGAGGAAAAAGGGGTTGGAAAATACAAGTTAAGTGACTCTTGGCAAACGTCTGCAGGCTGGAGCGCTTTGCCAAATTTAGAAGAAATTTGGTTTGATTTTCAGAGATAGCTTATTATGCAACGGACATTTAATATTCAGTACTTTATTTTCGGAAACGATTTCCGTATTCTAATGAGGCAAAAAAAGTAAACGCCATTCCCACGTCTCATCCAAGCTGCCTGGAATATCGGAGCTCAAGAGTGGGAAAACGTTTTTTAAACAATATTTAGATCTTTTGACGAATTAAAACTGAAAAAATATATATTGATATTTTTTTCATCAAAGTAAAGAAAGACAGAGTTTGCTATTTGAATTTATAACAATATCGTGCATGGTTTGGTTTAAAGAATGAAATGACCGATGTTTAATTAGGGTGCAATCCTTACTATGTCTTGACTGCGCTGTCTGTAGACTGCCCAGTGCAATGTATCCGAACTATAACTCAGCTTGTATTTCGTAACCCATTGATTTGCGTCTTTTCTGCCCTGCGTTACAATCTTCCTGATCGTTGTAGCCCTACCAAAGTCCACCTTAAACCACTGATTGTGATTATTATGTCGCGCAATCCAGCAGAAGGGTCTGTGAAGTCTTCCATTAGGAGCTGTATAACGAGCGTTGTAAGCTGACGACGAGGTGATTCGCGCATTGGGGATCTTTCCTGACTCCAAACCAAGAGGATAGTTGCAGATTGGCGCTGCAAATAATTCAAGCAATAGCCACAATGATATCATTTCACAATTTGACGATTTAAAAAAATTAATATTTCCTGACAAAAACTTCTTTGTGTAATCTAGTTTTTACGAAGACATTGAGGAATGGAGACTTGCAACGGTAGATGGTATTGGTGCAACGTGCCCATGAGACAGGTAGTAAACTAGATGCTTCAATGGGCGATGTACGAAGGTCGCAGGTTTGAATCCTGCGTAGGACTGTGATTTATCAGTTGTTCTTTCGCCAGTTGCCAAGCAAATACTTAACGGCATAAGATCTCTTTGCAATATACATTTAGGCGACCCAACCAGCGCGATTCATTTTCGTGTCAAAAGTTTTGTGCCTTACGCTAACTGACTGCCCAAGTATAACTTTACTTTTACCAATAAATTGGGAAACGTAGTTTTTGCAGTAATTCAGTAGCACACTGAGAGCCATTGACATGCACCTGCACCAAGTTGTGATTGATTCATCTCATGTTTTTGGAAAAACAAAATATTAATTCTCCACTTTCAAGAAAAGGGCAACGAAAGCAAAATCAACAAAGCATAAACAAAGAAAACAGTTAGTGTCTTTCACTCTTTAAAAGAGTGACACAAGTTTTAGAGCCGTAAAATTGCACGAGGTAGACCAAGTGGAGCGTAGAAGTTTAAGTTTGACCAGCCAATGACCCTTGGATTGCAGTTGTCACACAAACCGGCCCTACCGCCTTTCTTCAGAGTTTATCATAAATCAACCATTAACCAATAGACCAGTTTCGTATTCTAACGGTTGGACTGGATCTAGCATGAAATGGAGGCTAATGCGGGCAAATCTTTTCAAATGCAAATTAATTTGCCCGCATTAGCCTCCATTTCATGCTAGATCCAGTCAACCGTTAGAATACGAAACTGGCCTATTGGTAAGTGCGAGTAGCCTTATGAGGTCTGCCAATCATTCAAAATGGCAACCTCACCTAAATTACGCCTTCACTACATGCTAAGGTCAAATATAATTGTTTGAAGATTGTCTGAATATCAAGGACAACAACTAACGATTATTGTCTGAAGATTTTATCGAGTATAAATAAGTAAATAAAGTATGTATGTATTTATTTTAGGTTAGACAACAAAACCCTGCATTGAGGACGAAAAGCTTGGAAGTACTAAGTATGAAGTTCTCAGGGAGATCATTTCAAGGAATCTGAAACAAGCCGATTTTACGAATTTTTCATCAAGTTAATGGCGGGATATGGTGGAAATACTTTTAATAACCCACCTATAGGACATCCAAAGAACTCCACTCTCATCGACATAAAGGAATACCAGGTCTGAGGATGAACCCGGATGTAAGCAGCGACAATGGCCTTCGAGAATTTGTTAATGACTATCGTATGACGGTCACTGTTTGCTTCGAAAACCTGCAAACAAAGATTTAAATCATTCTCTGACAAGATTTATCTCACGTGAATATGAAAAAAGAGATTTCCCCGTTCAACTGGCTGTCAAACGGGCTAGTGAATAGAAAACAAGTTAAACTTAAAGAAACAAGATTTCTGTTTTCGTGTGATTGAAGGCCAAACTTGAACAAGCTAACAGCGCAGCTGCTGCTTTTAGGAAGACCAGGAGGGCCTTGAATTGGACGGAAAACCCCTCTTCAAAATTTTAAAAATTTCCAGTGACGATGAAAAAAGAATCGTTGGATGTGCCGCTCCAGGTACGTGGAGTTAGCCCAAAAATTGTAATCAATAATAATGCAGAAACTGGAAGCAAAAAGAGTAATTTTCAAGTTTTTGTGATGATCAATCAAGCGCGGGAAACCCAAAATTTCCAAAACTTTGTTCCGGAAATTGCTTTAGGTCTTTTCAAGATTTTTGAGAAATTGTTAGTCGAATGATACTCGCCTCTTTTCCAGCACACAAGTCAAGATTCCTTTAATTTGACTTAGAGGCCCGTTTCATTTTACTATTCTCTAACCCTACGAGACTGCATAGCTTCCACTCCTGATTCCGTTCTTTGAGATTTTCCAAAACACAGTATTTATTGTCCTATTCGGTTTCCGTTTAAATTTTAGCATAAAATGAAACAACTTGATATTCATTTCCTCGTGCGCCGTGAACTTTGGCCGGCCTTCTTTGAGTTTTGTGTCCGACTCCATAAATAGCTATCAAGTTCTCGTGATAGGTTCAGGGTGTCAGTTTTTTTTAAATGCTCTTATTTCATGAATATTCAATACAATACAAAGTTATTGACCACTCAACATATAGGGGAACGAAACGACAGAAGAAAACAACAACTGATTAAAACCCCACCTGACCGGAGGCTAACCATTTGGCCATTTACAAGTGCAGCAGAGAAGTTGAACCAGGGGCTACCAGAATAAATTTAACAAGTGGTCAGAACGGGTCTTGAACCCGGGATTCCCGGATCTCAAGGCAAGCGCCCTAACCACTGCCTCCTCCTTCATACTATGAGAATTGAGTTAACATAATTTTAATGCTAATAAAGAGACTTTCAATCCAAAAAACAAAAAAAAAGTACTCTTTTGTTTGAGCGTTGTTTTTGCTACGTAAAGTCCTCAAAGCAAGAACAGGCAATCCTATTCTCGACGTTTAAGCTACAAGGGATTTTTAATTTTTCTGATATTTTAAGCAATTGATTTTGCGATAAATTTTCAGATAAACGGTGTCACCGATTTTTCATATATTGCGTTTTGCATTAGTTATCTTCTATCAAAGTTGAAAATGGTGTTTTTGACCGGAATTTAAGACAAAGTATGGTATAAAATCAAAAGACGTCAAAATGAAAACTGCTGACACCGCTTAGTTCTTTATTTCTTTGGAAAATTAAGTATTGCGTATTTTCTTCTTTTTTTTCCAGATCTTCGAGATTATCTCTATTGTTTTCCAAACTTTAGTACATGAAAATCATACTATTCCTTTGGTGGATGTTACAAATGGGAGGTTGGTAGGGCACATCAATTGAACATACCTTTGGATATTTTAAGAACTTAAATCCATCCTTACTAAAGGTCAACACAAAGGTCTTGACCCACTGGTTGGCATCTTGGCGACCTTGAGACGACATTCCCGTCAAACGTGCCACGGTTCCAAAGTAAACCTGCAACCACTGGTTTCGAGTGCTGCGCCGCGGGGCCCAAGACCAGCGGTGATTGATACGACCATGCCATGGCGTGAGGTAGCCATTATGATAAGTGAAAGCAGTCATCGCTCCATTGCGCAGGCTCTTGTCTTCCAAGCCAAGAGGCACGAAACATCGTGCTGCGAAAGGGATATCCAGAGATTCATTGGTATCTTATTCAGGGCTAAATCCCTTTCGTAAGATCAAAATAAGGCTAACGACAAGCAAAGCAATGCTCAAATAAAAGCTGCCGAGCATATACTGAACAGTATTTTCTTGTAAGCGAATTCTTTAACATTCAAATGAAAGCAACTGGGAAGTAATAGACCAAAAAGGCAAGCTCAATGCTGTACCCAATTCAAACCCTTTGAGAATAAAACGTTTTGTTCCGTGTATTTCCATATCTTTAAAATGTGTCTGCTACATTATAATGCAAATACAACACACAAAGTACCTTAACCCGGGAGATCTGAAATGGGTACAACATTGAGTTAGCCGATTTGGTGTATTTTTGCGGTGGTCTTGTCTATTATGCTGTGCAAGGTGGTTGTAACTTTGAAGTCTGTGGCTATAGTCTATTTATTCTAGGTGACTCTAAATAATCCCTCTTATTATTTACTCAACGCAAAATCGCGTTTCTGATTGGTCTAAGGTTATGGAGCACTCTAGAGACTATGGAGTGCAACAACGAAATTTCTTTGAAAACACAGCGTTGGAGTAATTTTGCTGATTATATAACAAATAAAAAAACCGTATGACCTTGCGAATACATTTCATGATTTATGGTCACTCGTGATGTTTTGAAAGTTCTGAAACTTTGGGAACTTTCAGAACATCACTCGTGCCCATAAATCCCGAAATGCACAAGCAAATTCATATGTTTTTTTTCCCTATACATATGGGCCATTTACGACACATGCAAGATAAACACACACGAGCTATTCAGTATGTCGCTTATTCTGATATGAAACGTGCTTCGTACATTCTAATATCTATCGTCAACATCAACATCAAAATACCTTGAGGGCATCCATAAAACTCCACCCTCATGCAGATATGACGGTACCAGCCCCCTGGATGAATCCTGATGTAGCGCGCTATTATACGCGGGAACAGGCGATATTGAACAATAGTATTCTGATCCTTGTTTCCTATAAAGTACTGCAACACAAAAATATGATAATGATTTGTTATTCGATGCCATTCCTATAGAATATATCTAGGTCGTGGTTGCTTCTCGCTGGTTACTTCCGGTTAGAGTAACACCAGTTTCATAATCAACATTATTAGAAATTTAAGTTCCAAAGTTTGAAACATCATTATGGAGTTTCCAGACTTCGCTCTTTATAAAAAAAATCCTACAACACCCGCCAAAGCTGTTTAAAAGACAATTAAGGAAATGTCACGATAATTTTCGATTTTGCCAAATATATGATACCTTTCTCTTTCCCCCCCCGCCCCCCCTCTCCCCCTATGCAATTTTGTTTTCCGTCTAATTTTCCTGGTTAAACATATTTCACCTGAAAGGAGCACCAACATTGATTTTGGGGTAGGAGGGGGTGCAGTTTTTTTTTATACAAAAAAGGACGCATGATCAATTTGTCCCAAGACGTTTTGTCAGGAATTGTAGATTTGTACGAAATCGTTCTATAGTCCAACATTTATGGCGCCGACCGGTTGATTTAGTTGGTGGAGAAACGAGTACCATTCGCCCCAAGAATAATTAATAAACAGGTCACCTCACCCTTCTCGCACTATCTTTCATGTACTCGGCAAAGAACACGTTGTCCTGACTGAAGGTGAGATAATATTTCGTAACCCAGTTATTGGCGTCTTGTCTTCCCTGAGTAGCAAACTTGACAATTCGCATTGTGCGGCCAAAATCAACCGCGAGCCACTGGTACTGATTATTGTGACGCACACACCATGCGCCCATCCGGGTACCTGACCTTTGGAAATTCAGTCTCCCGTTACTTGGTCCATGGTTTTTATCCCACGATGATGTAGCGCTAATCTGCGTGGCACGTATACGGCCATTTTGCATTCCCAGAGGCTTGTTACACTGCGGTCCTGAAAAGAGAAACGACATGAGGTCCATGAGGGGGATGTTGTGCAAGCAAATGTCCCTCCTCCATTTTCATGTTGTACGGTGGCACTGGCATAAATGTCTAATCCAGCTGTATAATGAGGGAAATGTCTTCCTCTGATCCGTGTAGCTATAGCTTTAAATCCCCTGAAAACGGAGCACTGACAGAGGGAGGGGGGTAAAGGGCGCACCGTCGGCTTCCATTGATACCAGCCTTTACCTTTACCTTTACCTTTACTTTTTTTTACAATCGAAACATTCAAAAAATCCGTACTGATTTTCTTTCCGTGTCTTTTGGCCTTTCAAAAATTTAAATGTTCACTTTCGGTGGGGTGCAAAACCCAGAAGGAAAATTATAAACACTTAACCAAATTTAAATGTATTATTTAAAACGAAAGGAAGAAGTACACTTTCAAACTTGCCTTTAATCATTTCAATCGTGTTCAAATTTCATGCATCGACGCTTTTCTTAAAATGGGTCTAACTTTTAGCATTTTAACCCAGTGTGGCTCTCGCTAGTTTAGGGACAACCTTGTTCCCGGAGATTTCCTCCGGTCGTCCCTATCTCGGATGGAAAAAAAATACCCAGCAAATAAAGTTGTTGGACCATGGCTTACTGCAAATTTGACCTACCAACAAGGCATCCATAGAATTCAACTCTCATTGAGATCCAGCTTCGCCAAGTGACAGGGTGGATTCTGAAGTAGCGCGCTTTTATAGCCCTCAAAAATCGGTTGCAAACAACAATAAACCGGTCATAGTTCCCAGGGAAGATCTTTAGGAGAGAAAAACGCATGTAAGAATTAGTTCTTTCCCAATTAAATCAAAAAGGCAATCAAAAGGCAGATAATTTAAACTGAAAAAAAACTCATTTATGTAAAATATGAAGCTTCTAGAAACGAGTAAAAGTTGATATTTCAATTACCATATTGTCGAAAAGTAAAATGCCTGAATAGGCACATAATGTGGACTACTTCAATGAAAAAGGAAAGTTGATAAAGGAAAAGTGAGGAGAAGAAAGGACACTAAATAAGTGAAATGTGGAAAATGAAAATTAAGGTGATTCCCTGGTTTTGCATTGCGCAACCGTAGTGCACATAATTTCTTCCGTCATTGGTGGGTGGATTTGCTCGCGCGCAATGATAAAATGGCAATTTTGCATTGACGCCAAGCTTAATCCGTCAAGAAATGGCTAATTTCTCCTGAACGAGTACGGTCACCCCCATTTTTTATTTCATATTTTTGCTGGGAACGGTGTTTTCATGGAGTAGTGAAAAAATAAGCAAAAATCTATTGCCAGTTTTTGGCAGTGTCATAAATTATATGGAAGGAGCCATTACGAGTCAAGCTTTAATTTGATTTAAAAATCTATTTTGGAGTGATCTCATAAAGGCATTCAAATACAGTTTTCACGTACGTACGTGAATTAACCATAGAATGATACCAAGCTCTGCGTTATATCCGCGATTACATCATATGATTAATAAAATCCAGCTACATTTGTCCAACATTGGGGATGCGCGGCAATTGACAAATTGGCTTAAGATGCGTATTCGTCAGCGTCGTAGCATGGAAACGAGCACGGTGGCCTCCATTCTTTTATTACATTTTTATCATCGTCTTGACTTGTTACAACAGTGTGCAAATTTTCATCGGAAATCTACGACAAGTTCTATTTCTAGGGAATCACCTTAAGTGATAAAGTTGAAAAGCGGAAGATTGGGAAGAATGCCTTTTTTTGTTATTCAATGCTTTTAAACTAATTGAGGCCTTCAGATGAGACAAGTCCTCACCACACAACGTTATTTGTTCAACTGAGGAAGAAAACTACCTTTTTAGCCAAGAAAAAACACTGAATCAATAATTTACGTCCCTTTACCTTCACCGAGGGTAGTCATCGGAAATCAGCTCTGACGAAAACGGAACTGACCTTGTAGTCTATGTTGACAAAATCGCCTTCCTTTTCTCGCTTTAATTTCAGCACTTTTGAGTTGACAAATATGACTTGCGATTTCGTGAATGATAACTAGTAACAAGCAATTTTGAACTCGTTGCTGTCGAATTACTATTAGCGGTTTGCGATGTTATGAACTAACACGTTTAGCTTACAATATGTAACTTAAACCTACGGCTTGATCATCCTCTTTTCCGTGAATGACATTGTATCTTTCACTCGACCCTCAATAAAACTTTATACATGAAGTAACTGAGATCTACCTTTGTTAGTCCGCCCTCCTTGTAAGGTATGAACCTATCACCCCTGCTACTAAATGACACGTAGTACGTCGTCACCCATTGGTCCGCGTTGTTTCGACCTTGAGTGCAAACCTTGGTGACCACTGTGTCGGTTCCAAAGTCCACCTGAAGCCACTGCTTCTTGTTGCTCATGCGCGCACACCAGGCTCCTCCGTTTCTTCCTGCACGGCGCTGATGAAGCCTTGCGTTTCTGGCAGCACAGTAAACGCTAGCTGAGGACGATGCTCTAAACCTTGGGTCTGGTACGCGGCCGTCTTCCAAACCGAGAGGCACGTCACATCTGTCTGTAAAAAAAAAGACAGACGAGATAAGGAACGTGAGTAGTTGTTGGAATTGCTGCCATTATGAGTTGGATTTCAGTTGTGTAGTTTGAGGTGATGACAAAAGCTCAAGAGCGTAAACAACAAGCCTAAACGAGGACTCCGCTTTTGCCATCTTCATGAATCTCACAAGAATCTCCTCATTATCACCATCACAATAATCGTCAATTATGCAGGAACCGTCATCGTCATTTACAACATCATTACAGCCACCACCACCATCTCACGTACCCCGGACCGTCCATGTTCAGTTCTGGGTTCTAACGATAGAACTGAAAGCAATTTTGAAGAAAGATTTGACCCACAAAAATAGGACAGGTAGACGCGTTCATTCAATCACATGGCTTTACTTTGCAAAAAGGCAAACAATGTACCGACCCATGAGCACAAGAGTAAAAACGAACAACAGCGCTATATTCCTGTCCCGGCGTTTTCACAAACCGATTTAGTTTTAGATTGAGTTCCCGCGAATGAGCGTCCAGCGGAAGCCTGATGACCATCACAAGAAACTAACGTAACGTCATTGCGTCACCAGACCTGAACGGCCCACTTTGTAAAGTCAGGTGTCCAGTCTATGAACCGGCGATTTCATTTTTTACAATGACTGCAAAATTCTCGCGCAATAATTGGCTAATTTTTATTGTCAATAGGCGGACAGACACATGAATTTATAATTTATGCGATAATGACGCGATATTGCTCGCGTCAGATTGACGTTTCTCGCATTTTTGTCTAGCGTTTTTCTCGTGTTTTGACTTAATGTTGACCCCTCTGCCTTTTTGTTATTGTAAAAAACAAATTGATGTCAGTTTTTCATGCGTCTGACCTCGGCTAAC
>NC_090893.1:30406272-30431272 GCF_036669925.1 Montipora capricornis
TTAGACACTCAACGAGAATCTTCCATATACAAGGAATGGCGTCACCAAGGGGAAAAAAAAAACTTTAATTTTTTTGAGAGCGTGAAATCATTTAGCAAAGATAAAGGACACTAAACATAAAATAAAATTCTGCTCTTTAGGCCGAGAAGAGGATAACCGCAATTTGAGGAGAAAAGAACAGAGGCATGAGAGTTACAATATCATCTAAAGACTGTTAACATCACCCAGCGACTTTCAATAAGGATCCGGGAAATAGGTATCCGTTTTTTAAAAAACATCAATTTCACTTTATGCAGGGCTGCCTAGTATACGAGGAGACTTTCATAAAAATCGGAAAAAAAGTTGTATGTTCTTAACAATAATAATAATAATAATAATAATAATTAATATTATCATTATCATTATCATTATCATTATTATTATTATTATTATTATTATCATTATTATTATTATTAAATAGATTAGTAGTAGTACTAATAGTAGTAGTAGTAGTAGTAGTAATAGTAGTAGTAGTAGTAGTAGTAGTAGTAGTAGTAGTAGTAGTAGTAGTAGTAGTAGTAGTAGTAGTAGTAGTAGTAGTAGTAGTAGTAGTAGTAGTAGTAGTAGTAGAAGTAGTAGTAGTAGTAGTAGTAGTAATAGTAGTAGTAGTAGGAGAGAGGTAAAAACCGGAATACCCGGAGGATATCCCTCGGACCAGAGTGGAGAGCCAACAAACTAAACCTATAAACGACTTTGAGTTCGGGAATTGAACCCGGTCAACATTGGTGGAGGCGAGTGCTCTCACCACTGCGCAAACCCTGCTTCCCATGATGAACGCTAGTAAGACGTGAGCTCTGCATGAAACGTCAAGACCTTATAACTTTCAATTTCTTATTCCGTTTTAATTCTTACCCGTCTGTTATTTCGCTCTTTGTATTCAACAAAGCGAATTCCATCCATGCTCGGCATTATATAATACTGAGAGACCCACTGATCTTGGTCTTCCCTTCCTTGGGTGGCAAAACGGATGATTTTCGCCGGTCCGCCGAAATTCAGCTGTAGATACTGGTAACGGTTATTGTAGAACGCCGTCCATCCGCCCATGTACCGTCCCCGGCGTCTCCAATTGAGCCGCGCCATGTAAGCTCCGTGATAGTTGTCGAATTGGGACGAGGCTGTTATCATGTGATTTTTGAGCCGACCATTTTGAAGACCCATTGGTTGGTTACAACGGCGACCTATATTCAATAAAATACTCCATCAGTACACACTATTAACTTCATCCTCCACACAAGTGAAAAGTCATTTTCACACATTTTGTGTGGTTCACACAGAAGTGATTAGCAAAGTGCTATTTACCTCCACTCCTGGACATTTGTTCATTGTTCAACTTATCTACATTTCATGACTTTTATGTCCTAAATTCCATGACTTTTCCACGACTATACAGAACCATATAAGACAAAATCAATGACCAAGCAAACCCAGAAATGTATTCGTCCAGAATACGAAATGTAGTGCTCTCGAAAAAGCGTAAAAACAGACAAGTTGCAACGCCTCTTGCTAAAATTTGAGGCAACAATTATATTTTGTTTCAGCAAAAATCTAAGTTTCTAGAATTTTAAAAGACTTGTCCTTATTTTCCGGGATTTCCAGGACTGGATTTTACAAATTGGAAATCAGTGACTTTCCAGGATTTCCATGACCCACGCAAAACCTGTATATCAACACCATGCTTAAACTCGCCATTAACTAATCAACTAATCGTTAACTAATGTCTTTTGTTCTGACGAAAGGTACTACTCATGATGACTCAGGTACGTTTGGCGTAAGTCGTTTGTGCTTATGATTTTGTCGCTAGTTATAAGCAGCTCTTAGGCTTACCAAGTACACATCCGTATAGCTCCATACGCATAGCAACGTATCCATACCAGCTCTTCACGTTCACGCGGACATAACGCGCTGTGAACGGCCTCAAGAAACGGTTTGTGACGACATAGTATCTCTCTTGGTTACCAAGGAAGAGCTGTTTAGATTGGACAAACACAGCAATGAGACCTCAGAAAAGGCGATCACGGCCGGTTGAGATGAACAGATTATCAATGACATTACTGTACTATAATATGACCTCTTCTAAACTAGAATCATTGATCATGCAAGAGCTCAACTTTTTCCTTTTTTCTTTTTTTTGTTTTTATAGACTGAAACTTCGTCTTGCAAAAGGAAAACACACATGATGCTTTCATACTCTAACCTTGAAATTCAAGGAAATGAAAGCGGTGGTTTCTGCCAACTTACATGGAAAGGCACTGGCTATCCCAACCTCAAAAGCCAAATCTCAAATGGTACGGGATTGCTGACAACAGCTGTTCTGTACTTTGCGCGACTCCCTCAGAACAGATATTCACTTTTTTATAATCTTCAACATTCAATTTGGTTGTTTTCCAAGATATCACAACAATAATTTGACAATTGCGGCGATTAAATACGTTGAGGACAAGCTATCATAAGGCAACTAAGACAATCGTTTGAATCTGGACCTACCCTTGTCTTCTTGTTTTCTTGGTAAGGATAAAAGCGGACTCCATTGCTGCTGTAGGATACGGTATACTTTGTGACCCAATGGTTCCCATCGTAACGAGCTTGTGTAGCGATTCTCTTGACAACACACTTTGCACCCAGATCAACTTGTAGCCACTGTCGATTGTTGCTCACCCTGGCTACCCAGCCGCCACGGAATGCACCGCTGTTTCTTGCCTGCAGCCGAGAGGACCAAGGTCCGTAATAACGGTTGGTCATTGAGGAGGCAGTGAACATAGATTGCGTGATGCGGCCATCTTGGATTCCGAGAGGGACGTCGCATTTGGCTGTAATGAAAAATGCGACAGGAAAAATTAGAGAAAAGAGCAAAGCTTCTTGCCTTTTGCCATCAACTGCATAATTCTCTTAATTATTACAGCTTTCCACATGACGTCACATCGACCATGTTGGCGGAGTGAAATATAGGGAATTCAACAACAGTCATGGAATGTGCTAAAATAACGGTTTCACTTGGGTATGGAGAAAATGTCAGCCTGAGGATGCCATTTTCAGTTGCAAACTCAAAGATTTATCTTTCTAGTGAAACATGCAAAAAAACAGACCTTAATTTCCAAAAATTCAGACTTCTTTAACTTTTGAAACCACTCTTAATTCTATGGGAGTGAACCAAACCCCTAAACCCCCTCCTAGGCCATTTCCGAGTTGCTGTTTGCTTCTGGTTCAAAACGAGTCTTGGTGCTAAACCATTCAAATAATAATGAGTTTGATTTGCATGAAAAACCACCACTCATTTCCATTTGAATGGTTGTGCACCAGGATTCGCTTTGAAACCGAGGCAAACAGCAACTCGGATATTTACTATTGTCGGACCCATCCCAATAAGTTCAAATCACAATGAGATCTTTACGCTCACGTTCCATATTATATGAAGATGTTAACAGCTTTGACCCTGGCGCAGTGGAAACTGCACTGTCGATGGGTCTGTTAATGCACTCAACTTTGCTTGCCTTGGGTAATAACGTTGTACTTACATAAAGGCTTATTATCAATGAAATTTCATTGGTTGTGCCCAAGAGATTAAGTGGCAACCAAACGTATCACTCCATTAGTCGTTTGTTCTATTAAACTGAAATTCTTAAGGTATTACTTCAGTTACAACAGATTCTTCAATAACTTACCAGCCTTGCATCCATAGAACTCCACTCTCATGCAGATATGGCTACGCCAGCCTCGTGGGATAATACGGATAAACTTTGCAATGACTGGTGGGTTAAGGACGTTGGATACTATGCTGTTCTGGTCCCGGTTGGCTACGAAGTACTTAAAAACAAACAAAAATGAATTTTTTAAAAAGTATTATATAAACACCAGTGAAATACCAAGTGAGCCTTCTCGCGAAAACATGGTATCTTCACACGTGAAGATAACATGTATTTTCACACGTGAAAAGATCACTGTTGCTATGGTTACATATGGAAATCGCGCCTTTCGATGACTTTTGTGAATTGATTTAGTATTTATTATCAACCCTCGAAGCAAACACAAACAACTGAAAATTTCTGGTCCCAGTTTGAGAAACTGGAGCCTGGTAGCTCCAACGAGATTCGAACCCATGACCTCTGCGATGCCGATGCAATGCTCTACTAACTGAGCTACGAAACCACTCGGTTGGAAGCAGGTCAATTTGTTGGGCTCGTGTGTTCCCGTGAATGAAAGAAATGTATACTTGAAGTGCGGATTAATAGGAAATTGAGAAGTGATTCTGGCACTCAACTGGATATTTAAGCAAAATGTCTCTTATTCAGGAAATAATTACATGGACGTTGGTTATTTGATTAACGTCAGGCAGTGTGACCCGCTACTTTAACCGTCATCAAGGTAGACAGAGTCAACAACACGGTGAACGTCACCATCGGAAAAAAACAGTACATTTACTTTAAAGAAAATGTATATCAACATTTCAGAAATCCAATTGGTATAAACGGATGGTTTAAGGTCAAGAAGAGAAAATTGAAAGTCATCGTCGGGGGGTCACGTCCTCCACTTGACCACTTGATCATTTAACGTCGTTGTGAAGACGAATAGCAAGGAAATGTACCGAAATGGAAAATGCACGTGCGGGGCGTGCACAGCCTGATTTGCTACAGCTATGACGAGGCGAGCTGTCTGCGTATTTAAAAGAGAAAAATGGTGGAAAGTTAATTCAAACATACCTCTCCGAGTGAACACTTAGCTAAGTGATGGAATTAAAATCCTTCAAAATATTGCCCGTTAAGCGTTGAGCCAAGAGACATTCAAGCGGATTAGACATGTGATTAGAAAGAAGAACAAACGAATGTTCTGATGGAAGCTAGTGATTGTTAAAACACATCCATCCAAAAGAAGGACCAGCTAAATTATAGAATACAAGGCCATTTAGTTTCACATTATCGAATAAAAAAGGCTCGTTTGACAAAAGCTTCAATCTAATTTGCATAGATTGTTAGCGTATGGCCCTGGATTCTATAGTTGGTATGTTATGATAAAAAGTGGCTCTACTTACCACGTCGTTACTCATATATCTGAACAAGCTCCAATGGATTCCATCCAAACTCGAACTGAACTGGTATTTCGTCACCCAGTGACCAGCATCTTGTCTTCCTTGTGTATCAATTTTCGTGATTTTCATGATCTGACTAAATTCCACTTTGAACCACTGATTGTGATTATTGTGCCTCGCGCACCAGGCTCCTTTGTACTGGCCGCGCTTTATTTGACCCAGTCTCCCAAGGTTGGCTGCGAAATATTTGTTGAGGGTTGACGACACTGTGATTTGCGTATTCTTGATGGCTCCACTGCGCATCCCCAAGGCGGCGTTACAAAGTGCCGCTGAAAGAGGTAAAATGCAGTGAAAGAATTACTTTACCAGCTAATGCACCGGCTTGAAATTCCCTTCTGATAAAGGCGCATTAACCATTTAATTGCCTCTAAGATGAACATTACAATGATAACGCGCACTGGCAAGTGGTCGTTACTCTTGGTAATGAACGAAAGAATCTCGTCTTACACTCGCCAATTTTTTATGCAACTTGTCTTGCAATAGGAGGTTTTCACGTGACGTCATCGCTGACATGCTGGTGGACGAAAACAAAAGATCTCTCATTAGCTTCTTTTGTTCGTCCACCAGAAGTCGTACATTTCTCTATTGTTATTGTTGTCCCGAGCGGTTGGTTGAAAATGTCCTATAGGACATTTACATGATAACGCCCCATTTGACTACAAGTACCGGAATCCTACAGGATTTGCTTGTCTCATGCTAATTAGAGCTATTGTTATTTTTACCCCGCTGGAAATAAAAAACATTAATTAAGAAAAGGAAAAAAAAATGAATTCTGGTAGGTGTAATGAAATTAAGCTATCGTAAAAATTGCGTATTTTTGCGCATTGCGATACCACTTGCTTTACCAATGTTACATCAGGCAATGTTACTTGCAACTTGTCTAGTTTCGATCACCGCATGAGATCACTGAAATAGTTTAATTGGCTGATGCCTTAAACCGTTACGACACAGGTTGCAGGACAAATGGATATTAGCTGCTTTCACATAACCCGCAATGAATTTTGTTTTCCCCGGAAATTTTGCATTAATGTCAACTATTCTCAAGTGCATTTGAAAACAATAGTTTAGGCAAAATTTGTGGGGAAAACAAAATGCATTGCGGGTTATATGAAAGTCGCTGATTTACTCTACGCATGTGCAGTTTGAAAAATACGCTGTAACGTTACGAAATGAGTTGCTGCTTTCTGCAACGGTTTCTGTCACTTGTCTCGCAACATGCAAGGTGTGTTACATTGAGCAAAAAAAAATTAACAGAGCTTTTACCTGTGCATCCTTTGAATCCAATTCTCATTGATATCCAACTGTACCAAGACTTGGGGTGAACTCTTACATATACGGCTGCAATGCGCTTCTTAAAACGATGGCACACAACCGAGTGACGGTCCGTATTGGCTGTGAACAACTACGACAAGAAGATGAAATCAATTCATTGATATATGAAACAATGCGTAAGAAAACGAACGGTTCCGATGGTCCAAATGCTAATGGTTTTCCCCATAGTTAGTCGAGGGATTGGTTATGAAACCTTAGAACTTTCAAAAGTGAGAACAATGTTGTTGTAATCGATGTTGAATTGACCGTGACCCTGCACAATCTTTTGTTTTCGCTTCGCACGGGTTCGCAAATTAGTTGCGCATAATTTAATCGAAAGATTTGATTGGTTATCTTCTCGAAAAAAGGTGTGTTTTGTGCAGGGTCAAGGCCAAAAATACTTACAAAAACATGAAACAAAGTAATTTGTCTAGGTGTGAATGCAACAAATCTGAACCATGCTAGACTAAACCACTTCAGAGATATCTAGCTTTCTGGTGTGAACCGAAGCTTCGGTTTTTCAAATTGTTCAAATCCAATTCCATACCTTGACTCTCCCGTTTTCCTTGAACGGGACAAAGTCCATTCCATTCAATCCATAGGTCAAAGTGTAGCTCTTCACCCACTGATCCGAATCTTGCCTGCCCTGTGTACAGATTCCGCTGATGCGCCTAATTTCCTGGAAGTTTACTTGAAGCCATTGTTTGTTGTTACGTGTGCGCACGCTCCAGGACCAGCGATGGTTGAGTCTACCGTGCCAGGGTGACAAGGAAGCGCTGTAATAGGTGGAGGCACTTAGTTGCCCGTTTGTAATCCTCTTGTCCTCTAAACCAAGCGGTACACGGCACTTGTCTGTTTAAACCAGATGAGAAATGGGAATATTAATTTTAATTAAGCAATAGACCACAAGTTTCTATGGTTTATAGGCTGATAAACCACGCGGGATGTGTTCTACCAACATTCCAAGTGGTTTATCATGCCTATAAACCATAGAAACCTGTGGTCTATTGCTTTTATATAATAATTCAGAAGGCGCGCGATTTTTCCATGAGTTTACTGGCGCAATAAACCATAGCTGATTGACCAATCAGAGCGCGCACATCGATTTGGTTATTACCTAATTATCTAAATATGCAGTGTCTCCAATTAGTGCTCCAGCGCTAGAACGACTAGACACTTAAATAAAGTTCCTTTCCTTTTTCCTTATCTTTGGAAATAGGTAGCAAAATGCTTAAACTTGACAGACACGCGAGCACGTAATTCCTAGTATTTCTGGACGTGTCATTTACAGCGAAAGACTTGGTGTTGACCTTTTTCAAGAGCGAAATAGCGTCACCATTGTCGCTTCCTAATTAACCTAATCAAATCGTTACCTTCTTGACATCCGTAGAACTCCATCCGCATACAAATATGTCTGTACCATGCCCAAGGACGCACACGGATGAACTGAGCAATGATTGGCGGAAAGAGTCGATGCTGTACAACTGTGTTCTGGTCTCTATTTCCAGTAAAGTACTGTTGAAAGAAATATATATATTTGAAGAAAAAGAGAAGAAATAGATTGCCGCACATACCAGCATGGAGAATAGAACATTTTCCAATTCTCAAGCCTGGACTGGAATGGAGGCTAATGCGGGCAAATCTTTTCAAATGCAAATTAATTTGCCCGCATTTGCCTCCATTTCATGCTAGATCCAGTCCAACCGTTAGAATACGAAACTGGCCTACTTAAGCAATTGTCTCTTATAGACACCTGAAAAATTCAGGTGGCTCCCACGGGATTGGGACCGTGACCTCTGCGATGCCGGTGCAATGCTCTACCAACTGAGCTCTGAAGCCGAACAGTTGGGAGCAGGTCAATTTGTTGGGCTCCGGTGTTCCCGTGAAAGGGAACAGTACTCTTTAGACCTATTGAGTAAATGCTTAGGAGCACCTACCTCCAGATGTACTAGACTGGAGTTTGTATTCAAGCATAATTTGGTGAATAAATGCTCGGAGTTCAACGTTTGGCTTGGGAATGGTATGATATGATGAATGGGATATGCAAGAGTGTTTAATAACTTGTTCATGAAGGAAGGTCATTGACAAACTGGCTTGAACACATTCTCCTTACTTCTCCCCGAATTACAAGTATGAAAGAGATGAAAGCTATTCAGTTGCCAAAGAAAAATCGCTTAAAGTGAATTCACATCGGAAGAAGCTTAAGAACCGATAAAGGTGCCTTGTCGCTGCAGTACGCAGCGCGTCAACCTCCTAATCCACACCAGGATTCGAAGTCCAAAGGTCATGAGCTAGGGAAATAATAACTTAGTTTTCTGTTCTCTTGTTCTGAAATTATGATTTTTAAAGACGACTTGGTCGACTGTATTGTGGTAAAACCGGTTTTGAAATAAAAGGAGAAACATCTACGGGATATTAAAGCGGTTTAATTTTCCCACCTTCCTGTTACTGTTCTCCTTGTACTCAGCGAAGCTATTGCCATCAACGCTGTACAGGATGAAATACTGAGTGATCCATTGAGCATAATCTTGTCGACCCATCGTGGCAATCTTTATGATGCGCATGCAATGACCAAAGTCCACCTGATACCACTGATATCGTGTATTGTGTCGCGCGCACCATGCTCCCAAACGGGCACCTGTGCGACGGAAGTGCAATCTGCCATAGTGCGGAGCAACACCAGCATCATGGCTCGAGGAGGCTGAAAGCTGTGTGTTACGTATGCGGCCATTTTGCATTCCCAACGGCTTGTCACATCTAGGACCTGAAAGAGAAAAATACCGCTATTATTCTTCAACGTCCCGCGTTGTTAACAGAAAAGGTTGTGAGACGTGGTCTACGGTTTATAGCCCTTATCCGAGGAGACATGGAAGTCTTACCATTTGCGGATGTTATTACAATAGGAAGCTCTTTCTCCTCGGTTATTTTAAGACCCTGAGTGTTTACAACAGCAGACTAACGATAGCGGGGATTTTGTCAAAGTGGTCGCGTTTATAATTCTCTGTCAAAAATCTAAAATTCAGAGAACTAAGAAACTGCGTAGAAGAGTAGGGATGGAATTCACGGGCTTATGGTCTACCTTTGCGAGCATGTGGTCGACCTGGCTGGAATAGCTTGAAGGCGGACCGGAAAGCGAATGAAACGACGAAAACGGACATTCAGCCAGGCTTCAAGTTGGTATTAGATCCTTCACTTAAGCACTTTAACCCATTTTAAAGTAAAGATACATAACTCTCTTATGCAAATTTGGTTATTTCATGTTGTTGTTTTCCAGAATTTGGAAATTTAACGTAACACGTCCACTTCTGAAGTTGTACATACCAGTTATGCAACCGTAAAATTCAACCCTCATTGACATCCAGCTTCGCCAAGTTACAGGATAGATCCTGAAATAACGCCCTGATATTGGCCTCACAAATCGATTGCATACAACCATATAACGGTCGTAATTACCGGCAAATATCTAAAGAGAAGCAAAAAAAGATCAATAGTGGGCACGGTTCTGAGACCCTCCCAGGGGTTTTGAGAAACAAGGGAATTTGAACTGGGAAACAGGGAACAGGGAAAAAAAACAAAATATCTTAGGGAACAAGAGAACACGAGCCATTTTACCGTTCAACAAATTAGAGACAAATTTCGGGAACAAGAGAAAAAGGTGATAGGAGAGGGAAGAAGGTAAGAAAAAGTTATTATAAGAGGAACCGAGGCTTTGAAAGGAATAGGACCAGTCTCATCTCCGGGGTGAGTCCATAAAGGATGATAACTCTACCCTGACGTAAATGGCCCATTGTTGCGGATGAGCGCTCGCTTGCTGCCATGTTGGTTGGTTTATTTTTTTCCCTATCCTATCCCGCAACAAGGAGAATCCTTAACCAATTAAAAAATCCTCGCCCCAGGTCCAAGTGAAGGCCATGATTTACATGAAAACTAAATAAATCATGACAAAAGCATGATCAAATTTCACTTTCCCCCACGAAGAAAGCAGCTTTTAAAAGCACCTTTGTAGTACGGCCCTCTCTGTAGGGATAAAAGGTCTGACCATCTTTGCTGTACGTGACGTAATACGTGGTAACCCACTGGTCGGAATTCTGACGGCCCTGCGTGCAAATTTTTCCGATGCGAGTGCGTCCTCCAAAATCGAACTGAAGCCACGTGCCTTTGACACTGGTCCTAGCGCACCAAGCCCCTCCGTACCGCCCAACGCGTCGTTGACGCAGTCGTGCATTTCTCGGTGCACAGTAGTAGTTCTGGAACGAAGACGCCGTGATGAGTTGATCAGGGAAACGACCGTCTTCGATACCAAGTGGAACGTCGCAAGCACCTGTGGGAAAAATAGACACATGCTAGTGGGGTTCCGTAAATTCAGGATAAAAGTTAAAATGATATACAGCATGCAACTAGAATACAAGTCTTAACCATAAAATTAAGAAATAAAATCGGATAATGCCATACAACATGCCATTCTTGGTACCTATGATCATAAAGAGAGGATTGCTGTTTTGTTTAGCACAAGATTTCTTTACATAAAAAAAACTGTGAATATTACTGTTCCTCCAGAGGACTCGAAGAACAAGTTGAATTGAACTTGAAAATAAGTAAACGAATTAAGATCAAACCGCGATGCCGCTAGGTTTTACAATAATTACACTTACTCCAAGCGCATCCATAGAGTTCCATCCTCATAGCTATGCGAGAGTACCAATTTCTGATTTGCAAACGAACATAGCGTCCGTATATCGGATATGGCAAGGCATTGGTCTTGACTGAGTATCGGTCCACGTTGGCCGCGAAAGTCTTGAAAAATAAAAGGGTATTACAAAAGGTAACACTGTTGGAACTTCTTCTTCTCGGTTCGCGTTATTGAAAGCAAGGCGGGAGCTGACTTTATAGTACCCCTGATCAAACATCATGAAAATTATGGAATTAACTGTTTACTGCTCACCCCCCACCCCACTCCCCCTCGCCCTAAAGATGCGATTACTTGCCATCGCAGCAGAATGGGCTTTCAACTTAATGGAATTTGAAGAGGTAATAACCTGGCCCCCAGTTGTTCCAAGGGTGGATAACACTATCCACTGGATAACTCAATTAGTTTTGCTAGTGTTTATCTGCTGGGTAGTGATTTATCCGGTGGATAGCGCTATCCACCTTTTGAACAACCGAGGCCTGATATATAGTGATATTGCGCATAGATACTTCGCGCGACATTTCGTAGTCGATATAGAAAATTTCATGAGCCATCAGGCCAGTGAAATTAGGGACGAAATACCACGAGTGCCATTTACGAATAATATCATGTACAAATTAAAGCGGGGCATTATTTGTTTCTGTGACCAAGTGAGAAAATCGTCAAACGCCAACCGATTACTTATCATGCATACAGTCACTTGATTAGTTCAAAATGTACAACACGTTTTCAAAGTTCGTAGAAATTTTCTTCAAATGTCTACTGCTTTTGATAGGCGTTAATAGCATGGCTGGCCTGTAATTTACGGATATCTTAGCTTTTAACCAATCAAACTGCAAAACTTTAGCAGGTAGTAGTATAATGAAAGTTACTCAGGCGCATAACGATCACGAACCCTGTAATGTGATTGACTTGATATGATTTAAATCTTAAGTGCTCTAACGAAAAGACGGTGTTTCAGAGACAATGCGCCATTGCTTCCAGTCTAAGTTAATAGTCAACTTTGCACTTTTTACAGAAACGTTGAACTCGCAGTTTAATTCTGAATTTAAAATTTACAGATGCCAATGCTTCTTTTAGTTCTTGATACACAGTCTTTTAGCACTCGGGTATTCGGAAATAATCTTATTAATTTAAGAGAACAGCACAGTCGACCGTACCAATCGTATACAGGGGAAAAAAGGCAATACTAACCTTAACAGTATCCCACCATTCCTTAACTTTAGCAAAGGCGAGTCCATCAGAACTGTACAGGACATAATATGCTCTGACCCATTGGTTGGCTTCTTCTCTGCCCTGTGTAGCCACGCCAGTAACCTTCATTGGCTTTCCAAGGTCAACCTGAATAAATTGGTTGTAATTGTTGTGGCGAGCAACCCAGGCCCCCATAAACTTCTTAGTACGCCGGTTCATAAGTCTGGCCAAGAAGGCGGCATGCGCAGTGTCCCACTGGGATGAAGCTTTGATGGCGGCATTGTTAATGCGCTTACTCTGCATTCCCAAAGCCATGTCACACATTCTCTCTAAAACAAATGCGGATTTTTAGGTTGGGCACACTGTGGTTATAATTTCCTCTGTTCTTGCGCAGGCGCTAAGTATTTTAGACTGCGGAAAATGTGTTGTTTAGGGGGGCATTGAAATATACTGTCTGCTTAGAATGTTGACGTAAACATCAAATAAGAGCTCACGTAAATGGAAAAGTGACAATCGAGTATACCTCTATATCGGCACCCATACAGCTCCACTCGAATAGCAATGTAGGATCTCCAGGATCTTGGGTGTATCCTAAGATATCGCGCCCTGATGTAGGGTGATATCCTCTGCGCAACAGTGTGGTATATGTCATAGTTTCCACGGAATCTCTGAAGAAACAATAACGAACTTGAGCATAACATTGCAGCAACAACTTTAGTTTGCCTTCATTGGGGATTTGTTTTTTTAAATTTGCGCAAGTTTCAAGTTTCATTTATTTATTTATTTATTTATTTATTTATTTATTGCCATGGCTTATTAGCTTTGTTTCCTAAAAATTACGATTGTTTGCTTTCTTGTTCTTGTTTGTCTGTTTCAAAGCGACACATATTTGCACGTACAACTATAACAAATAACACAGGATTTCGCATTTTTAAAATTTTGCTTCTCAGCATCGGCATCTAAAAAAATAGCTGACGTTTCAGGAGAGCTGAAATTCTACAATCAAGGCGATTGGAAAGTGATATATTCATTTTTCACAGAAATTGAAACTGACTTGGGTTTAATGACCTTTTTGTGCTCATCCAACTAGCTAGTTTTACAGAGAGATTTCTTTTCAATTGTGGCTTGTTAGATCCTCTTTGTACCCGATCTATCCAAACGTCTTTATCCGCATCTTTAACTACCCTGCTTTATGTCCGTTCAACGCTAACAGCTTCGTACAACCCAAAATTACGAATATTTCAAGCAAACTAAACTTCCAGCGATGCCATGCAATCCACAACGTTCCGCTATCAAAAGTCATAAGACAATTATCAGAGAGCTTGAACAAAGATAACGATGACGGATACAAGAACGTTATGTAAAACAAATTCGCGTTACTTTAATGACTTCAAGTCGTTCTGCATGGATGATATGTGAGC
Source organism: Montipora capricornis (assembly GCF_036669925.1). Lineage (NCBI taxonomy): Eukaryota > Metazoa > Cnidaria > Anthozoa > Scleractinia > Acroporidae > Montipora > Montipora capricornis. The sequence continues at coordinate 30,420,005 of NC_090893.1, forward strand.
TATATGTGCAAAAGGTCTTGGAACAGAATTAGCACGAGTGTTGTCGCGGTTCGGAGACGGAGAATATTGAAACTTTATCATCAGGTGATCGCGTGAGCCACATAATCTCCAATCATTGGTCAATTCACGTCGTTGTCAGCACGACAACGGCGAGGAAAATGTAAAACGTACGTGCGGGTTGTTCCTGTCGACGTCGCCCTTTCTTCAGCTCCCTATTTAAAAATATTCTGATCAGGAACCCATGACTAGGAGCGAACAACAGCGCTATATTCTTGTCACGGCGTTTTCACAAACCTTTTTTTTTTAGATTGAATTTCTCGCTAATGAGACTTCCGCAGGAGCCCAATGACCAATCACAAGAAACTAAGTTGACGTCACAGTGTCTCCGAACCGGAACTGCCTCTGTTTTCTTCTGAAAAGGTAGTCTAAACATAGATCGGTCTGTAAAAATGCCGTGACATAGGCTTAATGCGGGAGTTGCTCGCTCCTACTCATAGGCTCCTGGTGCCGTAATATACCGGCCAGGCCCTTAACAACTGGTTACTACTATATCTTACCTTGACTCGTCCACCAACTGTATAAGCTTTAAACCTGCGCCCATCAACACTGAAAGAGAGATCGTAGCTGGATACCCAATAATGTGCTGCTCTCCTTCCCTGTGTAGCAATACCTTTGATGATGCTCATCTGCCTGCAGTCGATTTGTAGCCACTGCTTTTGGTTGCGATACTTCGCCATCCATCCACCCGTTCGGCTGTGAGCGTTAATCATGTTGAGACGCGCTCGGTCAGGTCCGTGATTGTAGTTGTACGAAGACGAAGCCCGGAGATGACTCGGCAGGATTCTTCGGTCCTCCATACCCATAGGCATTGCGCAGCGATCTGTAAATAAAAAGTAGGAAGATAGTTACAGGCATTTGGTCGGCACACATGTTTAACACCTAAACAAAAATTCCAGCCATTTATTCTCCAAAATCGTCCCAAATACATTGTGTTGTTTTCGTATTTTTTTTAATTGAAAATTCACTTTTTTTATTCACTTTGGGAGACGGGAAAAGTGAAATGGGTTCGATACCGGGGTGACGTCACAAATTACTTTTCATTGCTGTTTTCAAAGAACTATCCCAATGCAAAGAAGTCTATGACGTCAACTCAGTATTAAACTTATTCGTCTTCCTCGCGCGGTCGTAGATTAAATTACAACCAATTTTCCACTTTTACGCGCCTCTAAAACAGTGACTTAGAAAGCGAGAGAGTTTAGTAAACCAAAGAATTAGTGTTAGACAAGTGTAAAGAATTCTTAAGCGAAAAGGAAAGGATTTTTTGAGGAGATAGACACTGTGGCGGAATAATTAGGAAGCACCGGCGAAGCTCCCGTCGTACAGGTTTCTGTGTATAAGGTTCGACTGGTGCTCGTTTTTGATGAAGAGTTAATCTAAATGCATGCAGCGTTGTGTGGTTCACTGTAACGGAATTATAGAAGGAGCTTATCCATGGTGGTGGGACTATACAGGAACCTGCTCCTTATATAATAGAACAATTTCGATATATTAAAATCAAGTCCAAAGGAAAAGGCATCATCTCGAGGCTCTGGGGAATAAACTCATACCAATCCTTATATTTATTTCGCAGAGCCTCGAAATGATGTCTTTTGTTTAAGACTGAATTTTAATTTATCGAAATTGGTCTATTCCGTTACACCGTAGCTGACCACCCCACCCATCACAAATTTGGAGTAATCCTGTAGCTATTCCTGACTGCTGTTTTCATTCGTACCAATGACCTGTAGCTTCTTCTGTTATCAGGGATAGGTGCATTGTTTCTTTTGTATCATCGTTTTTCGTTCTCTTATCACAGACCGCGTCAGGAAAGCTACAGGGTTTCCCCAAATTTGACCCTTTATGAGAAAAGCTCACCAATAAAGCATCCATAGTACTCCAAACGCATTGCGATCTGTCTGTACCATGCCCACGGATGTACCCTGATGTAACGACAACGGATGTTGGGATTAAATGCGTTGGTTACCACAGAATTCCTGTCTCGGTTTCCGATAAAATACTGTGAAAATTAAACAAACATATATTAAGAATACATACCACTTACTAACCGAGATCGAAGGCCGTACCGTAAATTGCAGCCCGCATTTTCCCACTTAGATTAAGGAGCTTTGGCACGCTTTTTTTTTTCTTTTTTTTTTTGAGAAGCGGACGGCAACCGGAAGTGAGCAGTTTTCCCTTTTGACTTGTTTCACAACCACATTTACATTGCTAAGTATCTTTTCTGTTTTCATTAGAGATGATTAGTATAAAAATCTGGGAGACACCACTATCCTGGCACGCAAAAGTTTCTCTTTAGGTTGCCGTCCGCGTCAAAACGCGCGTGCTTAAGCTCCCTATTCGTGCTTGGGCCATAAATCTAAGCGGAAAACAAGGGTCCGTAATTTACAATAAGGACCGAGAAAACGAGGTTAGCAATATATTTATAATATCTCTGGGATATGCACTTATGTCCAGAAATGCACATAATTATATGCACGCCCATCCAGCATGATATGTCCCTAAAAGTCTAAGCCTTTGCTCAGTACCAATTTCCAACAATAACTTAAGGCAGAAACGTGTAACTTGCAATTCTTTTCCTTGGAACAAAGCTGGGGTTTTTTGGTCTAAGCCATTGCTACCTATTTCCAACAATAAGCTGAGGGTCAAGGTTAGCCTAATTTTTTGGTGAGGGCAACTGCAGCTGTTTATTTTCACGTGATTACTGGACGTCGGGGGGGGGGGGGGGCATTTTATGACGCTAATAGTCTGTATTGTCAGATGTGAGTGATGTGAACTTGGGAAGGAGAGAAAGGGGATGCTTCGTGACGCTTATCAGGAGCCTATTAACGGGAGCTTTCATCTGTATTGTACGCTTGAGTCAACTCTTTCCCGTATCTTTCTATTTTTAGAAGTACTATATTTCACGTATGTGAGTGAAAACATACGTGAAGTGGTTCACAAACGTCACATGCGTATATGACGTAATAAATGGCCGACCATATGTCTTTTATGATTGGCTATTGTGAAAACACCCTCTAAAGCCCCACTGCGAGGTGCTTCTAAAAATAAAAAGATACAGGAAAAGGGTTGACTCAGAGGGTTAATATGGAAGATTAAGGCTCCGGGTAATGGGCTTCTGCGCTTTTCAAAATTGTCGTGTACCTAATCATTTGCATTTCTGGACATATCTGTTTGTTGTGACACTTCTCAACATCTTGGTGCACCTAATTACGAGTAATTTTGGAACTAGGAAGGGTAGGAGGAATCGGCGCAAATTTGGACGGGGAATTGTTCAACAAGTTCCATCCCCTATATAGGGCGGCTCCAAAATGCCTGGTTGTCAAATAACATCCAATCATAAAGTTCCCTGAGGAACGGCGTCACGCACAAAATCATTATGGGTGGTAGTGTGTATATATCGTCCAACCAAAACACGGTCACCCGAAAAGGAATAGCAAAAGGGGCAACGCATCGTATGGTATCCCACGGCACCGTACCAGACATCTCAGCGTTTAGTGTTTTGTCCTAAAGCATCGCATCCTATCAACCCATTCAATAACTTTATTTATGTTACCTTCCTCGTGTTTCGCTCCATATACTCCACAAAATTGACCTGGTTGACACTGTGCGTGACGTAATATTGTGTGACCCACATGCTGACGTCCTGCCTTCCTTGAATCGCCATCTTGATGATCTTGGCGGGCTTGCCGAAGTCAATCTGAATGTACTGGTAACGATTGTTAATCCTTGCACACCAGGCACCCATGTATTTTCCCCGCCGCATGCCCTGAAGCCGACCCAGGAATGCTGCGTGGTATTTGTCCCACTGAGACGAGGCCTTCATCTGATTGGATCTGAGACGACCGTTTTGCAATCCCATTGGTTGGTTGCAAAGTTTTCCTGGTGGCACAACAAAAGTCCAAGGTACGCCATTTTGAAAATGATACGAAAAGCGCAATTGAGAACGTGTTTGCATAATGCTAAATACTGCCCTTACATTTGAAATTGACACAAGTTTGAATGATGGAGGTATTGCTGTCGAAGCATTAAGACCTTTATTTCGAAGAGAAAGCCAGGCTAAAGTTTTTCCTTGTCAGTTCCATTTAAAATGGTGGATTATTGATCACTTTCGTAAATGGCGACCACCTCAACATACGTTTGTATTTATGTTAATTAGACCCACTGTCTTCATTTTGAAACAAATATTCTTTTGAAATTTGCTCGTAGCGAGGTCAGAAAGGTTTATAGGCAGTAAAAAATATATATATTTTATTTGGCCGCCTTTAACAAGAGGTCTATACAGCCGCAGAGGGTATTAAGTATACGGTAAACGAACAAATGTCACATAGTTTAGCTGTCTTTTCCTTTCAGTAACTGCAAACATCAGTACATACTTACATTTACTAAATCACAATATGTAGCTACACATTTCATAATTGTGTCTTAATCGAGTTCTCATTAGAGCCAGATCCACATTTTGTACTGAAACTTTAAGCTAATTCTGTCAAGTTTCAATTCACTACAACATGAACTGTCAGCCATAACATTTACGGCCGGAAGAGGGAAATCCATATTTATGTTGTGATGAATCGATGACATCTTAAATGGAACCTCCACTACAGAATACGTTAACACCGAAGAAAATTATGTTTCCAAACAAATTTGCTCGAATTTTGTTTTTAAAAAGTGATTCGTCAGGAAAACTGAATTTTGAAATCGCTTATTTTCACTACCAAATTTTCGCGGGCGCAGCCATCTTCGATAATTTTGACGTGTTACGGTTGACCTATAGCGATACTCACAGTTACATCACTATTGCAGGAGCCCCTGGGCTCCTGACTATTGTCATTAACGTGCCAACCAGAGATCTATTGGCTGTCGAAACAAAGGATTCTTTTGTTCTGTGGTTGGCAAAACTTGACTAACAAAAGAATTGTTTATAAACAGTTTAAAAGCTTCCTATTGTTCTGACACAAAGAGCCCTACTTTCTTATGATAATAGGATAGCCGTAACATGTCACAATTATTCAAGATAGCAGCAAATTAATATGTATTTGCCCCCTGGGCATCCCATAATAGCTATTGCAACAACAGAATTCAAAAATGATGGCCGCCGTATCGTCGAAGTAGTCTATTGGTATAGAACAACAGATGAGTCCATCGCAAGACATTTTAAATGGTTTCAGTTCTACTTTAGGCACGATCACGCAATGACGCTCCGATGAGTTCATATGTTTTCTTACCCAGTCTGCATCCAAAGAGCTCCACTCTCATAGCGATGTAGCTATACCAACTCCTTACATTAATTCGCAGGTAACGAGCCAAGAACGGTTTGAAGAAGCGATGACACACTACATAGTATCTCTCGATATTGGCCTGGAACAACTGCAACAAAACAAACGTTTTTCACGGGGTCAGTAAATTAATGATAAAACAAAGAACATCCCTAGAGGCAGTGTACAGGAAATTCCGTTAAATATGAATCTAAGGAATTTTTATACTACTTTCTCATGTACCAACAACCCTGCGGGAGGTTATGGAACCCCTACCAAACAAACAATCACGGTTCCTCAAATAACTTAGAAGACCTAATTGCTGTTTTGTAACGACATCCTTTTGGTAGATCGCCAAAAAAAAAACACCTCTGGTTGGTTTCGAAGAAGATTATCTGTGAATCAGAAACTTCCGGTTTTGTTGTGCAGGCTAAATCAAACATAGTTTTAGAGAGTTTTGAGAAGCCACAACGTGACAGTTGCCCAGAAACATTTCCACGCACTCCGTCATGTTTTTGCCAAACCTAAGGTTCCCGTGCTGACGGAACAACGAACTTACGTCGTTTACTGGTATTTTATCCTGTGCAATGACTGTGATCATGAATATATTGTACACACCAAACGTCAGTTTGATACACGCCTGAAGGAGCATCAAAGGAGGTTTTGATGTGCAAAAACTAAAAGTCTGATTTGTCAGAGCACGCTTGCCTAACTTGCCACACAACTGCGTGGGGTTAATTCTAGAATTATCACCACCAGCCGGCGGTACCATCAACGCCGTTGTTTGGAAGTTTGCCACATCAATGCTATCCACGTTCCTTGGAACCGTAATGATGGCGGCCTTTTACCTTGACGAACTTTAACCGAATGAAAGCGTGTTAAGTTGATTGTCATTTGTCGCGCCATTGAACGAGCTTCCCTCAATAATTGTGCCCTTTATATGAGAAACATGTACTTATTTTTGCAATGTACCCTCGTGAAATAGACCTTTTCTCGGTTTCTGACGCCATATTGCTTGGGGGGTGGGGGGTGGCAAACACGGCTTCAGTTAAAGTGAATGTATATGAATTTTTCCGACTTTGTGGATAGCGAGAATACCTCTCAATAGCACTGCTATTGAGATTATTTTCGTTAAGTATAACGATCACAATCAAGGCATAACGACCGTAAATGAGTTGGCAAATTTCATATAAACCCTTGTAAACAAAAATATGCAAATTCCCGCGAAATTTGAAGCGATATGAGGAGATTTCTAATATCCAATTTCAGACGTTGTGCATTGTGCAATGATCTAATTTTCCATTGAGTGAATGATTGAAAAAGTGACTAAAACAATTTAAATGTTTGAAATATGCCTTTTTGTAGCAGAGTTAAAGATGTTTGAATTCTACCAAAATCTCATACATTCACTGTAATTGGAAACCCGCCGTGTTTCGTCACTCTCCGTGCCGACCGAAAGACTCGAGGCTTTGGGTGACATACCCTTGTTTTTCGTCCTTCTTTGTAAGGCACAAACTTGTCTGCCTTTTCGCTGAACGAAACAGTGTAGGCCGTGACATACTGATTAGCATCATAACGACCCTGAGTACAGATCCGCTTAACACGTGACTTGACCCCCAAATCTATTTGAAGCCACTGATTGGCGTTGCGATACTTAGCAACCCATCCTCCTCGCTTGGAACCGTGTGTCCGCGCGCGTAATCTCGCGCTCCATGGGCCGTAGTAGTGGTTGATCATTGAAGATGCGGTGAGCATCGAAGGCGTTATGCGGCCGTCTTGCATTCCCAAGGGAACATCGCAGAGATCTGTTGAGAAAATTAATGATTAGGGTTGTGTTTGTCCTAGCAAATGTTGCACAGTACAGGTGAAGAATGCAATTCGCATGCGTTAAAGAAATCTTCGGTGTGATATAATTTTCCGTTGTAAGCAAGTGTGTGGAGGTGAAAATAATTAAATCGCTTCGATAAAATAAACAAGTGAACAGCGCCACCTGAAAAAGTTCTCATAGCATTCTACAACCCTGGAGAAAACAGTTTGAATTTCCCCATGTTTTCTCCTTATGGATCACAACCTTTAAAGAAGGCCAACAATACCCTTTGTCCCCATCTCCTCCAACACAATGTTGGTCGGGAAGAAGCGCAAATGACCAACCCCGTGTCCCAACATTCTTTAGGGGAGAGAGAGCCGTAATATTAAGTTTTTTTTTTCTTTTATTTTTTTTTAATGTTCAAGACAAGTGTCTCAACAGTTTTGTGCAGTATTGCTCGCAAACAGTGTAGTCTTGGATGGGGTGGACCTGTCTCCACAACCAGAAAAAAAATCTCCTAAATTGCAGATTTTCCATTTGTTTTACTTATATTTCTTTCGTACAGAATGATTTTTTTAAAAAGACGATGTCCTCGATGAGGGACAGGGGACACTCGAAAAATATTCGAGTGCCCGACAGAGGATTCTAAGCCACACAATCTTCTCAAGTTTTTACTACAATAGTTCGGATTCTCTGCCACTATGCTTTAGGAGACTGGGCCATTAAGCTTGGTAGGAGTGATAAACTATCCTACTATACTGCTAAGACTAGCAGAATGAATGAATGAACGAATGAATGAATGAATGAAAGTAGAGATGGAAGATGACCCGGGAGTGATAATCAATTAGTATCACCCAACTAGTGGAGTAATGCAAATGCTGCATTTTGATTGGCTACGCTACTAGAGGACTATTAGTAATAGTCCTCGATCAGCGAAAAGCGTGATGCTTTCTTTCGTTTTATTGCCAAATAAACATATTTTCAACTTGCATTTGCTAACTTTATTATTACCTTTTCTGTCCGACTAGTTGGGTGATACTAAAAAAATTAGACTCTTCGCCCTCAAGAGCCACGGGTCAATAGCCCATGAGGCTTCATGGGCTATTGACCCGTAGCTCTTGCGGGCTGCTGGTCTTATTGTTATCTAGCAAATGTACTGCAACTTGGGGTTTCAGATCATTTCTCGAATCAAGTTACTCTGCTCATTTCGTTTGAAAAACAGCGAGATAGGAAGGGAAAATATTTGAGTACATTAACGCCAAAACACTGTGAAGTACACTGCGTTTAACTCACCGGTTTTGCATCCAAAAAATTCCACTCTCATCGAGATGTGTCTGTACCATCCCGTCGGATGAATACGGATATACCGAGCGTAAACTGGTGGCGAGAGGGCGTTTATTTTGATGCTGTTTTGGTCGTTGTTTCCTCGGAAATTCTAAACAAAAATCACCAATCAACAACTGCTTTCAACATTCAATCAAGATTGACTACCATTTAACCTGCAAGCTGTTTAAGTGAAGAGAATTGCATGCTTTTACTAAGTGATAAGAAGAAGAAGGAAGAGGCACTCCTTGTCTTAATCGAACTCATCCGGAAAGATCGAAACGGCCTTCGTGTTGGGTCATCACACATAAAGCATGCTCTTGCGTGACTAGCAAAGCATCGTGACAGGAATACAAGACATGGTGTTCAACAAACAACAAGTGTGGTTTATCTAGAGCCAGTTTTAACTCGAGTAACTCGACTCTTTGCTCACTTGGAAACTCGATTGACAAGTAAATATCTTTGAATGAAAGAATTGTATATTTGAAGTGCGGGTAAAAGGCGACATATAGAAGTGATTGTCGCACTTATTAACCGGAAAATTTAAGCAATTGTCTCTTATACACATCTGAAAAATTCAGGCGTGCGACTCCAACGGAATTCGAACCCATGACCTCTCCGATAACGGTTTGAATGCTCTACCAACTGAGCTATGAAGCCTTTGGAAGCCTCGAGACAATTGCTTAAATTGTCAACACTAAGTGCAAGGGTCACCTCTATCTTTCGTTTAAATCTGTTTCTTAAACAAAAATCAAATTCAGTAATCTGTAGCAAAAAAAAGGGTCGGCGAATACGTCTCAAAGAGTTTGGTTATGGCAACAATGGAAAATAGGATTCCTTTCAAATTACTTAAAATGACTACTTATTTCATAATCATTGAATTCACTCGTTCCAGTTCTTCAATAATGTTCTTCTGCTTACCTTATCGCGGTTCATGTGTCGATAATACTGCCAGTGAATGCCGTCGAAACTAGACGACAAATGGAAATAAGTGACCCATTCGGCATAATCCTGGCGACCTTGAGTCATTAATTTGGTGATTTTCAACGTTTTACCAAAGTCCACCTTCAACCACTGAAACTTGTTTTTCAATCTCGCGCTCCAACCGCCCATATACCTTCCTCGCTTCTTTAGCCCCAATCTCCCGAGCCGGGCGGCATAGTACATGCTCCGTTCGGATGATGCCGTAATCTTGCTGTTGGGTAACCGACCGCTTTGAAGTCCAAGTGGGGTATTACAGAGGGCGCCTAGCAGTAAAGATATATTTCAAATTAAGAAAACTCTTATGGAACTATATTTAGTTTAAAGAGGCACTGTCACAGAGGTTTTATAGTTTTTTCGATTGAGAAGGGGTAATTCGCGCAAACTGAAAATGTCGTTCCAACTACATAGCTCGCACATTGAGCATTCCCTAAAATCCAAGTTATCGATTTCACTTTACAACGGTAGGCTGTCATTAATCAAATTATGGCGATTGTGAACATACTGTGTCGAAATTAAACAAACATGTCTTGTTCACAGGACTATGAGATCGCCCGTTTCCGTGTTTCCGTTTCCTCGTGTCGTATGTTCTTGTTCCCAATTTGTTGTTGTTGTTGTTCTGTTATTTTTTGCGTCCTCGAGCGCGTCAATACTAGATCAATTACATACAACAAGAACAAAGAAGAAAAAAGTCAAACTTACCTGAGCAACCATAGAGCTCCACTCTCATACAAATCCAACTGTACCATGTTTTGGGATGGATCTTTACGTAAGAAGCACTGAACGGTGCAAAGAAACGGTGATAAACAACAGAGTTCCTGTCGCTATTTCCGGAGAAAAGCTATGAGGGAGAACAAAAAGCAATCGTATGAGAGTTTACTACAAGGCTGGGTTATTCAAGGAGAAGCTGCACTGCCGATAATAGGGACTTTAAAGGGAACCTCCACTTCAACAGAAAAATAACTTTAAATCACAGAAAGGAAATAACTGTAACAGTCAAGTCCATCTAAAATATTTTCAAAGAAAGCGTTTGTGTCCGAAAGAAAAAAGTTTTAGAATCGCACATTTTTGTTTTCAAATTTCGCGGGCGCTGCCATCTTGAATAATTGCGACGTGTTCGGTTGCAAAAGGACAACCGTAACACGTCACAATTATCCAAGATGGCGGAGCCGCTTATTTCCCTTTCGTTAACGGTCGTTGCCATTTCTCAGAATGGTCGTTGCCATTTGAAACGGTCGATGCCATTTTTTAGCTATGAATTACACACATTAGGTCTAAGAACTCAAAAGGTTGCGGTTACTGGGAGTTGTGTTTCGCTGGTCATATGAGTTAGGGTTAGGGTTACGGTTCTGTTTAGGGTGAGGGCTAAGAACCCGAGTTCGAGTCTTGAAATTTTCGGACTCTTTTTTTCGTCCAGTTTTTCTTTTATAAATGTTTTTTCCCTTCTTTGCCTTAATTTTTGTTAATATTTTTTTCTTAGTTTGTTTCTTTTAATTTTCTTTGAAGTGAAGTGTGTAGTCGACCGTTATAAATAGCATCGACCGTTTCAAATGGCAACGACCGTTCTGAGAAATGGCAACGACCGTTTTAAATGGCAACGACCGTTTACGAAAGGGAAATTTGCGGCGGCGCCCGCGAAATTTGAAAGTGAAAATAGGCGATTTTAAAATTCACTTTTCTTTGTTTGTAAACATAAATTCCTTCGGTTTAAACTTATTCTGTAGTTAGAGTGAAGGTTCCCTTTAAGAGACGATGGCAACGTCGTTGCCTAAACTCCCTAATGGCCTCAACGGACGTCCAAGTTACCATTAGATGTAACACTTACCAGTCTTGAACGACTATACCGAG
>NC_090893.1:30436272-30456272 GCF_036669925.1 Montipora capricornis
TGATCTGATTGGAACGAATTGCTCCACTCTTCATCCCCAAAGGTTTGTCGCATCGCGGGCCTGAGGTATAAAGTAAGCAACGAAATCGATATAAGATACACAAAACCAGTAAGTGAGCTCCCACGTGTTTTGATGAACCACACCTGATATTCTCCAGCATGACCAGGAAATACTTGAAACGTCTTGATAATGTATATAGCATGAATTATATTGTTTAGAGCGGTTTTCAATCGAGTGTTGTAAAACAAATTTCATAGTAATTACTTCGACCAATCACAGTATCTGCAAACAGCGCAATGAACCAATCCAAATTCGTAGCAATTCCGTGTAACTTGCTCAAAGCGACGAAAAAATCGCACGTGCAAGTTGGTTTTGGTTTTCCTCGGTCTAGTTTTCAATGCTTTCCCATATTTGCGTCTACATTTTTCTTCATGCAGGCCAATATTAAGAACTAAGGAAATCGCCACTCTTACTAAAGAATAGTTAAAATCCGAGAAAATAATCCTTGAATTCAAATGTGTCAAATGTATTTTCAAAAGAAGTGTTTGTGTAAGAAAAGAATCCCTAACATTCTCTTTCAAATTTCCCGGGCGCCGCCATCTTGAATAATTGTGGCGTGTAATTTACCCTATTGTTCTGACTCAAAGGGGTTTCGTATAATAACAATACAGCGGTGTAACACATCACAACTGTTCTGAAATTCTTTTGTTTCGTATGCAAACGCTTTCTTATTTCTTGTAAAATTGTCTTGGTTCGAGTGAGGCCTGTACTACTACTGTCTTGTTAAAAAAAAAAATTAAAAGATTAAAATATCCGAGCTCTCGCTAATCCACGGCATCATCAGATGATGACGAGTTTTTTTAACAAGAGAGCAGTACAGGCCTCACTAGAATCAAGACAATCTTGTCCAGACAATGCTACTGAAGGAAAGTATCCGAAGATCATTTCTGGTGTTAAAAGTTATTACTTTTTTTAATTGGAATGGGTTTCCTTGAATGACCGCTCTTGAGGAAAATATTTGATTTTGCTGCCCTCAAGAAGGCAATTTCAAATTACTCACCGATTGCGCACCCATAGAACTCGACCCGCATGGAAATCCAGCTACGCCACGTGACTGGATGTATCTTGAAGAAGCGACCGTTCACAGGACGAGCAAACCTATGCGTTATCACTACATAGCGGTCATAGTTGCCCTGGAAAATCTGCGAGAAAGGAACAATCAAAATCATCAAATGTGTTTTTCGCATTTCCCTTGACCTTTAACCCTAAACCACTTAATCACATCTGTTGTGATCTGATCACTTCGTCCGTCAGAATTACATGTTCCCGGAAAATTACGTGAAAATTAGTCCATTGCTCGAAGAATGGAAGCGCCACACCCAAAGAGAACAACCAGAAGAGATTCAAAAGGTTACATTCCGCGGCACTGCTCCCTCTCCGAGGAAGCTATTTTGGTGCTTCGAATTAATCTCTAAGGAATTAATTTCTATTCTAATCCAAATGCATTCTTTCGTTTCGACAAAAATATGACCGCAAGACTGAACATATAAGCCATTCCCTGCTTTCAGATACCTTTTTCTTTTCTTAGCATTCTTTCTCTGATTTTACGTTGCCTTAAGGCTAAAGCTAAGCCCTGTTCGCCTAAAACCAAATCTACTTTGCTAATTACTGAGGAAAACAGGACCCCAAATTGATCTCGATGATACGCAAAAATACAGTGCAAAATATCCTAAGATAATGACCTTTAACACATACCTTAGTCTTTCCATTCTCTTTATAAGTCACAAACCGGTATCCCTTGATACTGAACTCTAGATAATACGTCATGACCCACTGATCCGAATTTTGTCGACCCTGAGTGGAAATCCGTGTCGCGCGAACGACTCCTTCAAAGTCAATCTTCAGCCACTGACGTTTGTCGCTGCGCTTGGCAACCCATGCTCCGCCCATGCTTCCCACGCGGCGCTGATGTAAGCGCGCGTTGCGCGCCGCGCCGTAGTAATTATAGAATGACGAGGCAGTCATGAGTTGATCAGGAACTCGGCGGTCTTCCAAGCCAAGAGGAACGTCACACTTATCTACACAAAATTTCACACAGGTAAACGTGTTACCAGCAAGCGCTAAAACGTAGCAAAGAAATCTAACATAAACGTAGGTCACATGGGTTAACCATCAGTTAATGGCTTCTTTGCTCTAAAAAGGGGCATATTTTTAAAAACCGGACGAGACGTTCCGGTTTTTTTTTTTTTAACAGCTACCTTCTAAAACTTGTGTTCTAATCCAAGAGGAGTATTTCACAAAGATATCCTCCATTCTCGAGAAATGCCTAGTCTAGGCTATGTTGGCAGGCGAACAGGTCACGCGGAGGGGAAACTGGCGAGTGAAACAACTTTATAGTCGACCAGGCGTATTGCACTTAGTTTTCTGTTCGTTTTGAATGCCACACAGATCTTGTATGTGTTGTATTGGTGTTAATCGAATTTTTGAATTTCTGTCCATTTTATAGTCAGAGTTTCCTGTGCTTTTGTCTGTCTTTCATTTCAGTCATTGAATCACGAAAAGTAAAGTGTTGCGTTCATTGAAACCTTTCAAGGGAGACGTCACCAACATGTCTTTAAGTGTTCTACCACAATTTCGTATTTTCATGGTTGGACTGGAACTAGCATTGAATGGAGGCTAAATTATTTTCTCGGTGACCGCGATTCCATGCTCGACCAGTCCAACCGTGAGAATCCGTAACCTGCCCACTATACAACTGAATCAGTTTTCTGTACTTACACCATGCTCCGCCATACAGTTCCATTCGCATGGAGATACGCGAGCGCCAGCCACGAGGAACGATTTTTACGAATCGTGCCACAAATGGGGGATCGAAAGAGTGAGTTTGAATGCCATCTTGATCGTAGTTTCCTGTAAAAGTCTACAGAAAAAGGAAAACTGATAGTCAAGGCAAAAGATCACACCCATGCCTCGTGGCAAATGCCAAGTTAAGGCCATTATTCCTTTCTGATTCCATTCCAATTCCTACACCAACCATGTTGTGAGGACCCTATTTTTAAAAATAGGAGATTCCTTCTGTGTTGTGCTGTGAATTTAACGACTCAGCTCCTGTTAGAAAGCGTGACTCGACGTTCTCATCAAACCGAAAGAAAAGCTGTAAGGCGAGTTCATGCGACTTATCGGTACGACCCTCCAAAAAAAGAATCGTTGCATGAGTTTTTGCACCGTAGAGCCTCGGGAAATGTTCAAAAGGCATTGTCAAAAGATCCCGTTTTATTAGGGTTTTTGCATGGTTCTTGTGCTTCTTGATACTCCTTAGTTTACCAACCAGCACACTTTCCAAGCTTTTACGCCCAATATTAAAATATTACGTCGTAAGTATGTCATATACGGTTCCAGAGAGCAATGACATTCTTTGCGTAGATTTGTTAGAAGAACGTTAAGTAACATCCACTGAAATCCCACGCGACATTTCCTTACGCCTTTCACAATGTACATTCCAAACTCTTACGGGCTTCCCCGAATTTTTCTGAGGGGAGGGGGCGGCTGTACACAGGCTAGGGACTGAGTACAAATCCTGGGTGTCAGATACATAAAGGTTAAAGGCCCACCTTCACCCAAAAGTCATTGTGGTCGTTTGTTTTTGTTTTTCAAATGACGACTTGTCTAAATACGTGATGTGATTGGCTAAAGGCACTCAGGAGAATCACGCGGGAAACAACATGTCAGATATTTAGGTAATTTCGTGTTACACGAAATTCAGTCACGGTTTGCAATGACTTTTGGGCGAATGTGGGCCTTTAAGGCACCGATTTCAAACGATTAACCTTTTGGGGCTGTGTTGAGTTTTTTCGTTAAAATACCGTGTAAATTGTGTAAACTGTAACTGTAGGTTATTTTCTTATGTGAAAGGTTATTGTTTAGCAGATTAAG
Organism: Montipora capricornis; assembly: GCF_036669925.1. Lineage (NCBI taxonomy): Eukaryota > Metazoa > Cnidaria > Anthozoa > Scleractinia > Acroporidae > Montipora > Montipora capricornis. The sequence continues at coordinate 30,440,206 of NC_090893.1, forward strand.
TCCGTTTCCTTTGTATCGCATTTATCTTTTGTTGTATTTTTTGCGCACATGTAATTGTTATATTTTTGACAATAAAAACTTTAAATTACAAAAAAGAATACTTCTAACAAATTGGGAACTTTTAATACCTTGCCTCATTCATTAGTCCATCGGATATCAGCGGTAGTGAAGAGCAAAGTGGAAACGTTAGAGTCCCTCTTGCTATCGAATGTTCTCTTTGTTTATAACCTTAAACTTATATTGGATATGAGATGGTAAATAGCCAACAAGGCCAGGGAGGATATAACCAGTCTCATATCCAACAAACCCGAATGGACTCATTGTTTTATTAAATTTTCATTAAATTTCGAACGCTTGCACACTTGATAAATAAAGGCAATCAATTTCCAGTTTGACAACACTTGACACACAATCAGTTTCCATATTAGGTCATACGGTATCTGACCTGCTAACCGGGACTGAGTGAACCAATCACAAAGTTGGAAACGTCATTTATCCGAGTTCGAAAATATAGTAACTCATGTTATTCGATTTGGTTAATCCTAGAATAAGTACAACCAATGCCTTACAGTTGTCACTTTCAACCGCATCTTTCATGTAAACCTACACACAGGGTAACAACAATGCGAGCCTTCAATAATACCATATTTTAAATAAAAACATCTCGCATATACCTTTATATAATCCCACCAATGTGTGACTCGGGAGAAGTACATTCCGTCCATACTGTAGTACACATAATAAGCTGTCACCCACTCCGCTTTATCTGCACTTCCTTGTGTCTCTATGCCTGTTAATAAGGTCGGCTGTCCCAAGTCGACCTTCAACCACTGGTTGTGCTTATTGTGAAGCGCAGTCCACGCCCCCTTCAACCGCCCTTGACTCTTTATTCTCAAACGGGCACGGGACGGGCCATGGAATTTGTCGACCTGAGACGAGGCCGTCATGGCCGTGGGCTTTATCTTTTTGCTTCCAATTCCAACGGGTTTATCGTAAAATCGTTCTATAAAAGACGCAAACAAATGGATTATTAAAGTGTTAACGTGAACGTCATAACCTTCTTGTAATTAACAGTTTTCTTTCGAAAATGTTGAATCTCAGCACCGCAAACCGTATACTTTGTCTTTTGCTTTTCATGTTTAACTTCTCATGGGCCTCACAAGTTTTAAAACGGCAACAAAATTAGTAGCCGTTTGTCTTATGGGAAAAGAGTGAGAATAGACTATCCAGGATGGAAAAGTTCGTCAAACCATTACCCTCTTGAAATATACATACACACGTACATACTCAATTGACCACTCCCCATAAGGGCTTTTCACGGCCAATGAAACATAATTAACAAAACAACAGAACAGAAAAACAACAACTGTTAAGAATCCCAACTGTCCGGAGGCAAACCAGCTATTTACAAGTGCAGCGGAGAAGTTGAACCAGGGACTACCGGGAACAAATTCAACGAGTGGTCAACAACGGTCTTGAACCCGGGGGCTCGAGATTTCATGGCAAGCATCCTAGCCTCTAGGCCACACTGCCTCCTTGCTTTATTGCTTCGTCAATAGGAACCAAACGTGTCTTCGTCAATTACAGTGGTAACAAACAAAATTTCTCTAGAGCAAATGACACATGTTAACCCCGGTGGATGATTTGAAGAAATGACTTTTCGATGGGAAATCGGGAAGAGTTGGGAAAAGATCGAACGCTAACTTGCAGGAGTCGAACCTCCGCACTCCGATTATTAGTCTCATCTCCTCTATAACAATATACCAAGAATGCAACATTTCGACAATTTCCGGCACTCCTAGCAGTTGTGCCACACAATAGCCCATTTCCGATTTGCTGCATGCTTCAGTTTTAAGGCGAGTCCTGGTGCACAACCATTCAAATGGAAATGAGTTGCGTATTCTTATGCAAATTAAACTCATTTCCATTACAATAGTTGAGCACCAAGACTCACTTCGAAACCTACACAAATGGCCTATTGTCACAAGGACCGGTTTAATGAGGCCCAGCTCCCACAAGTATGCTATAGCTCAATGGTAGAGCATCCGAACTCATAATCGGAAGGTCGTAAGTTCGGCTCCTGCAAAGGGGCACTCGGATATTTTCCGACAACCTCCGAGTCACCATGCAAAAAGTCACTTCCTCAAGGTTAACCTAACCGTACAAATATTATGTTCGGCTTTTAGACGAACCAGGGCTTTTAACACCTCTTTTGCTATCTGGTAGTCTTAGTTTTAGTCCTACCAGAATAATTAGGTGGTCGATTTGTTCCGGTCAAGACCGAAATGTCGCTTTCGTTTCAACCAAATTCCGCTTCTTCCCATTCCCAGGCTCGTTTCATTGCGTACATAGAATTGACCTTATTGGAGTTGAGCCTGCAGGCACATTTTCTTTTGTTTAAAACTACATGCAAAAGAGGCTTAAGGGTCAATTTTATACAAAATGACCCATTAGCCTCGTTTATGTGGCAAAACCGAAAGCAACCAAGCACATAACAGGCTTTGTACTTTTTATTGAAATAACGCGAGAGAGGATGAGGTAAGAAAACGGATCTCCATGCACCATCACAGTTTTTTTTTAATCTAATTTATGATCTCGTTCCCAATGCCTCGCATATTTAAAATTTCATTTCCTCGTTACAACTGGTCAATCACGCGCCTCCCTAAAAATAGCTGCGTAGCTGAAATTAGATTTTGAAAACCTATCATTGGAAAAGGCCCATGTATGGTGGATCCGTTCTCTGAGATCATCCTCTCTTGAGTAGAGTGGTGTACATTTATTACTCCCACCGCTGGGAGCTTCTTGGGGGACGTTGTCATACTTATTGTTATGAAGCTTACAATCAATTAGGAAAAACACAGGTGCATCTGCCCAAAACACTAAAAGACAACACCATGGAATAGATAACAAACACTTCTCAGAAAAAGAGAGGCTTCGTTACCGTGCCAGAGTATTTTTAGTACTAGACGAGGGTCGAGAGAGGGGGCCCACAGTTCAATGTTGTTATCCAAAAAGACTTGATAGTGGAACTATTAGCAGATGTAATTGTAAAGTCAGGACTTTCCCTGTGTTATTTTTTAAAGACCCTGCGTGCTGAACCGGTAGATGATTCAAAACAACCAACTCCTGCAACATAGTCCATTGCTCTACCAAATGAGCCAACCAGTGGGAATATCTCTCTCATTCATAGAAACGAAGCGAACCTAATTGCCATCCCGCAACTTCGCTCTTGAAGTTAATTTGAAAAAGCGGCAATCATAGCCGAGGCAATGTACTTCAATAATCAAATACTTGCACCTCCAAAACAGCAACAAATGGCAAAACAAAAATTAAGTATCCACACTTACCACGATATCGGCATCCAAACAACTCAACACGCAATGTGATGTAGCTGTACCAAGTCTTTGGATAGATTCGTACAAAGCGCGCTCTGATCGGTGGTATTATCCCGTTAGTAACCGTGTGATAGATGTCATAGTTTCCACGGAAAAGCTGAAGTAAAACAAAGGTTTGAAGTTTGAAAACGTGCAAGGTAACATTCGTTTGTACAAGTTGTGATTGGCCAAACTAGTAATAGACCAAATATCGGGTTGACTCAATGTTGTACCCAATTCAAACCCTTTGGGAATAAAACGGTTTGTTCCAGGTATTTCCATATCATTTAAATGTGAATGCTACCTAAATTATATTAGTATCACCCAACTAGAGGACTAATGCAAATCCTGCATTTTGATTTGCTACGCTATTAGAGGACTATTAGTGATAGTCCTCGAGTAGCGAAAAGCGTGACGCTTTCTTACGTTTTATTCCCAAATAAATATCTCTTCAACTTGCATTTGCCAACTTTGTTATTGCCTTTTCTGTCCGACTAGTTGGGTGACACTAAAACAATTAGCCACCTCGCCCTCAACGGCCACGGGTCAATAGCCCATTCGGCTTCTCCTCATGCATGGGCTATTGACCCGTAGCCCTTGCGGGCTACGGGTCTAATTGTTAAATGCAAATACAGAAATCATACGGAGAATGGGGAGGGGCGCTGGGTATTCCACAGCGGCCCGCCCCATTCTCCGCGCGGCTAATTTGCCTCTCGCGCCATCAATACCACCAGCAACGGAGGCTAGGTTAAATAAAGAGGCGCGAATTTAAGATGTAACCTCACCTTAACTTTGCCATAAGCCACATACGGCTTAAATTGCAAGCCAGTCTTACTATAACCCAGGGTGTAACTTTTCACGTATTGCGTAGCTTCTCTTCTCCCCTGCATAGCGATGCCCTTAACGACACTCATTTGTCCTAAGTCGATCTCCAGCCATTCGCTGCTCCTTCTGTACTTGGCAAACCAACCTCCAGTTCGGCTATTGGCTGCGTGGATGTTGAGTCGCGCTCGTTCGGGACCGTAATTGTAATTGTACGAAGACGAGGACCGAAGTTGGCCCGACACGATTCGTCCGTCCTCCATACCGAGAGGCATTGTACAACGGTCTGTGAACAAAGAGAACGAAATAAGCAGAGTAACTAGATGTCATTAATTATTTATACTTACCACTTTTCTACTGAAAAGAGCTAACGATCTGTTTGTTTGGCCAAGGGATATGGGAACTACAATTTTTCAGATTTTTCGCACTTATTGTAAGAAAAATGGTCCATTTGAATATAAGTGCCAAGGAGAGAAGAAAAGGGGCTACTTTGGCAGAGGAGGTATGATAAAATGCGGTTATTATATAGGAGCAAGGATGGCACAGTCGGTTAGTGCGCGGCCTTGGTGCAAGAGGTCCTGAGTTCGATTCCCGGATCTCGCATCCTTGTTTCGACTCCTTTCCTTTCCGTGTAGCTACGTAGCTTTAAATACCCGTAAAACGGAGCACTGATGGAGTGGGGGGAGTAAAATGAGCGCACCGTCGACCTCAGGTTTGTCAGTGATTAAAAGTTACTGTTACGAGTTATCGACGTTAAATAAGGTCTACTTTACTTTATTTTACTCCTTTATTTAAGTTCCTAATTGCTGCCGCAGTGAGTAAGCCTGGAGTGAACGAGCGAGGCAGCTGTCTAATCGGGAGAAGAACACATTTTTCTTCGAAACGCAAGGGGTTGTGGCCAAAGGCGCAAGGAATTGTGGTTATGCGATGATGTGGTTATCACTGTCACGCAACAAAAAAATTTATTCGAAATCGTTCACTGAAAAAGGCCAAGAACTTGGAATGTTGTAGCAAGCAAATCTTTTAAGCACTTCTCCAATTCTCAGGTCTGTGAGGTACATCGTTTCTGAGTTATTTGTCGAAGCGTTTCACGCAACTTTTTGAGATCTTTATGGAGACGCCACGTTGTCCACCAATATAGAGGCCGGTAACCAAAGAAAACATCTGGAGTTCACTTTGTGATGAGAGCGCTTACTTTATGCTCGTGAGATAAAATACATGTGTATGACCACATCTCCCAATGTACTTGAAAGGCTCAAACTGCTGAGATTCATAGGGATAGACATTTCAACTGGTGAGTTGTTTTATCTTGGAAGGCCTAATTGATACGAGCTTTATAGATTCTCTTTCGCTCCCTTGTCACCAACGTAATCATCAACTCGCGCATGCGCACATGAAACTGTTTATGCAATGAAAAACTGGGCACCATTGTTGACTTTTGGAACAGTTTGAACGACCTACGCACAACTTTATTTTCGATTTCAGCACTTGCCCAACATCCGCTAAAATTATGTTGGTTGAATCCGCTAAAACGGGCCTTTGGGAGATCAAGGTTGATAATACGTAGTTCATACAGCACAGTTCATACACCACACAGTTGATGTTAAGAATGACCTGCGAACTGCTGCTTGAATCATTCCCACTGTATGCAGAGTGGTTTATGTGAAAATTGTGGTAAGTACTACTGGATAATGAACGAACAAGAGTCCGGTTTTAATCCAAACACACGTTTTCTTAGAAAAAAAATCGGTTTTCCCATTGTTTACGATCTTTACTCTACCTGTTAGACATCCATAAAACTCCACTCTCATGGCAATATATCGATACCATCCCCAGGGACGAACTCGGATGTAGCGGCATTTAAGAGCAGGGATAAAGGGATGACTGACAATGGTGTTTTGGTCTCTGTTGCCTGTGAAATACTAAGATTAAAAAAAGAAACAGTTACGAAGGAATTAAAGAATGGTCGACGAGTAAACGCAGCTGGTAATTGGCTCAATTAGACGATATCTAAGTTGGTGAACTGATGGGCTATTCCTGAGTTCCCTGAAGAGCTTACTCAAGACTAAATGTCTGGCTCACGGCCTTTAATAAAGAATGGCGTTCGCCGAATTCTCTAGGCTGAAATCGACGTTTACATGTAAAAACTAATGAAACAACACACAAGCAGCGGAGAAAAAACTTAGATACAAAGTTTCCTTGGAAATTATATTTTACTTCACCGTTTCATATGCCTCAAGGTACATTCTCAGAAGTGACAGTTAACAGTAAAATTTAATGGTATTTGTAAGGTAAGTGGCTAATAAAAATACAATATAAATAGCTAATTAATGACAAACCAACATTTTAAAAAGGGCCAACGGCAAGGATTAAGTATCACTTTTGATGTTGAATGTTGAAACATACGAAACGTTAAGTCAATATAATTGCAAAGGATGCGTTTGTATCTCAGTGTTTGCCACCACTGCTTGTGTGTTGTTCCTTTCGGCTAAAGCTGAGATGGACAAAGACAAAGAGTATTATTACGTTAAAGCAAGTTTGATTTCAACTGATTTCTCTAGCCTGATTGCACAAATTCTAAATCGAGAGAATTTTCACACTTAAGACCGCGTTTAAAGTTGCCTTTTTGTGTGTGTGCTATTGTGTGCACCAACTTTGTAAACTCGATATATTCATTTAATTTCTTATTTGTGGGGTAAAAAGTGTTGTTGCTGTAGTTGTTACAGATCTTAATCAAAAAATAAATTCAAATGGCTTGTGGAACTGCTCGCTAGCCAGGTAGTCCACAGGCCCACCACCTTACTAAACTGAAGATTCAAGCAAAACATAATGTGGTGAGAGAAGTGGAAATGAGCTCGGGATTCGGGATCACAGAAAACAAAGCCAGCCAGGAGTAAGAGCGGGATCTGAAACCGGCGCAAACACATTGAATCCTACGCCCTAATTTCTGAGCCACACCATTTCCCTGAAAAGAATATTTACTGTGGTGTTTACTTGAAATCCCTAGATTCTCGAACAATTCAAAGAGAAACACACTCACCTTGATGTTATTTCGTTCCTGATAAGGCTTAAAGCTGACAGCATTCAAGCTGTGATACACGACATATTGCGTGACCCACTGGTTCTTGTCTTGCTGTCCTTGAGTTGCAATTCTAATTATTTTCGCGGGTGAAATGAAGAAAACCTGAATCCACTGGTATCGGTTATTGTACGCAGCTTGCCACCCACCGCTGAGGCGCCCTTGGCGGCGGATGTTCAGCCGTGCTCGAGACGCTCCGGAGTAGACATTTATCTCGGATGACGCCGTCATCTGACTGTCCTTCAAACGGCGGTTTTGCAATCCCATTGGACGGTTGCACATCTTTCCTGTGAAACGAAAAATTGATACAAGGATGGTTCCGATTGGTCATTTACCATAACAGAAGTCAATTCTTAAAATCAGTCTCAATAAGTTTGAGAATAACGTAAATGCCAAACGGTACTTAAATATAATGTGTTGGCGCCATAATTTCATTCCTTATTTATCACAAAAAAATACTAACGAATTTTCCATGAGACTTTTGAGCCCTAGAGTTCCCTCAGATTGTCTGTCTCTCTTACACCGTTTTAAGGCATTTTCCATTCCAAAGAGCGCAATTGTAACTTCGGTATTTTTAATTGGATTGATTTTATACGACAGGGTCCCTTCAAAACAACATAACTTACCAAGTCTGCATCCATACAATTCAAGCCTCATGGCGACATAGCCATACCAAGACCTAGGATGAACGCGTATGTAACGTGCCTTGATTGGCGGTCGCAGCCGGTGAACTACAACTAAATAGCGTTCATAGTTTCCTTGGAATACCTGCAGCGAAGGAGACAAATGATTCAGTAATGGTGAAAGAGAACAGGACAAGTGATTTAGATGAGAACTCACGTAGATGCAAGAACATAACCTAGCTATTGTTTCCCTCGTAGTTGGGATCCATACGTGTCAGAAAACAAAGGTAACATAGAAAAAGAAATAAAAACAACTCTCGAAAATGTTTGATTGGCTTCAGTTGTTAAAAGGCCAGGGGCCGGTTACTCGAAGCCTGGTTAGCGCTAACCATTGGTTAAGAGGTATTGAAACTTGTAGGTTTCCGTGGTACTTAACGCTGGTTAGCGCTAACCATGCTTCGAGGAACCCGGGCCTGATGACTTTATCCAGCAAATAAAAGTCGCCATCCAAAGTAAAATATCCTCCACGTGAAACGTTTGCAAAGGTTTTCGTACATTTCTTTAAAAAGATGTGCTTCGAGTGCGCATATTCTCCATTTCGTGAGCAAATACGGAAATCTTAGCACTTGAAACTGTCGAATTAAGACTTAACCACCCTATAAAGTTAGAGCGAGTTTCAATCCAGTGTCGTAAAACCAAAACCAAAGTACTTATTTTGGCCAATCAAAAAGGGCGGAGACAATCCGGTAAATCAATCAAAACTCGAAGCAATTACACATAGCCGACACAAAGCGCTGGAAAAGGTGCACGCGCGAGCCACGATAGGTTTCGTTTTACTTCTGATTGGTTGAAAAAAAGGCGCGAGAACTTTGAACAAATCGCTGAGTGAAGTAATCATACACAAAGCAATTCGCTAATTACTTTCGACGCTTAATTGAAAACCGCTCTATCCACTCTTTGAACATCTGGAGCCTGACGATTAGAATATTTGACAACTACGCAGTGTCATGTGACCTCCAGAATCTGAGATTCAAACCGGGAAAAACTGAACATGTGAAAATGCATAACTGTCAACTACATCAAATGAATGAAGGCGCTAGTTTCTACAGAAACTGTGGTGCTGCGTTGGTGGGCAAGTAGTACTACAAAAATTTTGGTTTTTAGAATCTCTGTACGGTGGCCAATTTACATTATCAACTCCGTTGATAAAACCAAATTTTTTGTCAACTACATCAGTTATTTTAATTTCCATGGCAACATGATGACACCGAACATCGTTTACATTTATAACTTGCCTCTTCATTCTCTATTTTCGAATTCCCCATAATACACTTTGTTTGGCCCCCAAATTTTGCATAAACCATTGTTTTCAAATGCTCTTGGGAATATGCAGTGTCCCCAAGAGCATTTGAAAACAATAGTTTATGCAAAACTTGGGGGGGCAAACAAAGTGTATTATGGGGAATTCGAAAATAGAGAATACTGCCACCTAATCACTGTCGCAAATTACCGCAAAGACGAAGATCGCTATCATGTAATTAACAATTACTCCAAGAGCGTGCGTTGGATATGAGATGACAGATAGCCAACGAGGCGCTTCGCGCCGATTTGGCTATAATTATCTCATATCCAACAAGCTCCAGTGGAATTAGATTAATTATTTTATTTAAAACGCAACAAATTATGGATGAATCCTCCCTACTTTATTTCGTAAAGGGAAACAAAAAGACTGATGTGTACAGTCTTACGAGAATACGAGCACGAATAAAGTAGCGCGTTTGAGTAATTTTGTTGAGAATATAATAAATAAAAAATCGTATGAACCTGCTCGTCCATTTCGTGATTTATGGTAACTCCTTATTTTTTGAAAGTTCTCAAATTGCAATCGCCTACGGCTCGTGCAATTTTGAGAACTTTCAAAACAGCACTCGTGCCCATAAATCACGAAATGCACTCGCGTTCATACGATTTCCAGTACATACCATGATGCCAATCAAAACTCTAGAATTGCATTATCCAATGATTTAGTTTGCAATAATACGGAATACAAGGAGGTCACTTTAAAGCAATAGGTAAGAGAAAATAACGGTTAGGAAGGAAGATTCCTAAGGGATTTTTTTGGATGAACAAGAAACAGAAGTATGTTTTTGGATACGACCGCAAAGGCAGCGGACAAGATCGATCACAACGAATTAAAAGAGGCGTTCCCGCTGTAGGGACGCAATAACAAGTTGCAATGCTGTCACGCTCGGATTGGTTCATGTGACGTCACGTGCATGCGGCTGTTAAAGACGACAACAATCATGTAAACGCTACAAGCCGCAAAGACCCAACAATACCCTTACCCTTATCGTTCTACCCTGCTTGTAAGGGTAAAACTTGACTCCGTTGTTGCTGAAAGAGAGAGTATATGACGTCACCCACTGATTAGCATCGTAACGCGCCTGTGTAGCGATACGTTTCACAATAGCAACAGTTCCCAGGTCAACCTGTAGCCACTGCTTGGTGTCTCTGTGCTTAGCAACCCAGCCTCCTTTATATTGACCATGGTTCCGAGCTTGCAGTCTGGCACTCCAGGGGCCGTAATATTGATTGATCATAGAAGACGCGGTGAACATGGCGCGAGTGACGCGGCCATCTTGGAGACCGAGTGGAACGTCACAGCGATCTAGACGTAATCAGAGACTCATTGATTAGTGATACCTCCGACAACAACGTTACAAAAAACAGAATAAATTACATCCGGGCAGACTCAAGGAAAAACCGATAAACTTGTTAAATTTGTAGTAAAAAGTGGCAGTCTTAATTGTTTTTAATTCTAAACATTTCTTCCAACCAAAATGATTTTAGCTGAACGAGCTATCAAATTCATCGCAATTTTTAAAATCACCGAAACCACTAATATGATCTGTGGTCAGAGACCATTTTCTACTTGCACAAATCCCATAATACACCTCTCTTCCCCCTCAAAGTTTTGCATAATCATTGTTTGCAATTTCTCCTGGGACATGAAGATGAAGATGTCCCAAGAGAAATTGGAGACAATACCTATGCATTTTTTTTTTGGGTAGGGGGGGGGGGGGGGAAGGGATAAAACAGGTGTATTATGGGATTTGTGCAAGTAGAGTATTGCATTATTTTCAGGTCGGCGTCGATACAACGATATTTAGTCTCAGAGTGAGGCTAAGAAAACCTCCGCTCTTTTAGGTAACTCAAACCGGTTTCAACATCTTCTTAGGCTGAGGGACTCTACAACAATGTTTCACGTAACGGCAATTCTTGGTCATTGTTGTGGTAAATAAATAATAAGACGTGCGATCATTTGTCTCACGATTCGCGACGTTTCGACCGCTTACTGCTGGTCTTCTTCAGACGATGAGGTCGACTATAGATATCTCGGTGGTCGGCCGAGACCGGTGGATTTAATCCTTATTGTCAAAGACAATGAGGGGTAATCAGTCAGTCAGTCATTCAGTAGTCAATTGACCACAATAAACACCCGCATAAAAGCACCTAGATTCTTCCAAGTTTGGCTAAATAGGTTCTTATAAAAATGGTATTTATTTCAAGGTCATTTTCCAAAATAAGAACCTGTTTAACTTTTAGGCTAACCTGGTTCTTATGTAAGGGAGGTATAAAATGAAAATTTTCGCCTAGCATTTTACTAAATTCCAGGTTCTTCTATGAGGGTGTTTATTCAACTGAGGGAGGAAACATAACTCACCGGCCGGACATCCATAAAATTCGACTCGCATGCACGGGTGACTGTACCAGCCTCTTGGGTTGAGACGAATAAACTGGCATCTAACAGAAGGACTGAGAGCGTTGACAACAATGCTGTTTTGATCGCGGTTTGCTTGGAAGAGCTGTTTCAAGGAAAGTCCAAACAAAGCACAAATTGCAATTGCGTGTTTTAATAGTAAGAACATATAATAAAGCAATGTCAAGTAACTATTGTCGTATGAGTGTTCCTTACCTACCCCACCCTAACCATTACCGAAGTAGGGATAATCTCCAGATTAAGTAGACCTTATCTATCACGACCGCCACATTGAGGTCTTCGCCTCTCATGCTCTGCCCATCGTCCGTCAATTACTTCAACTGAAGGTGAACCCAGGAACAAGAAGTTTTTTTGTTTTTGTTTTTCGTGAAAAGCATCTCTCTGTTCCCAATAACCAAACCTCACGAGCCAAAATACCGTTCCCGCATCTCATAGCCAATGACACACAACAGAACAGAACAACAACAGCAATAACTTAGAGAATCCCAACTGGCCGGAGACAAACCCGTTGACTATTTACAAGAGGGACTACTCAGATCAAATCCAACTAATGGTGAGAGAGGGTTTTGAACTCGGGGTATCCAAATTTCAAGCGTCTTATCCACTGTGCCGTACTGCCTCCTCTCAATAGACTATTTTCAAATTGTCATAGCTGGACTGGAACTGGCATGAAATGGACGCTAATGCGGGCAAATTTATTTGTGTGTGAAAAGATTTGCCCGCATTAGCCTCCATTTCATGCTAGATCCAGTCCAGCCGTGAGAATTTGAAAATGCTCTATTGTTTTTGGACTTTGAGAATATTTGCAAAAGGTCAATTTTAGCGCATGCTTCAGCTAAGCAGGCACCTGATTGGCCAGTCGTAATGACGTAAAATATGCGTGGCTTGAGCGGGTTGTGGAAAAAATGGCCTCTGTAGTAGGGATCACTTTCGTCGACGAATCTAAAAACTTTGATTTTGAAAAGAGCGGAAAAGTGACATTGAATCAACAGAAAACCGAGATGCGAGCTCTTCGGAGAAAGATGTTGAATGTGAAAGCACGAGTTCTCAAAGCGAGAGTTATGAACGTGCTCTCTGTAAGCGTGAGCTCTGAAACATTTAAGCGTAGACTCTGAAAGCGACAATTATCCCTCTGACGACGAAGAAACGGACGAAACTGACAAAGACGTCACAAAGGCAAAAAACAAAAGTGCAGGCAAAAGGAAGCCAGCCTCTCCGCGGCCATGATCATCTAACCGCGCGATATTGGGAATGAAAACTTAAAACTAGCTTGGCGAGACTAAAATTAGATTTTAAAAAACTATGATCGGGCATGGGGATCCGCTCTCTTACTTTGTCCCCTCTTGGTAAGGCCTATTTGGCCAGATCATACAAAATCACTCGTACTCGTTACCTTATCAGCACTTTTGAACCTGTACACAGCCCAATGGACGTTATCTGCGCTGAACGACACATAGTATGAAGTAACCCATTGACGAGCATCTTGTCTACCCTGTGTGGCTATCTTCCTTATTCTCATCAATTTTCCAAAGTCCACTTTAAACCACTGGTTGTAATTCCTGTATTTGGCACACCATCCCCCGATGTACTTTCCGGTTTTTTGCCTCGCCAGTCTTCCGAGCCAAGCAGCTTGGTAAACATCACGTATGGACGAGGCTGTGATTTTGTCATTGGGAATGCGTCCGTTGCGCATGCCTAGAGCGTTGTTACACCGCGACGCTATACAAAGAAGAAATATATTCTGTAATAAGAAGTTTTAAGCAACTGGAACACCCAAAATTGAACAGATGAGGAGATATATTTTATGGAATGGTGATGTGCAGAGGTAAGTGTTAAACTGATCAATGTCCAGATCCCGGTTGTTCGAAAGCGGATTAACTTAATCCAGGTTAGCGTGAACTTTTGTTTTCAACGTTTTGGTGAAAGTTTCCATTGATTATTTTTGTTTTTCAAGATTGACTTCTTCTAAGGTAACGTTTTACAGAATATCAGTCTTGAACAGCCTTTGGGAGTAGAGAATAAAACTCCTTTGTTAATTTTTAACCTGAGATTAGCGTTAATCAGCTTTTGAACAACTGGCCCCAGGATTACAACCTGCAGACTGGTTGGAAAGGAGACATCTGACTCAGTTACCTTATGACTGGTGAACACTGAAGATAGCGACAATGATAACGATAATAATGATCATAATAGGGACCTTAAGCAAGGACGAAGACGACGGTTACGAGAACGCCACATAACGATGGGTTTAATCAGCAAAAGCAACAGTTCTGCACGACCTGCACGTGCGTTTTACATTTTGATACATTTCTTTGCCGTTCTCAACTTGACAACGACGCGAAATGATCAAATTTGAGGTCATGTGGAGGACGAGAGCCCCTAACGATGAAGTTTCAATTTTCTCCCAAAATCCACACCGTTCTCGCCAATTTTAATGGGGACTCACACTTTCCAAGCCGAGTGACTCAGAGTAATCGCAAAATTATTATAGTAAAGGCTCGTTTAGACGGTTTCAACATTTGACCAACATTCATTTCAACAAAAGTTGAACGGATGTTGGGCAAATGTTGGATGCAAAAACAAAGTTGTGCGGAGGTTGTTCAAACAGTTCCAAAATTGCGCCAACAAAAAAACCAACATTTTCGCGAAATTTGATTGCGAGGAACTAAGAGCTAGAAACCAGTCTCTCTCGTCCAGATAAACTATGCCGTATTGACTTTTGCGGCCAGGGGCCCGTTTCTCAAAAGTCCCGAAACTTTACGGGGCGTTTTCGGGTGTCACAATTCCCTTTGTATCTCAAGAACGGAGAGGATTTAATTCGTCAAACTTCACAGTTATTTTTCTTTTTGTTGCCTTGAAAACATGTTAAAAGATCGGCTTTCTAAAACAAGCGGTTCGCAATTTCACAAATGGCTTTTCGGGCCCGAAAAGTTTTCGGGACTTTCGAGAAACGAGCCCCTGATGTGAGCATGCGTGTGTTCTACAATTGTTGAACAGAGTTTTCAAACGGCCTCAACACCATTCAACATTTTCGAGAACAAAGGAAAAGTTCAATAGATGTAGAATGAAAGTTTAAACCGATTTAAACTTGATTCAACACGCTTTCAACATTTTTACTCTTTCAACAATGTTGGACGACCTGCTCAAAACGCACCAAACATTTGGTTCAATAAACTGTTGAATGCATGTTAAAGCAAACGTTGAAACCCTTTGAACGGGTCTTAACGGTATATAATATTTTCAGACAACGTTCTAGTAGCCGTCTTCGTCGTCCTTACTTAAGAGGGACCTTAAGCAAGGGCGACCACGACGGCTACGAGAACGTTGTCTAAAAATATTATTTCCCGTTACTGCAATAATTTTGCGATTACTCCAAGTCGCTCGGCTTGGATTGTGTGAATACACAATCCAATAATAAAGTTGATGAGAACGGTGTGGATATTTAGAGAGAAAATTGAAATTCATCGTCGTGTGCTCTGGCCTCCACATGACCTCAAATTTGATCATTTCACGTCGTAGTCAAGACGAGAACGGCAAAAAAATGTATCAAAATGTAAAATGCACGTGCAGGGCGTGCAAAGCTATTGTTTTTGCCCACTAAATATGCAAATTTATGGTGTTCTCGTAGCCGTTGATGATGACGATGATGACGTCAATGATGACGACAATGATGATGATAATGATGATGATGATAATAGTGATACAGGAAAGACGGAACTACTCAAGTAGACATGTCCAATATCCATCGTATTTCTTAGAACAATGAAATCTTCCCTAATAACAATTGACTCAGTTTGTCTATAAACTGCTTCAAATGATGCATGCGTGCGGTATACCTGCACAGCCGTACAACTCTGCTCTTAAGCAAATCCAGCCATACCAAGTCTTCGGATACAGGCGCACGTAAACAGCTGTGAATGGTTTCAGAAACTGGTGATAAACTATTGAGTGGCGGTCCGTGTTGCCTTCGAAGGTCTGAAAAGGGTAAAAAGAATAAAAAAGATAATGACAATTCAGGAAAAGCAAAAACTTCTTTTGAAGTCTTGAGACAGTTATATATATTATATTGACTTTAGCTATATTTGTGCACCTTAAAAAGTTAAGTTAGACTCGTAGAACTGAATAACAGCAAAGTTAACTATAAAAGGGTAACTTGTAGTACTAGAAATCCATTACAGCCATCCAAGTGTTGATCCTAGTCATGGAAATAAGCGGCCACAAGAAAAGATCTCTGTCCAGTGGAGATCGAAACCACGTCCGAATGGGTTACCAAGGCTAACGCCTCAATGGCTTATCCTGGCAGGTCTAGCACTGCCACTTATCCTTTCACAATCATTACTTTATTTTGTCTACAAACAATTTGATTACCATTGCACTGCCATCGCAGA
>NC_090893.1:30461272-30513772 GCF_036669925.1 Montipora capricornis
ACAAAATTAATGCATTCCTTTTTCACTGTCTAATGTTACAAATTTGTCCATTTTGGAAAATCCCCAGTTTGGTAGGATATAGTAAGTGATTGTTGTTATGATTACCGTGATAAATTCTGTGATTTGTGGATTAAGCAGAGTGAACTTAATATGATTGGCTGATGTAACTGTCCGATGTCAGGTATCCGATTACAGCCAACCGTCTGATTTCACTCTCCGATTTCAACCCTATACAATAATTAGTGAAAAATAAAGCAGTTAACGCACCAATCAAATTTGAGAAAATTGTAATGGTTATGATTAATTCTGTAAAAGTAACTCGGCTGTAAAAACGCCGTTGCACGAATACATGGAAGTTGTAAGCTCTTAGTCATAGGCTCCTGGTAGAACAAGATGCTTTTATGACGGGGAGGAACTGGTCGTTTGCCGTTTCAAGTCAAAATCTTGCTATATCTTTCTAATGCCCCTCTGTCTGGTAAGTCGATACTATTTATATGCAGCTATTTAAAGCTATAGAGGTTTTGTCATCGATATGCGGCTAACTGCGGGTCAAATGACAACACAGACGATCCACAAGAAGAACAGTCTATGGTCATTTCATTAAAAGATAGTTGAAAGAAATGGTTGTGGATATGATGATGATGATGATGATGCAGCTAACATCACCATTTGTATGCGTTTGTAATTATAGTGTGCCTAATCAGTGAGAGGTATACGCCGGTCTATCCGCGGAGTTACATCACAAATTTGCTACCAAGCAATGTAGACTGTCACTCCATTGAAAGCCTAGATACAAGCCTATGGAAGACTAAGCTTACACCTTATTTCAAAACGTTTTTATTCTTGTTTTTTATTTATTTATTTTTTATTCAGTGGATAATTAAATCCCTCACTAACCTTCGCGGCAACCGTAGAATTCAAGTCTCATGGAAATATGCGAGTACCACTTCCACGGATGAACCCGAATTATATACGCTTTAATCCTTGGGTAGATGCCATGTTGGACCACACTGTTCTGGTCTTTGTTCCCTGTGAAATACTGAAGAAGATATAAAGTCGTTAGTGTGTAAAAGAAAGATCACCGGTATAAAACGGTTATGAAGTGGAGGAGGCAGTGTGGCCCAGTGGTTAGGGCGCTTGCCTTGAGATCCGGAGATCCCGGGTTCAAGACCCGCTCGGACCACTCGCTGAATTTGTTCCTGGTAGTCCCTGGTTCAACTTCCCAGCTGCACTTGTAAATAGCCAACTGGTTTGCCTCCGGCCAGTTGGGATTCTTAACAGTTGTTGTTGTTGTGTTCTGTTGTTTCGTTGATTGTTTCATTGGCCCTGAAAAGCCCCTATGGGGAGCGGTCAATTAAGTATGTATTGTATGTATTGTATTGTATGTATGAAGTAAGTATTCTCATTTAGGGTGTTTACAACCGCAGTTCAAAATATGTCTTATCAAGAGTGCGTTACCTAAGAGTAAGAATCTGGTATCAGGTTTGCCCAATCAGTGTCAGAATTGTCTATTTTTAAAACAAGTTTTGCAGGAAAATATCGATAGACCAAATCGACTAACTCAATGTTGTACCAATTGAAAATCTCCCGGGGTTAAGATTATTTGAGTATTGTATTTGCATTACAATGTAGCATTCACATTTCAATCATATGGAAATGCCCGGCAAAAAACGTTTTATTACCAAAGGGTTTGAATTGGATACAACATTGAGCTAGCCGATTTGGTCTATATACTGTTTTGACGTGACGTCACGGCGGCTATGTTGGTGTCCCTAAACAAAGGAATGACGACCATGTTGGTGAACCCAACTAATCCTCCGGGAATTGAGCTCTATTATCATGCAAAACTTGGTTTAAAAATAGACACTTCTCTGCCACTGATGGGGTCTAGGCCAATAGACCAATTAATTCAGTCCGAAACAAAATGCATCATCTCGAGGCTCTGGGGAATAAATCGTAGGATTTGTATGAGTTTATTCCCCAGAGTCTCGAGATGATGCTTTTTGTTTCGGACTGATAATATATCCAAATTGGTCTATTCGGGTAAATCTTACTCTTAGGTGATGTGGACTCTTGGTCTTATTTAAGCGTTTTCCATGTTTCCATATCCTCATCTAAAAACGAGGGGGAGTTGGGAGAATTCGAGACAGTTATGCAAACCCGAGACGCAGTGGAGGGGATGCATAACTGTCGAAAATTCTCCCAACTTCCCTTATTGCTTTTATAAAATATTTCTCAAAATAAATTCGACAAATGAAGGAAAATGCTGATTTTTTTACTTCTTGATTAAGACAACCAATCAAAACACGCGTTTGACAACACATAGCCAATCAAAATTCGTGTGATGTGACGGCCGTGATTCCATACTCTAAACACAGCTATTGATCAATGAGATTGCGCGTACTACCCTAATTATTATATATCGATATATATATTTCACAATCATTCATTCACCTCGTAAAGGACATGGTACAAACTCCCAACTGACCAGCACCCACATGGCATGGTCGTGAGCCCAGTTCAAGTTTGTGGATTTATTTTAAGGCTTACCTTGCAACTCCTTAAGTTATGGCGCGCTTTTAGTGTCAAAATTTAAACAAAATTGGGCGATTCAAACCTTCAGTTTGGAAATTCAAACCGTCAGCTCGGCAATTCAAGCATTCAGTTCGGAAATTCCAACCTACAGTTCCGACGGCAATTTAAACATTCAATTTGACAATCTAACCTTCGGTCTTTCAATTCAAACCTTTAATTCAAACATGCATGCCACCCATTCAAACTTTCAATTCGACAATTGAGAAATTCAGTTGAATTGAAGGTTTGAATTATCGAAATGAATGTTTTGAATTGTTGAATTTCGAAACTGAAGGTTTGAGTAGCTATAATGAATGTTCGAATTGCCGAATACATCTTTGCATTTTGACACTAAAAACGCGGCATATTAAGTTGCTCTATACTGCGATGATGATTCCCACTTAGGGTAATTTATTTACTTTCAGATTTAACGCAATCAAATGCAAACTGAAGATATTAGAAGGTATTGATTTCTTTGCAAGATTATAATTGTGCTGACATTGACGATATATAGCAAAAAACAAAAAAGAGGTAAGGAAAAAACTTCAGGTAGCGCCTCCTTCTCTAAAAAATTCAAGATTCCTAAGTTAACGAATGAATATTTTTGCCACTTACTTTAAGATGCCCGAATTCAGCAATTTATGAAACAGAGAGAAGTCTTTCCTATCTCCGCAGAGATTATTGGTAAACTTATTGGTAAACTCGAATCGAGATCACACTATTCATAATATCTAAGATACTGAATTTTATAATTATTTAATTAATTTTCGCGAGATTTTATTGGTCAATTTAAGTCCCGTGGTGTAAAATTCACAGGACGGATATCACGAAATAAAACCCCCTTCGGCATCGGCTCCTTCGAGCTACCGGAAAGCCACCATAATGGGGGGGGGGGGGGAAGTTGTAAAATTAATAAACCCCTTTTTGGCTTGCTGGTTTGTCGGCTGATAATATCCTTGGCTGAGAGATTGCCCTCGGACATTACCAGCCGACATACCGGCCGCATGAAGGGGCCCATTTACTAAATAGCTGTTATGTTCAAAAACGCGTGCCGCAAATACTTGTCACAACACTCAGCGATGCTACACAAAACAGTCACTGGTAAAACACAACCCTTACCTTTCGCGCACTGTTTTCCTTGAATTCAGCAAAATGTATCCAATCTTGACTGTAGGACAAGAAAAAACTTGTAACCCACTGACGGGCATCCTGTCGGCCTTGGATTGCAATTTTCACAATCCGGGTAGGGACCTTGAAGTTCACTTGGAACCATTGGTATCGTGTATTATAACGCGCGCTCCACGACCCCAATCGGCTGCCTGCTCGACGCAGATGGAGTCTGCCATTGTTTGGTCCCAGACTCTTGTCCCAGCTTGAGGTGGCGCTCACTTGAGACGCTTGAATGCGGCCATTTTGCATTCCTAAAGGTTTATCACACTTCGGTCCTTCAAAGAGAGAAAAACAGACAAGGAGTTAGCTAAGTGTCATATCTTACTAGGAGTAATCAAGGATTGGTGAGGTGCGTTTGATTACTTTTTTGTCATCGACGAGGCATTTGAAAGTAGTTGTATATTTTGGGGAGACTTAACTGATTAGAGTGTAATGTGAAGTGCTAAGTTTCCACCCCATATGAACCATGTGAGCGTTAGCCCTACTGATGGAAATGGGCCCACACAAGGACAGAGAAAAACTCTGACTAGGGTGGGAATTGAACCCACGAACTTCGGGTTAGATCGATCACCGCTGCTCTGCCGACTGAGCTACAAGGTCAGACGGGAACAGGCTATGGGAACTGAAGATGTTAAAGTCACGGCAAGTTAACATGTACAAGTACAAGGAAGGATTACGTTTTTGCAAACTAGGTAGAAGCTACCTAGTATTTGTTCAGTAATTCACTGTTATCTTGTTGCTGCTAATACTTTTATTAAAAACAATTATGGAATACATGTGTTGCAATGCAATATCAGTTTTGTGGGATATAAGTTACTGTAGTCTTTCTTGCTGGATATCCAAACAGCGTGACTCCCCAGCATGTACAGCATCCATCGAGGCATTAACCCCGTCCAATAAGACTTGACTTCCCTTGGGCAAGCCGTGACACTATCAGATTCACACGAGATCGAGGTTATTTGTGCCAGAACAAGATAGTGTCCAAACGCTGAAATCATATGGCATCACGATTTATACCCGACACGATTAGAATGCGTTCTCCTCAAACGAAACAGAGGAAAAAGGTATAGTGTACTCTTGTTCCAGCTTGAAGAAGCGCTCAGTTAAGATGAGTAGAAAGAAAGCTAACATTAAAGGAATGTAAGGAAATACTCAAGACCTTCCCAGTAGGAAAATCTCCTGGAGAGGATGGATTCCCTGTGGAATTCTTCAATTGCCTTTTTGAAATCCTCCGTCAGGACTTATTAGCCGACATCAATGCCTCCTACGAGATGCGTAAGCTGTCTGTTTCCCAAAGGCGAGGTGTTATCACCTTGCGCCAAAAAAAGATTCAGATCTAATGTTACTCTCAAATTGGCGCCCATGAACGCTATTGAATGTGGACTATAAGATTGCGACTAAAGCTATTGCCAAAAGATTAGAAAAAGATCTTCCTAAAGTTATCAATCAAGACCAAACTGGATTCGTCAAAGGGAGGTACATTGGTCAGGATATAAGATTATTGTTGAATGTCCTAGAGAAAACTAACAAGCACAGGACTTACCGAGGATTCTACTTCTCCTTGATTTTAGAACTGCATTTGATACGGTAGAGTGGCCTTTTATTCAAGATACACTTTCAATTTTTAACTTGGGTGAAAGTATTAAAAGGTGGGTATCAACGTTCTAAGCTATTTGTGAAAGCTCTGTTATTAATAATGGTTTTTTTACCGGATATTTTAAATTGTCGAGAGGTGTAAGGCAAGGTTGCCCAGTTTCTTCCCTTCTTTTTATTTTATCAGTTAAAATCATCGCAAGTAAAATAAGGCAGGACAAAAGTATACAGGGAATTACATTGTATAATCAAGAGTTCAAAATTAGCCAATTTGCTGATGATACCTCCCTACTGCGTAATAACCTCAGGTCCGAGGAAAATGTTATTCCTCTGTTAAAAATATTCGGACAGGTTTCAGGTCTAAAACTCAGTCAGTCCAAATCTGACTCATATTTCAGAGATTACATTGAATAATGTTAGAATAGACTGCGATTTCCAATACAAGTTTCTGGTTTGCTTACCTACAACGCAACCATAGAATTCCGCACGCATTGAGACCCAACCATACCACGTGACAGGGTGTATCTTGAAATAGCGGGCCGTTATGTGCGTAGCTAGTCTATGACGCACAGGAATAAATTGATCGTAGTTAGCTTGGAATATCTGAAAGCAAAGGAAACGTGTGTAATTAACGCGAGCAATATCACGCAAGGCTTTGTCACACAATTCAATCAAGAGAATTTCGTGACACATAAGAAGTCGCTTTTATATGAAGTCATGCGCGGGAGACAGGGTCGAGAGCCTTGTTGAATTGCATTGTGGTACTGTTTTGGGGAACGCATTTTCATCATTCGTGCGCGGAGCAAAAACTCACGTTGCAAGAAAGCGACATACCAGTAGCTGAGCTTCCTAAACCACAAGAATCTTGTACGTTGGCAATTTTGAAACGATGGCTTACAATTGTCCGGAATACTAAAATATTCGATCAAAAAGTCAATGAGATCGTGGTACATACGTCGTTTACTTTCTAACAGCGTAAGTGATAAAGATTTAACTTGAAGTTAATTGTTATCGTACATGAATATACGAAAGTCTTTTTGCATTGTAGATGAAACGACTGCATAAAAACATTGGCCCAAAGCAGCTCCACAGTGTTATTTTTTGCTGCGGTTCAAAGAATAGCAGCTAACTATTGTTTTTAGGGTTCGCCTAATATGGTAGTAGAATCATCATCGGGAGATACCATATGAGACGAGAAAAGCTGGGAGGCAGCAAGGATTTGGCGCCATGTTGGCTGTCAATCGCTGCGAGAATAAGGGGAAGCCCAATGCCTGGTGTTTCTGGTAAGCAGGAGAGGAAAATAAACGGGATAAACACGAATCTACTCAGTTAGCGCCGAATACGTGATGGAACGTATAAATACATGTCTTCTTTGAATAAATGTGAGCGAAGTATCCTAAAAATAAATTGGTACGAGTGACTTCAGCGTAAAAAAATTAGAATGAAGGGTTTGTGTTTGTACGCTTACGTTATCGGTAAAACCTCAAACTTTGTGATTTCACGTTGTTGTTATGAAGAGTACAGCAAACACGTGTGCTAACATGCGTGCCTCACGTGCAGCACGATTATTTTTAACCAATGATATTCTTGTTTTGTGGCGTTCTCGTTGACGATTGCGTTGTAGATTTTAAAGTCTTTACTGTTTTTTTTATAACAAATGAACAGTTTCCTATTCGAAAATAAATGATATTTTTACCTTCGTTGTGCGACCTTCTTTGTAAGGGTAAAACTGATATCCATTTTTACTGTAACTCAAGTAGTATTTCGTAACCCACTGAGCCGAGTTCTGTCTTCCTTGTGTTGCGACAGCTTTCACTTTTGTAAGCGCGCCAAAATCAACCAATAGCCACTGGTTTTTGTCACTCCTTTGCGCGCACCAGGCCCCTCCCTGTCGGCCGACACGTCTTCTGTTGAGCCTGGCGTTGAATGGCTTGCAGTAGAAATTTTGAGATGAAGAGGCACGCATGAGCGGATCTGGAACACGGCCGTCCTCGAGACCAAGGGGCATATCACAATTATCTAGAAGAGACATAATACGACTCTAGTCACTTCAATTACATGAGGGGAGCAGGGTGTGGGCCAGTAGTGGTAGAGCTCGCTACACACCAACTTCTCCCTGATTTGATTCCAGACTCGATGTCGTAAGTGGCCGAGTTTGTTGGTTCTCTATTCCGCTCACAGAGGTTTTCCTCTCGTGTCTTGATAAACAGAAAGTTAACGTCACCAGGAAACCATTACTAGGAACGTACAACTTCATTGTATTTGTGGAAAGGCCTTTTTACAAACCGAGTTATTTTTAGATTGATTTCCCGCGAAACCAGACTTTATAGCAAATCACTAGCTTTGCATGAGAAATTAATACCCATGGGATTGAGAATGGTCAGTCGTGCAACAAGCCAAATCTTACAGAACAGGTCTAAAAAGAACTTGATCTGTGAACATGCCGGTCCATAGACCTATTATTGTAGTTGTGAGCTCCTGAGGCGCGGTTGCTCAAGAGGCGGTTAACGCTAATCCCAGATTAAAAATAACCAAGGAGTTTATTTCTCTACTCCCAAATGTTGATCAACCCTGACATTCAGCAAAAGGTAACATTAAAAGACGTCAATCTTATAAAAATAATAATAAGCAAAAGAAAATTTCACCAAAACGTTGAAAACATGAGACAAAAGTTTACGCTAATCCAGGATTAAGTTAATCGGCTTTCGAACAACCGGGCCCTGGTAATGGTTTCCTAGCGACGCATATTGTTCTCTAAACTAACCCTAACCCTTAAGAGAAACAGCTGTAAATACCCAAATCTAAAAATAACGTTAACACTAACACGGACTTCATTAGTAGAAAGAGGTAGAGCGGTTTTCAATTGAGTGTCGAAAGTAATTAGAGAATTGCTTTGGTTTTGCATTACTTCAATCAGTGATTGGTTCAAAGTTCTCGCGCCACTTTGTCAACCAATCAGAAGTGAAACCAAAATCAATCGTGGCTCGCGCGTGCACATTTTCCCGCGCTTTGTGTCGGCTACGTGTAATTGCTTCGAGTTTTGATTGGTTTACGGGATTGTCTCCGTCCTTTTTGATTGGCCAAAGTAATTACTTTGGTTTTGGTTTTACGACACTCAAGTGAAAACCGCTCTATCAAATGATTAGACCTAACGGGGCAATCGGTGTTGCGTTTTGGATATCAAACTTGCACGTGCATCTACTGATTAGTGAATTTTTGGACCTAAGAGGAAAAAGTCTTGTTGAATCCAAACGAGTCTACTGTTTTTTACCATGTTTAAATAAACCTTCTCCTTATTCTATTCGAGTGACCTTCTCAAAAGTTCAATTTTTTTACGAGACAAAATGAGAAGAGTGAGGCAAAGAATCCATATGATACGATATCACAAATACATATTTAAGTATCCCTTTATAAAAGCACACTTCAAAATTACTCCTCGACAGGGGCCTATGACTAGAAACGTACAACTTCATTGTATTTGGGGGACGGCATTTTTTACAAACCGAGTTATTTTTAGATTGATTTTCCCGCGAAACCAGACATTTTCAGTTAATCACATGAGAAATTATTACCCATAGGATTGAGAATGGTCGCTCGTTCAAGCCAAATCTTATTTAAGAACTCGTCAAAAAAAAATAGCTTGATCTGTGAAAATGCCGTTACGAGAGACCTAGTGTTGGAGTTTAAGGGGGGCCTGTACTCGATTAGCCTTCGCGATACACATGTGGTGTACATTTTAAAAATGTAAATTTAAAACAAAAACGAAAAACACCAGGGAAAGAAGCTAATATATCAAAGAAGACTGCTCCAACTTACCCCAAGGGCCTCCATACAGTTCGAGTCTCAACGCAATACGGGACCTCCAACTTCGAGGATAGAGTCGGACATATTGACCATAGATTGGTGGATCAATTGGGTGAGTCTGGACTGCTTCCTGGTCCCGGTTTCCTGTGAATGTCTGTAAAACAATTTATATTGGAACATTAAGCTGCGACACTTCTGGAAATTGCGATAAACTTGATATGGCGCACAGTTGCATCCTTCCTGCTCCTATCTCTTTGCAATAGGCCTCGTTCGTGTTTTCACAGTAGAACTGGACGAGTACAAGAATGATGCATACGAGGGAAGATAATTTGCATCTGAAAAGATTCCTTCGAATCAGCTTCAATTCCACGCTCCTTCCGGTGCAACCTTTTTTTTTCTTTCAAACATACCTCGAACTCATTTATTTCTAAGACAAGCATATCATTTGATTCCGTCGCAATAAAATTGCAATGATGTAATTCCTATACAGTTCAGTGTGCTTATTTCGACGCGATGGCACATAGATTTTCTGGAAAACTTCGAGTCGAGTTCTTTTCATTGGAGACCTCAAAAGCACGCGACGTTTTTCAAAATGAACTCTCAGTGACCCCCATTTTTTATTGTAGAATTGGCTACCATGATCATTTTTTAAACTTTGCTGATAGTTCTATCTCAGATTGCTAATTCCTAGTCAAAGCGTTTACATCTCCATATTTACCTTTACGTAATTCCACCAGTGTTTGACTTTCGCAAAGTTCACTCCATCAAAACTGTAAAACAGATAGTACGCTGTAACCCAATAAGCAGAATTGTGCTGTCCTTGTGTAGCGATCCCGGTGATCTTCATTGACCTTCCAAAATAAACTTGTATCCACTGATTATGATTATTATAACGCGCGACCCAGCCTTGCGGACCGAAGAGTCTCGCCAACCAGGCGGCTTGCTTGACGCTCAACTGAGAAGAGGCTGTTATTGCTTTGTTTACAATTTTCTTGCTTTGGAGGCCAATGGCCTGGTCATAAAATCGCTCTGGAAGAAATTAATAAATACCTTCGTTAGAGCGGACTTCAGTATACTTGGGATTGATGGAATTACTTCTCCCTTAAAACGTTATCAATATGAAATTTACCTCTCAGACGACATCCATAAAGTTCAACGCGCAAAGCGATGTAACTGTACCACGTTTTCGGGTAAATACGGATGTACCGTGCCCTTATTGGTGGCATGATCTTGTGACCAACCGTGTGATAAATGTCGTAATTACCTCGGAAAACCTAAAGTTCAGGAAAAAAGCCAACAATATCAGCGTAGGAAATCAACATACGATCTCGTGTAAAATTAGAAATTCATAGGTAAGAATGTTGTTTTTTTTTTCAAATACATAACAGCTTAAAAGGAAAAATTTTGCTGGTTGAAAAACAGGCCAAAAACTATATGAATTTGCTCTGACGAAGGGATGACGCTCAAAAGCTCAGCTCGCCAATCTTTCTTACGGTGGTTAAAACCCTTTGACTCCGAAAAGCAATCAGTTTGTAAATTCTCTTTACAATTTCAAAGAAATTTCAGTCAGACAGGTATTGAGAATGAAGATAATTATCAACTTAAGAAGTGTGATCTTGATATAACTCCAAATTCTCATGACTACCCAACAAAGAACTCTATGGTTCTAGTTGAGAGAATGAACGTTTCGATCGTGGGAATGAAAGGGTTCATTTACATTTATTTCCCTCCCCACTGACGGAGTACCACATTTTTTTAGAAACTAACCCCTTCAAGAAATCTCTGACAATTTCCGCCTCACTTCAACGCCAAAATGAGAAGGCCTTATACGCGGCAAAATGAAAATGATCTCTAATGTAACCAATCCAGCAATGGTAAATTACTTAAGATTTGACAGGTAATCGTTACCTTAACTTTTCCATACGACAGGTAAGCCTTGAACCGCACTCCTAAAGTACTGTAGGCCAGTTGATAGGTTTTCACCCACTGATGGGCTCCACGCCTGCCCTGCGTTGCGATACCTTTGACGATACTTATCTGCACAAGGTCGATCTGTAGCCACTCTCCGTTCTTACGATTTTTCGCCACCCAAGCTCCTGTTCGGCTGTTCGCAGCGACGAGGTTAAGTCGCGCTCGTTCAGGTCCGTAATTGTAGTTGTACGACGATGAGGCCCGAAGTCGATCCGACAGGATTCGCTCGTCCTCCATACCCAATGGCATAACACAGCGATCTAAACGAGGAATACAAGACTGAGACTTCAGAATTCTCTCCTATGCTTTCTTTGAAATCGTTTAATTATCTTCCGGAAGACCAGAAGTAGAATGACATTTTAGTCCAATTTCTGTTCTCGGAGAAAAATAGACCATTTAAGTTGAGCTTCTTTCTTTAGGTTCTTTATTAAAGTGAGTCCAAGAATGAAGTCAGATTTCAATTATGTAAATAGCACACCTGTGTTGCAGCCGTAGAACTCTACCCTCATGGCGATATACCTGTACCACCCTCTTGGATGAACCCGGATGTAACGACATCGCAATATAGGAGAGAACGAATTGATCACAACAGTGTTTTGATCACGGTTACCCGTAAAGTACTGCAAGTAAGAAAAACACGTGATTCAGTCAAAATGGCGTCACTGATACAAGATACTTTTGATGAGTTGATAAATGGCACATGGTTTGAAGCCAGAGTCATATCAAAACTCAATGAAGTAAGATCGTCTGGGTGAGAGTAGTCCTGAGAAAGAATGTTGTTGTTGTTGTTGTTGTTGTTTTGTTCTTGTTTAAGTAACAATCTTGCCATGTTCAGCAACAATAATAACATTCAATGCGAAAACCGTTTTATCCGATAAATTAATTTTACGGTTGTTTAGGTCTGAAAAGTCGAACAAAGGTTTAAAACGCAAAATTTCACCTTTGAAAACAAGTTCCCAAGAGGACAACTTCTGATCATAAAGTCGTTGTCGACGAGCGGCTGATAACGAGTTTCCCGCTTGATAACGAGTTTCCCGCTTGCGTGACAGTGCATACGTAGTGTACTCGAACTTGTTATTGTCCTTGAATCTAAAGTTCTATTGACTGACTTGTCGACAACCTGAGCGAAAGTTATCCTCAGAGAAAAAATATCTTTTCAGTTCTCGTGGGAGAAATCTCGGCCATCGTGAAGGAAAGTCAGATCATTAGCGGAAAATTGACATGTCGCAGGTGTTGTACAACAAGCACCTTTTATTTGAATTTCATATCCCTTCATATTGGATATTTTGTGATGGTCAAAACCTTACTTCTTTCCCCTTAATAGACCGTGAACAAAGTGATTTCTATACCTTGAGACTGTTCCGCTCTTCGTACTGTTTAAAACGAAGCGCGTCAAGACTCCTTGTGACATAATATTGCGTGACCCACATGGGCGCATCTTGGCGTCCCTGAGTGGCTATCTTAATGATCTTCGACGCTTTGCCGAAATCAACCTCCAACCACTGGTAGTAATTGTTGTATTTTGCCATCCACGTCCCCGCGTACCGTCCGCTTCGCTTTCGTTGAAGCCGCGCTAGCCAAGGGGAATGGTACCTATCTTTGAACGACGAGGCCGTAATCATATTGTTCTTGATTCGGCCAGTCTGCATTCCCATTGGTCGGTTACAGAGGACTCCTAGTGATGTTTAAAAAATATCGAATTTTAGCTGAGAAAGTATAGTTGAACTTGAACGTTGGCTGCTAAAGAATAAGCCCTATGCTTTCATAGCGGCGATATCACAAATTTAAATCACTTCTACGCTGTACCGTAACAGGCTTTCCTATGCTCAATTTTTTATTTTGCGCTGAGCAGATCACTAGTTTTATTCAGTATACAATGCCAGAGTTTAGTCCAATGAGTCTTAACCGATGAAAATGAACCTAAACTTCAATTATGTTATGTTATTATCTGTCTCCCTAGAGATTGGTTACAAACTTCAAAACGCGAATGCAAAACTCTTTGTGACGTAAAGTTAGGAAAGATAAACGCCTCTCCTTGAATAACAGCTAGTTTGGGTGAGTTTACGTAACTTGCGCTGCAAATATAAAGTGAAATGGTGAAGCGAAAACGGTAAATTATGTAAATTGTAAATAAAGGGATATATTTATCTTCGTCGTCGTCGTCAAGAGCCGTCTTCGATACAAAGGTTGGCTCTTGCACACCCCCACGAGAGCAATAAACAATATTTGAATTTTGGAGCACTTCAAATCGGCTGAATTTGTCGTCACTTGATCAGTGCGATAGAAACGTTTTAAGTTAACTGTCGACAACAAACGTTATTTATATCTTTCCTCGACTGAATGGATCACAATTAAATCACCACTGAGATGCAAGATCCTTCAACCGATTTTACGATTTGTATCCATACCTAATCTGCATCCATACAGCTCCACTCTCATGGCAATATAGCCGTACCAAGTCTTTGGGTGAACACGGATATAACGGGCTTTTATGGTCGGGTTTAGCCTGTGGTAATTTACGAGGTATCGCTCATAATTGCCTTGGAAAACCTAAAAATGAAAAACAGTAATTACAAAGACGATGCTTACGCTTGCGTCGCTATGAGGACCAAGCCTTTAATTGCACAGAGTCCCTCGGAAGGCAGCTAACCGACCGCGAAACGAGAAAGTTTAAACATGACAATTCATTTTCAATCACTGAATGACTAGCTGACTGTCTGACTAACTGACAGGATGGCTCACCGAGCGACCGACGACCTACCGACCGACAGCCGACCGACCGACCGACCGACCGACTGAAGGCCGGCCGGCCGGCTGACTGACTGACTAGTCGAGAAGAGACATTTAGCATCGCGCTTACGGCAAACGGCAAACGTCTGACTCAACTGCGATTTGAACTTTGCGAAAAAGATCGCCGTTTCACGTAATCTCTCTGATGACTGACAGACAGAATGTATGACTGAAGAACTGATTGACGGCTAACGGGCTGGATCGCCTGCTTCTCCTTTTCTCAACCAAAACACCAGAAAACTAGCTACCAACGAATCAACCCTCTCAGTAGAGCATACCTTAATTCGTTTCCCGTACTTGTAAGGGTTGAATCTTGCTCCGTCGTTGCTATAAGACAATGTATACGTTTTCACCCAATGATTAGCGTCGTAGCGAGCTTGAGTTGCAATTCTCTTGACACGTGACGTCACCCCCAAGTCAACTTGCCACCACTGGTTCGCATTGTTATACTTAGCGACCCAGCCTCCTCGAGTTTGGCCCTGATTTTGTGCCTGTAGCCTGGCACTCCAGGGACCGTAATAATAGTTGTACAAGGAGGTGGCTGTGAACATAGATCGTAAGACTCGGCCATCTTGTAATCCGAGTGGAACATCGCATCGATCTAGGGAAAAAGATTTCAAGAGATGTTCAAGACGCTATAAAAAACGCTTTACGTAATATCTTCATTACAAGAATCTCGAGAGGATTCCACTTTAAGTTCGTGAAACGAGTTTCAGTTCAAGGCAAAGCCGAAGTACAGAGCTTATCGCAGGGGGCTTATTAGATTCCACTCCGAGGACGATATCCACATGCTGTATTGCCTCGACTCCTGCAATACTATAGCCTGCGAACAGCAGACGCATTTCCGGTCGTCGCTTCTCAGAGAAGCGACGACCGGAAATGCGTCTGCTGTTCGCAGGCTAGCAATACTACTACAGATGTTGTATTTCCATAATCCTAATTCCTAAATGTATTATTGCAAACATGTATCAACTTTTTCATTTTCGATCATATCCCTTTTATTTAACTACCGGTATCCTGATTCTCTTCCCTGCCCCGATTGGTTTTCAGCTACTTACCGGAGGAGATTTTGCAAGAAAGTGTTTTTGTGTTTTTAACGAAGCTTGTTTTGTTTGTCTCTCCGAATCCAAGCGGAGGACGAGTCGAGTCCAATTTTACAATAAACCAATTTCGATATATTAAAATTCAGTCCTAAACAAAAGACATCATCTCGAAGCTCTGGGGAATAAATATACGGATTTGTATGAGTTTATTCCCCAGAGCCTTGAGATGATGCCTTTTGTTTTCGACTGAATCTTATCGAATCTTAATACATCGAAATTGGTCTATTTTAATGAGACGAAAATATGCTTGTGGTAAAAAAATGCCGTGGCCACGGTTCAAATGAGCCTGGGTGGAATTAATGTGCCAAGCTTCCAGACAAAGGTGATGATGGTACCGCCGTTCGGTGGTTGTAATGTTGTTATTATCCACGCTAATGTATGGTTGGTTTGGCAAGTGTATTCCGACAAGGCGAAGTTCTATTTTTCAAAGGCAAAGTGATTTTGGTGCTCATTTAAACGGAAACTAATAAAACTAGTATTTGGTTTATTATTCGTTTTCATAGTTATTGCAGTGCCTGGTGCCAATTTCTTTGCCTTTTTTTCTTGTCTTAGAGCTTTGGGAATGTGAAGCTAATCTGTTCCGCTTCACCACCTTCACCAGTCACGATTTAAAAATAATAAAATTCCCCACCCATTCTCAAGTGCCTCGTTAGCGCAGTAGGCAGCGCGTCAGTCTCATAATCTCAAATAGACATCTGAAGGTCGTGAGTTCGATCCTCACACGAGGCATTATTTTTTTTCCGTAGGAAAAACGACGTAACATGAACTACAAAGAAACATGTACGACAACCAATGCAGTTACATAAGCTTTTTCTTGCAGTATGATTAAATCGTGAACGTCTTAGGGAAGTATGTTTCCTTTCCAAGTCGGAAGGAAGTATGTTTTTAGTTGTCAGTCAACCGCGAGGCGATTTCTTTTTCGGCCATTTTTTCTCGCTCCTATCTTCTCATCTAAGTGGAGAAAGAAGGACTGCTCATGGTCTAAATTATGACTCGCTGTCCAGTGCTCTAATGAGACTTCAAAACATCTAAGGTACAGAATATACGATTTGAAACTTCCTAAAGCGAGTAAACAAAACAGCTCTGAAGCAGAGTGTTCCCACAACATAAAATTCTTGAACTTTCGATCCTTCCTAAACGAGAGAGACGACACAAGTCTTTAGCTACGTCCTTTATGTAGGACCCGAATGGACAATGCGTCCCAATGATCTGCGGGCTCTACAAAGTCATTCGCCTCAATTTGGCCATTTTCGAGTTCATGTTTGCCTCCTCTTCAAAGCGAGTCTAAGTACGAAGTTTTTGTGATGGGAATTAGTTCTACTTTACACATGAAAGAAAGTAATTATCATAAGAAAAACTTCGCACTTAGACTCGCTCTGAAGAAGAGGCAGACATGAACTCGGAAATGGCCTATTTTCAAAGGTAAGTATACACACCCAGACTGGTTGCTTGGCGACCGGCGAAGCTGATTTCCCTTTCCTAAACAAGCGAAGCCATTTTTGAAGGTCGATGCCATTCTTAGTAACCAACAACCCTTTTTATTCGGTTAGCTAACAACAAATTGTCACGATTAGTTTCATTTAAATACTTTAAAATTGCCAACCGAAAGGTAGTGTAGAGGTTGAGTACATTTACTTTCCAGTCACTGAACCGGACTTTTTCTAATTTTTTTCTGAGGTTTTTTTCTCAGTTTTTTTTTTTTTTTATTCTAAGTGACATACGCTACTTATCTAGTCCTAGATTAAGTATTTTTTTCCTCATTTGCAAACGGCAAACTTAACAGTGAAAAGTCTCGTCCAAATGGCATCGCTTGTTCACGAAAGGGAAAATTGCACCGGCGAAAGGACAAGTGACGAATCGGTGACGTCCGGTGACGTCCGTACACTGGTCGAATGCTCTACCCGTGCACGGTGGTCGCAGGTTCGAATCCTGACTGGGACAAGTTTGCTATTCATCAGGAAATTTTTCTATGGAGAGTCTCCCATTAGCCATAGAGGGAAATTTGATTTAAACAATACAACATCTTGACACTCTTGATGCTAAACGTTCCTATCAGAGACAGTTTGCAACGGAACAAAATAAGGCATGATAGAGAATTTGGCGCGCAAGAAAAAGCGAATGATGTTCGTTATCTCTCGCGTCTGAATTCGATTGCATTTGCCCAATTTGCACTTTCTCTTCGTCTTCAGATGCCTATCCCGACGCGCCACGCGAATCTTACGTAAGTGGACACCCATGGGGCCGCGCTCCGGTGTTTACGAAAATCACTTACCAGCGACGCACCCATAATACTCGATCCTCATACAGATACGTCGATACCAACCACGTGGATTCAGTTTTACATATCTGGCGTATATAGCAGGTGTTATGGCATTTTGCAGAAGGCTGTTTTGATCTCGATTGGCTTGGAAAAGCTGTGAATTTAAACATCAAGCAATTAATGGACTTTTGTCTTTCGCAGCCAACCACAACCATTGAGTATGAAAAAATGGCGTTGAACACTTGTCCGTTAAGAAGCCTTCACATTCTCTAGCACAAGGAACAGTCGAACTTCCAGCTGTAATAAGAGGTCCTTTAATTACATTTTCTTCTATATGGAAAATTTTCAGGACGTGATCACTGTTATAATTAGGCAGAAATCTGAAGGTTCGAAGGTCGCAAATACAAATTGCAAGTATATTACCCGGTGGTGAGAAGATATGAGTTTTATGTTTGAGTGGCAAGAGCAATATTGTGTTCTTGCCACGAGAACATAAAATTCAGGCTTCAACCAAACGCGTAATTTTCTTTTATTACATAGACAATATATATACATGGTAGAGATTGAAAAACAGGCTTTAACACAAATACTGGGTATCAATACAAACAAAAAAAGGCGGTAAAAGAAGGCGGGAATCGTGACGTCAATGCTCGATACGACTACTCGTGGTAGACACGAAAAATACGCCACTCGGTTCCCGTATGTAGTGGTCGTATTGATTCTGCGAGTGTCTTAGTTCCCGGTAAAACACTCCCGTCCATATAATAATAAATAATATGCCACTAGAAATCACTGTGTATCAACTTTCTACTGACTTCACCTTATTTCCACTCATAAACCTGTACATTGACCAATGCACGTTATCCACACTTGACGACAGATAAAACGAAGTAACCCAATAGCCGTAGTCGTAACGTCCTTGCGTGACAATTTGTGTCACTTTCATCAGCCGACCAAAGTCCACCTTTAACCACTGGTACTTATTGTTGTCGCGCGAGCACCAGGCCCCCATGTTGCTGCCTTTCTTAATTTGACCCAGTCTCGCGTGCTTGGCGTTGAATTGATTAAGTTCAGAGGATGCAGTGATTCGACTGTCAGGGATGCGCTTGTTTGACACTCCCAAAGGTGCGTTACACAGAGACGCTGTGGAAATGTATCCAAACGCAATCAATCTCACGAAAAAAGTCTTTGGCTTATGGTAATGTTCTACACGCATGAAAATATTGTTGGTTCCATCGAAAGCTCTTATCTTTGCAAAATTCATTAAAAATCTTATCGACGAATATAATAATGATGATGATAATAATAATAATGATAATGATAATGATAATGACAATGATAATTATAATAATAATAGTAATAATAATAATATTATTATTATTGTTATTATTATTATTATTATTATTATTATTATTATTATTACTAATAACAATAATAATTACTTATAAGATCTTTTATGGACAACTTTTTTACTTGTTACAAAACTTACGAGCGACACTTTCATTAATTAGTTCACCATCTATTTTTGTTTTTAAAAGCAACCTGAAGGATTATCTAGCTGAAACCCGATTTACCATTTAAATTGTGAGTTGTATTTGCTCACTCTGTACTTTACCATATATCTACGCAATTAGCCCAAGGAGCCTATTCATTATAACCTCCAAGCTTCCGTGTCACACCAATCCGGCTTTATTAAATTATTAGTTTTTTTTTATCAAGCTGTATTGCGTATCTTTTACATGTGTAACCCAATGAACAAATAAATAAATATATAAATAAAGAGTGTAAAGCATTGATATTGGAGCGTTTCGTCAGTTTCAAGCGTCGTTAGCAGGTAAACAACCAACCAGAATTGAGATTTAGTCCACGGGCTATCCGTGCGCGATGGGTCCTAAAAAAGGTTGGCCAAGGTTGGTGTAACATCGTCAGTCATACCAAACAAATGTGTGCTAAAAATGTCGCTCCAGTTAGCCAGGGATTTAGTGCTTGTGATACGTCATTTTCTTACCTGCACAGCCGTAAAACTCAGCCCTGAGACAAATCCAACCATACCAGGTCTTTGGATAAATACGAACGTTTACAGCCGTGAAAGGCTTGATAAACTGGTGGTACACGATGGTGTGACGATCTGAGTTTCCATCGAAGACCTGAAAACGCCGATAGGGTTAGTTCATTCGGTCGATAGAAAATCAGACTTTAATCTGAGGATTTAATTCCTTTATTGAGTGACCACGTTTTCTCTATGAGAAAAAAGTAAGGCACGGAATACGGTGTGATGGTCTGGCGTTGTACAGGGAGAAATATCGTCTTTGCTTTGCTGTGTGACCAGTGAAACTGAAATAACTAAACTAAACTACGACGATTACAGCGTAGCACTTTGAAACGTGAGTGACCCTTAAGGAAGAACGACCTACTTCTAATGAAATGAATATGAAACGGGAGAGAATTGTAAAGGTTATAGCTAGACTCTGATACTAGAATAGGTAACGAAGTTGGAGGGCATAGAGGATATTACTTGACTATGAGGGGATCCGAATCAGTTTATCTTTCAGTGCTGAAGGTATCTCTCACAAGTGAGAAAAGCGAACGAAGGAGGAGAAGGAGATTTTCAAGAGCAACGAAAATGCAAAGATAAACGAAATTTAGTTAATGACATAACGGCCGAACGACTTCACGCGTGAATAGGATGCACAAATATTACTGACTGACATGTCCGTAACCATAACGACGTCAATATCCTAAAGCGAATAAATTCAGGGTGCTCACCTTCACTGCACTTCCTTGTCTATAAAGCGCAAAGTTCATTTCATCAACGCTGTAACCAATGGTATAGCTTTTAACCCAGTAATTACCATTCTGTCGTCCTTGAGTGGCCACGCCCTTGACAACCCTAGTCTCCACGAAGTTCACCTGGAACCACTCTCCATGGCGATTGGATCGCACACCCCAAGAGTAAATACTGTTAAGGCGACCATACCAAGGCGCATAGCCTGAGTTGTAGTAAGTTGAGGCGGTCAGAAGACCGTCTGTGATTCTTTTGTCTTCCACACCGAGCGGCATGACACAGCGATCTAAATCAAATAGGCGGACGACGAACTTCAATTCTAAAAATTGAGTAAAATGATTGAGGGGTAGGGGGGGGGGGTGTGCTCACATACCCACACACAAGCTACAAACTTCTTTTCAACTAGAATCATAGAGTGGCTGATAAGCTAGTATCTCCGAGCAAGACTGACGTACGTAGCTTCTTACTATTAAGAACAATTCATTTTACGAATAACACATCGGTATTGTAAACGACCCAGTTCCTACCGGTTTTATGTGGCATCGGCTTATTTTTTCATTCCCTGTTAGATGCGGCTGAAGGGAGATTATTTTGGGAGCGATTTTTAACCCTTTAAGCCCTATATCCCCACTGAAATTCTCCTTACTGACCTTTGTACATTTCATTATAGAAGTAGTTTGGAGAATTTGTTGAAGGATCAAAGGCTTTTCTCTTCATAGATAAGTTTGTAAATTCTTGAAACCTTTCCTGGTCATTTTGTAAACATAAGGTGAGAAGACGATGATGTTTGTCTCCCTTCGGACTTGAAGGGTGAAAAGGACGATGGTACCGTACTTGCACAAGACCGGCAAAGGTCTATGTTCGAGACGCAATGTTCGAACGGACGCATATGAATATTTGAAATGCTCGCTCCAGTGTTGGAATTCTCGGCGATGAACCAGAATCACGACCTCTGGAGAGCAGAATAAGACGAGAAGTCACCTTTCTTTTGCCTCGCTCGTCCCTCCGTCGAACTTACTTCAGCGTCTGTTATAAAGGCATTTGTCAATTCGAACACACATAAACCCTTAAACCGCACTCTAACAACACTTGAAAAGTCACAAAAAAAGTTACTACTCGCGAAGTATCAATGCTCCTTTCCTTTGGATTTCCTTCTTACCTTCAGCGCATCCGTAGAACTCCACTCTCATGGCAATGTGAGAGTACCAGTTATATGGATGGATCTGAATATACTGACATTTGATTCGTGGAAACAGTCGATATTGCACGATGCTGTTTTGATCTTTGTTTCCTGTGTAATACTAGAAGGACACGACTGCGTTAGTTTAAAACACTTTTCATGATTATGAAAAACACCAAGCATTTATTGTTTTAGTGCTAAAGCGCTAACTGCTAAGACTGCAAATCGATGTTGATGTAGGTTTTGGATGAGAAAGGAAAACAAAAAAAAGCCGAAATAAAACCTCTTAGGGCAGATTAGATAATTCAAAAACTCGAATTCCGATGCTCGGAATTGAAATCGAACATGTGACACATTAGAGAAAAGCGAACCCTCTCACCGTATCTGGCCCGTATGGTCCGTAGATCGGAAACTGGACAAACAACCCCAAAAAATACAGTTGGCAACATCCAGGGCCCGCTTGTTCGAAAGCCGATTAACTTAATCCAGGATTAGCGTAAACTTTTGTTTCATGTTTACCACTTTTTGGTGAAAGTTTGTTTTGTTTACATTTGTTTTTTCAAGATTGGCTTCTTCTAATGTAACGTTTTGCCAAATATCAGCGTTGAACAGCATTTGGGAGTAGGGAAATAAACTCCTTGGTTAATTTTAAATCTAGGATTAGCGTTAACCGGCTTTTGAAGAACCCGGCACAGAAGCCCAGGTGTTTCCAGTTGTTGCAAGTAGAGTTGCATTGCCGTGAGTATCGGATCTGCTTTTGGCATCGACAGCGTGAAAACCAATTACAAATAAGGCGGTAAAGCTCCATCGAAACCGATGGCTACGAGTGTCATCTCGAAATGCTAATGAACCGCGAATTTCCATCATTTTACTCTGTTGTTTTGGAGAGGATGCAAAAGAATTAATCAATTCTTCAATTCTCTGCCATCCGATGTTAAATGTTGTGATGATTTTAAATCTTTTAGTAAGCAAACATTATGTATTATAAGGGAGCGCTGCCGGAATAGGGCGGAATGATTTCTTGCCGAGTTTAGATAATGAATTTTTATATTGTATGATTACATTTTACATGTACCGTTTATCACTTAGTTTTTTTTACAAATTTATGATTAAGATTTATGTTAATTTCCTCATTTTACTTTTCTATCAGGCGAAGAGCCATATCATGGATGTACTGATATTAAACCGTTATTATTACTATTATTATTATTATTATTATTATTATTATATTGTTTCTGCCCATAATTGGGAGCTGATGCGGTGACAATGACGACGTCCACACTAATGCGTTTTCGAAAACCTCCATTTATATATAACAGTCCACACTAAAACGATCGAAAACGGAGGTTTTCAAAAACGAAGGTCCACGAAAACGGAGGTTTTCAAAAACGCTTTTGAAAGTGGAGACTTTTGAAAACGGAGGTCTATCGTTCTAGCGTGGACGGCGAATACGCATGACGTCATATTCTATGTGTATGCCTCACTTTCCCGCACGCCAAGACGTAACCAAAGCCTGGTGACAAAAACGCATCTTTAGATCTCCGTTTTCAGTCTCTAGTGTAGGCGTCCGAATACGATGTGAAATCGCTAGTGTGGACGAGGCCTGAAAATATATCTTTGTAGTAGTCTAATAGGTGGCGATTATTCCCAGTCATTCGGCGTGGAAAATGTATTCGAACTCTCCAGGAATAAAATTGGTCGAAACG
Source organism: Montipora capricornis (assembly GCF_036669925.1). Taxonomy (NCBI): domain Eukaryota; kingdom Metazoa; phylum Cnidaria; class Anthozoa; order Scleractinia; family Acroporidae; genus Montipora; species Montipora capricornis. Next base: position 30,484,209 of record NC_090893.1, read on the forward strand.
ATTTGGATGTTTGGAAAGAAAATTGACAATTTATTGTCAAGTACTCTAGTCCTAAAAAAAAACAACTTTGGTCAATTCACATAGTTGTCAGGGCGAGAACGACAAAAAAAAATGAAAGAAATGTATATTTGAAGTGCGGGTTAAAGACGAAAGAAAGAAGTGATATTTACTACAGGAAAGTGCAACAGACCAAGTCTTCGCGACCGTAGTCAGTAGCCTCGTTAGCGCAGTAGGCAGCGCGGCAGTCTCATAATCAATATCAGACATCTGAAGGTCGTGAGTTCGATCCTCACACGAGGCATCTCCTATTTGTTTTGTTTTCGCTAATCGAAAACGTACTTAATACGCGGTGATATTTAACACCGGAAAGTGCAACCGACCAATTCTTCGCGACCGTAGTCAGTAGCCTCGTTAGCGCAGTAGGCAGCGCGTCAGTCTCATAATCAATATCAGACATCTGAAGGTCGTGAGTTCGATCCTCACACGAGGCATCTCCTACTTGTTTTGTTTTCGCTAATCGAAAACGTACTTAATACGCGGTGATATTTACCACCGGAAAGTGCAACCGACCAATTCTTCGCGACCGTAGTCAGTAGCCTCGTTAGCGCAGTAGGCAGCGCGTCAGTCTCATAATCAATATCAGACATCTGAAGGTCGTGAGTTCGATCCTCACACGAGGCATCTCCTTTTTGTTTTGTTTTCTTCAATCGAAAACGTACGTAATACGCGGTGATATTTATTACAGGAAAGCCCAACCGACCAAGTTTTGGCAACCGTAGTCAGTAGCCTCGTTAGCGCAGTAGGCAGCGCGTCAGTCTCATAATCGATATCAGACATCTGAAGGTCGTGAGTTCGATCCTCCCACGAGGCATCTCGTTTTTTTTCTTTGTTTTCTTTAATCGAAAACGTACGTAATACACGGTGATATTTATTACAGGAAAGCCCAACCGACCAAGTTTTGGCAACCGTAGTCAGTAGCCTCGTTAGCGCAGTAGGCAGCGCGTCAGTCTCATAATCGATATCAGACATCTGAAGGTCGTGAGTTCGATCCTCCCACGAGGCATCTCGTTTTTTTTCTTTGTTTTCTTTAATCGAAAACGTACGTAATACACGGTGATATTTACTACAGGAAAGCCCAACCGACCAAGTCTTGGCGACCGTAGTCAGTAGCCTCGTTAGCGCAGTAGGCAGCCCGTCAGTCTCATAATCAATATCAGACATCTGAAGGTCGTGAGTTCGATCCTCACACAAGGCATATCGTTTTTTTTCTTTGTTTTCTTTAATCGAAAACGTACGTAATACGCGCTGATATTTACTACAGGAAAGTGCAACGGACCAAGTCTTCGCAACCGTAGTCAGTAGCCTCATTAGCGCAGTAGGCAGCGCGTCAGTCTCATAATCAATATCAGACATCTGAAGGTCGTCAGTTCGATCCTCACACGAGGCATCTCGTTTTTTTTTGTTTTCTTCAATCGGAAACGAACGTAATACGCGGTGATATTTACTACAGGAAAGCCCAACCGACCAAGTCTTGGCAACCGTAGTCAGTAGCCTCCTTAGCGCAGTAGGCAGCGCCTCAGTCTCATAATCAATATCAGACATCTGACATCTCGTTTTTTTTTTGTTTTCTTTAATCGAAAACCTACGTAATACGCGGTGATATTTACTACAGGAAAGCCCAACCGACCAAGTCTTCGCAACCGTAGTCAGTAGCCTCGTTAGCGCAGTAGGCAGCGCGTCAGTCTCATAATCAATATCAGACATCTGAAGGTCGTGAGTTCGATCCTCACACGAGGCATCTCCTACTTGTTTTGTTTTCGCTAATCGAAAACGTACTTAATACGCGGTGATATTTACCACCGGAAAGTGCAACCGACCAATTCTTCGCGACCGTAGTCAGTAGCCTCGTTAGCGCAGTAGGCAGCGCGTCAGTCTCATAATCAATATCAGACATCTGAAGGTCGTGAGTTCGATCCTCAAACGAGGCATCTCCTTTTTGTTTTGTTTTCTTCAATCGAAAACGTACGTAATACGCGGTGATATTTATTACAGGAAAGCCCAACCGACCAAGTCTTGGCAACCGTAGTCAGTAGCCTCGTTAGCGCAGTAGGCAGCGCGTCAGTCTCATAATCGATATCAGACATCTGAAGGTCGTGAGTTCGATCCTCACACGAGGCATCTCCTATTTGTTTTGTTTTCGCTAATCGAAAACGTACTTAATACGCGGTGATATTTAACACCGGAAAGTGCAACCGACCAATTCTTCGCGACCGTAGTCAGTAGCCTCGTTAGCGCAGTAGGCAGCGCGTCAGTCTCATAATCAATATCAGACATCTGAAGGTCGTGAGTTCGATCCTCACACGAGGCATCTCCTACTTGTTTTGTTTTCGCTAATCGAAAACGTACTTAATACGCGGTGATATTTACCACCGGAAAGTGCAACCGACCAATTCTTTGCGACCGTAGTCAGTAGCCTCGTTAGCGCAGTAGGCAGCGCGTCAGTCTCATAATCAATATCAGACATCTGAAGGTCGTGAGTTCGATCCTCACACGAGGCATCTCCTTTTTGTTTTGTTTTCTTCAATCGAAAACGTACGTAATACGCGGTGATATTTATTACAGGAAAGCCCAACCGACCAAGTCTTGGCAACCGTAGTCAGTAGCCTCGTTAGCGCAGTAGGCAGCGCGTCAGTCTCATAATCGATATCAGACATCTGAAGGTCGTGAGTTCGATCCTCCCACGAGGCATCTCGTTTTTTTTCTTTGTTTTCTTTAATCGAAAACGTACGTAATACACGGTGATATTTATTACAGGAAAGCCCAACCGACCAAGTTTTGGCAACCGTAGTCAGTAGCCTCGTTAGCGCAGTAGGCAGCGCGTCAGTCTCATAATCGATATCAGACATCTGAAGGTCGTGAGTTCGATCCTCCCACGAGGCATCTCGTTTTTTTTCTTTGTTTTCTTTAATCGAAAACGTACGTAATACACGGTGATATTTACTACAGGAAAGTGCAACGGACCAAGTCTTCGCAACCGTAGTCAGTAGCCTCATTAGCGCAGTAGGCAGCGCGTCAGTCTCATAATCAATATCAGACATCTGAAGGTCGTCAGTTCGATCCTCACACGAGGCATCTCGTTTTTTTTTGTTTTCTTCAATCGGAAACGAACGTAATACGCGGTGATATTTACTACAGGAAAGCCCAACCGACCAAGTCTTGGCAACCGTAGTCAGTAGCCTCCTTAGCGCAGTAGGCAGCGCCTCAGTCTCATAATCAATATCAGACATGTGACATCTCGTTTTTTTTTTGTTTTCTTTAATCGAAAACCTACGTAATACGCGGTGATATTTACTACAGGAAAGCCCAACCGACCAAGTCTTCGCAACCGTAGTCAGTAGCCTCGTTAGCGCAGTAGGCAGCGCGTCAGTCTCATAATCAATATCAGACATCTGAAGGTCGTGAGTTCGATCCTCACACGAGGCATCTCGTTTTTTTTTTGTTTTCTTCAATCGGAAACGAACGTAATACGCGGTGATATTTACTACAGGAAAGCCCAACCGACCAAGTCTTGGCAACCGTAGTCAGTAGCCTCCTTAGCGCAGTAGGCAGCGCCTCAGTCTCATAATCAATATCAGACATCTGGCATCTCGTTTTTTTTTTGTTTTCTTTAATCGAAAACCTACGTAATACGCGGTGATATTTACTACAGGAAAGCCCAACCGACCAAGTCTTGGCAACCGAGGTCAGTAGCCTCGTTAGCGCAGTAGGCAGCGCGTCAGTCTCATAATCAATATCAGACATCTGAAGGTCGTGACTTCGATCCTCACACGACGCATCTCCTATTTGTTTTGTTTTCGCTAATCGAAAACGTACGTAATACACGGTCACGTCGCCCACAAGTTAATTCGCCTACAGGTTAACTCGCCTACGACGAAGTTAACTCGCCTACACGTGTGAAGTTAATTCGCCTACACATAAAGTTAACTCGCCTACACATTCGGAGTTACTGTTGATGTTATAAGATAAAGCAAAACAAGAAGTTTGCTCGACAACTATCAGGCAGAAAAACGAACCATCGATCGGATATCCGATTTGAGTTTTCGTCTGTCAGCGGCATTTCATTTCACATCATTCTTTACTAGTTCACTTTCGACTGCGCGGCCGGATGGTTTTCGTCGATTCGCAAGAATTTCATGCCAAATTGTATGAAAGGGTAGGATACCATTTAAGAAATCTTTAAGGTAAAAAAGTAAGTAAGTTGTGTATACTTACATTGTTAGTTGGTTGTATCATATTAAACTTGAAAGAAATGACTTGTCGTGTTTGTTGTTTCATCGACTGACAATATCGCGCGGCGATTGGGAAGAGACCCGCAGGCTGGTTCATGACATTCCACTGTATGTCTCAAGGCGCGAGACATGAAAATGTATGCGAGGTGCGTGGCAAAATGACACTGTTACTCAAACGTTCGTGCGTTCGATTGCGAAATCCTGATTTAGATCTTAAAATCTGGATTTTCGGATTTCCAATCGAACACAAAATCCGAAAACGGATTTCGCGACGGATTTTGTTAATTGAAATCCTTACCCGACATGGATTTCCAATTTGTGAATCTGCGACAAAATCCGTTTTCAGATTTAGTGTTCGATTGTCTTTTCAACAGATTTTGATTATCGGTATACGAATCCCGGTATGCTTAAAGATCCACCTTCATTGTCGGTCATTTGGATCAATCCCGGTATGCATTCATCGAACTCTCTTTGATCCTCCTCCACCCTCCCATGGGCCTCTGAATCGTAGGAAAAAAATCACACCTTTTGAATTTCAATAGACTATGAAACTGAAATTAGCATTTATTATATGGATAAAGGGTATGAATAGACGCGTGTCCAAACAAGTGATTTGCCCATTATTACTAAACTGACCAATACGAAAGCTACTAGACAATGGATTTTAGTTTTTGATCCTAACCTGCGTATAAAAAGGAACAGACGCTAGCCTAAAAACTCATAGATCTCTGATCAACCTTCAAAACTCCAGAAATTGTCTTTATTGCATCAACGTCGCCTCCACAAAAATTGCTTATGGATCCCAAAGAAAATTGTTTAACGTGCAAACAACCTGTACGGCCAAGACAGCAGGGTATCCAATGTGATGGATGTTTCCACTGGAACCACAGAACCTGCAACACAGGTATGTTACCACCTATCTGGTATTTACTTATCACGAGCCTATTTTTCATCAAATCACAAGTTTTTTTTTTGTGGGATCCGTTTGTGGCATTTCACGAATCACGTATTTTAAGTTGACAACCCAGAAAACCGATTCAGGATTCACAAATCACAGTCTTCAGAACTGAAGAGAATCAAGGATACCGTTAGGTTATCAATCAATTCACGTGTCGCGTCTACCCCTATAAATGTTTAACATTTGACAAGTGGCTTAGCCTTTTACCGGTATTATACCGACAGGTATATCGCAACAGGCATATCGTGCTGCTGTGCAGATTGGAAACATCGAGTGGCGCTGTGCTTTTTGTTCCACCGCAACGTCTGATGCTGACGAGCCTGTGGCGGAAAGTACAAGATTATCCGTGTCCGTGAATTCCGTGTCTACAATTTATGATCCCCCTCACGTGATGTGGAGCGATCTAGAGCAACTCCAAGAAGAGAGTGCGGTTGGTAAGTAAAATCTATTTTTGGAGTATTTATTGAGTTAAGCCGGTTCTTCACTTAAAATCCAGTGACACGTGCTTGGTATATATTTTAAAAAGATTTTAATAGCTTAGGTTAAAGGGGCTAGGTCACGCTATTTTTGGTAATTTTGTTTAATTTTGTTAATTATGAACTCTAAACGTCATATTCGCAGAGCAAGAGTCTTTCATTTGCAAAATCACGGCCACATAACAACTGAGAATGATTTTCAAGCTTTGTAAATGACATTTTGATATAGACTGATATAAATTTGAAAAAAGGTGGGCCGACTTTTTTCAAATTTACCCAAACTCAATCCATTTCAATCCTCTCCAGTTTTGTCCATCCATGTCCCTTCTTGGCTTCCCTGTGTTTTGTTAGAGTTCTTCTATAGTTTTGAACAGTTATTTTGATATTTTAGTTAATTCTATGACCACTTGATCAGTGCTGAAAATGCCTAAAATAGCGTGACCTAGCCCCTTTAATTGCTGGATTAGCACTAATCATGGAGTATTTATTTTGTGAAAAAGGTAAATTGAGATAAGCCAGTTCTTCACTTAAGACATCAGAAAACAATTTGTATCCAGTGACACGTGCTTGGTATAGATTACAATAGATTAGCACTAATCATGGAGTATTTATTTTGATGAAGAAATGGATGTGGATCAGTGGTTCTCGGAACAGACTCTCCATGAGGATGCCTCTGATCAAATGGATCAATTACTCACAAGACCGAATATCACTTATGATGGTAAGAACATTTTGATTTTTGAACCTTACTCTAAATTAAGGGGTGAGGAAGCAGGGGGGTGGGGGGTTATTAATGGCATACTACAGTATCTGTCCACAAAATACGATATTATCAGTGTTGTTAACAATGATACTGGGGTACAATAATCAGCTGTGGTCCTTGAATAAGCTGATCTACTCTAATTCTTAAAATGTTCTTCTGATTTTAGATGAGCCAATGGAGGACTCAATCAGTGACCCCAGTATCCAGGACCTGACAGGATCAGAGAGTTACACAATAACCTATCAGTTGGTGGATGCAGGTACACAACGGGCAAAGACGAAACTCGTGGACAGTGACGGCTATAGCTACAATGTGAAGCTGAGAAGGGCAAATGCCATATATTGGCAGTGCACTGTACGCCCGAAAGGAAATCAATGCAAAGCCATAGTCATCCAGCGGGGTAATGACTTTCAGCAGGGAACCCAGAGCCACAACCACCAACCAACAATTGGGGCAGCGGCAGCGTCAAAAATCATGGCCTCTGTCAAGGAGAAAGCAGTAGCAGATCCATTCAAACCCGCGTCTGTCATTGTCAATGAGGTAAGTGAATACTTGTTCACTGTAAGCTACCATGCAAATTGTGCAAAGCCTTATGACTATTATTCTAGAATGTCATGTTTATTAATATCAGTCTTTACTATGCAATTTCACTGGAAGCTACCAATTTGTGCAGCCTCATTATTATGATTCTTGAGTATCATGTTAGCAGTCTTTAATCAGGGGTTTTAATAACTTCTGAAATAGCCGGCCATGATAGCCCATTGAAGGCGGCAGTTTGACAAGTTTATGATAGCATTCTTAGTGAAAATCAAGGCAAACTAGCGGCGGTATAACGCCGGTAACCGGCTTCTATTGAAACCCCTGCTTTAATGAGTAATTCCATGGGTGCACATGTCAATATTTTCCTTGTTACCTGCTTAGGTCCCTCTAGATGAGCTCGGTGATGGGCCTTGCCCAGCACTTAGCAAACCTGAACACCTAGCAAGGGCTGCCAATCGACTACGCCAGAACAGCAGACCACGTGATCCGACAGACCTAGAGTTTGAGTTGAATCATGAACACATCCCAGCTGATTTCCTGCGTGCTGATATCAAAAAGCATGGTAGACGCCACCTGGTCTTTGCCACTGATCAGCAACTGGAGCAACTTTGCAAGGCCAAAAGCTGGTACATAGATGGCACTTTCAAGCTGTGCAGACGACCATTCCAGCAACTTCTCACAATAAATGCATTTGTGCGAACTGAAGACCATGCCAAACAAGTACCTCTTGTGTTTTTTCTTATGTCTGGTAGAAAAAAGAAAGACTACCGTAAGGTAAGCTATCACATTTGACTACTATAGTAGTTACCACTGTATGGATGTTTTTAAAAGATCCTTGTTTTTTCAACTTTATTGCAGGTCCTAAAAACCATCCTTGATCTGTTACCTATTGCACCAGATGTGCAACAAGTTACTCTCGATTTTGAGGAGGCCATGTGGGCTGCACTGAGAATGATCCTGCCAGATGTGCAAATCAAGGGTTGTGTTTTCCATTTGACACAGGCTCTTTGGCGAAAGGTCAGTTACAGTATATTCATTCAAATAAAAAATGGTAATTCCGATGAAAAAAAATCATTAGATGTAACCATAACTAAAAAAATAAACCTTGAAGTATATTGATTCAAAATAAAAGACTTAATTACCTTTTTTTTGTTTCAGATTCAAGAGCTTGGATTGCAACAGCAGTATATCAGCGACAAGGGCACATATGCGTATCTGAGGAAAATTATGGCACTGGCATTTCTGCCTGAATCAGAGATCACGCCAATGTTCGAGATGTTGCGACAAGAAGCATCAACTGCACCCCTGCAGCAGTTTGTTGAATATGTAGCTGATATTTGGATCTATGGGAACACGTGGCCTCCATCATCCTGGAGTATCTTCATGATGGCAGTCCGGACGAACAATGATATTGAGGGTTGGCATCATGCTTTAAATCGTCGAGCAGCAGGAAGGTGGCAGATGCCATTTTATCTATTGATTGAATTATTACATAGAGAGGCCAAGATCTCTGCCCTTCAGATTTGGCTGGTATCTGAAAAGAAGCTCAAAAGAATTCAGCGAAAGAACTACAGATCCTTACAAAGTAAAATTTTTGACCTCTGGGAGAATTACCTAGAGAACCGCACTTCAGCCCAACAGCTTTTGAGGGCATGCAGGCATTTAAATGGGCCAGTTCGTAGCAAATAGTCTTTTTCTATCATAAAACTGTTTAAAATGAAGTGTTTTTCTAGTTTCATAGAAGCTTACAAATGTAGGTTATTTCCTAAATTCTTGGCACCTTACAATATTATTTAGCTAGGCTAGGAAGTTAGGTTAAACACAGGTTGTCGTGCATGTACAATGCATGCAAACTTTAATATAAAGCTTAAGAACTTATGTAAAACAAACTAAGGAAACATTTATGTCTACTAAATAAAAACACATACGAGTGAAGACAATGTTGTTTTAATCTGTGGCTTATTATGATGTTCTACATAATGAATAAGTTTCCGAAACCGGTCTTGAAAAACTAACCAAACAGTTCTTATCAGAACTCTATCGCCACTCCAAACGAACTGGGAGCAATAGACTCGGTAAGAATATCACATAACATTATCCTTCAAAATGGCGGATTTTACTCTCGAAACATTTGTCTTATAATTTTTGAGGCCTCTTTCACGTAAAGAAATTACTTACCTTTTTACTTTAAAGATTTCTTAAATGGTATCTTACCCTTTCATACAATTTGGCATGAAATTCCCTAGTTTGGGCGTTAATATACTTTACGAACATAAGCATAACAACACTTGCGAATCGACGAAAACCCTCTGGCCGCGCATTCCGGTAAAGACTGGTAAAGAATGATGTGAAATCGGATATGCGATGGATGGTTCTTTTTTCTGCCTTGTGATTAGTTGTCGTGTAAACTTCTTGTTTTGCTTTATCTTATAACATCAACAGTAACTCCGAATGTGTAGGCGAGTTAACTTCAGGTGTAGGCGAATTAACTTCGAACGTGTAGGCGAGTTAACTTCGGTGTAGGCGAGTTAACCTGTGGGCGAGTTAACTTGTGGGCGACGTGACCGTAATCCGGTGATATTTACTACCAGAAAGTGCAACAGACCAAGTCTTCGCGACCGTAATCAGTAGCCTCGTGAGGCATCTCCAATTTGTTTTGTTTTTGTTTTCTTTAATCGAAAACGTACGTAATACGCGGTGATATTTACTACAGGAAAGCCGAACCGACCAAGTCTTCGCAACCGTAGTCAGTAGCCTCGTTAGCGCAGTAGGCAGCGCGTCAGTCTCATAATCAATATCAGACATCTGACATCTCGTTTTTTTTTTGTTTTCTTTAATCGAAAACGTACGTAATACGCGGTGATATTTACAACAGGAAAGTGCAACCGACCAAGTCTTGGCGACCGCAGTCAGTAGCCTCGTTAGCGCAGTAGGCAGCGCGTCAGTCTCATAATCAATATCAGACATCTGACATCTCGTTTTTTTTTTGTTTTCTTTAATCGAAAACCTACGTAATACGCGGTGATATTTACTACAGGAAAGCCCAACCCACCAAGTCTTGGCGACCGTAGTCAGTAGCCTCGTTAGCGCAGTAGGCAGCGCGTCAGTCTCATAATCAATATCAGACATCTGAAGGTCGTGAGTTCGATCCTCACACGAGGCATCTCGTTTTTTTTTTCTTTTCTTCAATCGGAAACGAACGTAATACGCGGTGATATTTACTACAGGAAAGCCCAACCGACCAAGTCTTGGCAACCGTAGTCAGTAGCCTCCTTAGCGCAGTAGGCAGCGCCTCAGTCTCATAATCAATATCAGACATCTGGCATCTCGTTTTTTTTTTGTTTTCTTTAATCGAAAACCTACGTAATACGCGGTGATATTTACTACAGGAAAGCCCAACCGACCAAGTCTTCGCAACCGTAGTCAGTAGCCTCGTTAGCGCAGTAGGCAGCGCGTCAGTCTCATAATCAAAATCAGACATCTGAAGGTCGTGAGTTCGATCCTCACACGAGGCATCTCCTATTTGTTTTGTTTTCGCTAATCGAAAACGTACGTAATACGCGGTGATATTTACGACCGGAAAGTGCAACCGACCAAGTCTTCGCGACCGTAATCAGAAGCCTCGTGAGGCATCAGTAGCCTCGTGAGGCATCTCCAATTTGTTTTGTTTTTGTTTTCTTTAATCGAAAACGTACGTAATACGCGGTGATATTTACTACAGGAAAGCCGAACCGACCAAGTCTTCGCAACCGTAGTCAGTAGCCTCGTTAGCGCAGTAGGCAGCGCGTCAGTCTCATAATCAATATCAGACATCTGAAGGTCGTGAGTTCGATCCTCACACGAGGCATCTGCTATTTGTTATCTTTTCTTTAATCGAAAACGTACGTAATACGCGGTGATATTTACAACAGGAATGCCCAACCGACCAAGTCTTGGCAACCGTAGTCAGTATCTCGTTTTTGTTTTGTTTTCTTTTCTTTAATCGAAAACGTACGTAATACGCGGTGATATTTACTACAGGAAAGTGCAACCGACCAAGTCTTAGCGACCGCAGTCAGCAGCCTCGTTAGCGCAGTAGGCAGCGCGTCAGTCTCATAATCAATATCAGACATCTGAAGGTCGTGAGTTCGATCCTCACACGAGGCATCTCGTTTTTTTTTTTGTTTTGTTTTCTTTAATCGAAAACGTACGTAATACCCGGTGATATTTACTACAGGAAAGCCCAACCGACCAAGTCTTGGCAACCGTAGTCAGTAGCCTCGTTACCGCAGTAGGCAGCGCTTCAGTCTCAAAATCAATATCAGACATATGAAGGTCGTGAGTTCAATCCTCACACGAGGCATCTCGTTTTTTTTTTTTGTTTTCTTTAATCGAAAACGTACGTAATACGCGGTGATATTTACTACAGGAAAGCCCAACCGACCAAGTCTTGGCAACCGTAGTCAATAGCCTCGTTAGCGCAGTAGGCAGCGCGTCAGTCTCATAATCAATATCAGACATCTGACATATCGTTTTTTTTTTGTTTTCTTTAATCGAAAACGTACGCAATACGCGGTGATATTTACTACAGGAAAGTGCAACCGACCAAGTCTTGGCAACCGTAGTCAGTAGCCTCGTTAGCGCAGTAGGCAGCGCGTCAGTCTCATAATCAATATCAGACATCTGAAGGTCGTGAGTTCGATCCTCACACGAGGCATCTCCTTTTTGTTTTGTTTTCTTTAATCGAAAACGTACGTCATACGCGGTGATATTTACTACAGGAAAGCGCAACAGACCAAATCTTGGCAACCGTAGTCAGTAGCCTCGTTAGCGCAGTAGGCAGCGCGTCAGTCTCATAATCAGTATCAGACATCTGAAGGTCGTGAGTTCGATCCTCACACGAGGCATCTCCTTTTTGTTTTGTTTTCTTCAATCGAAAACGTACGTAATACGCGGTGATATTTACTACAGGAAAGCCCAACCGACCAAGTTTTGGCAACCGTAGTCAGTAGCCTCGTTAGCGCAGTAGGCAGCGCGTCAGTCTCATAATCAATATCAGACATCTGAAGGTCGTGAGTTCGATCCTCCCACGAGGCATCTCCTATTTGTTTTGTTTTCGCTAATCGAAAACGTACGTAATACGCGGTGATATTTACTACAGGAAAGCCGAACCGACCAAGTCTTCGCGGCCGTAGTCAGTAGCCTCGTTAGCGCAGTAGGCAGCGCGTCAGTCTCATAATCAATATCAGACATCTGAAGGTCGTGAGTTCGATCCTCACGCGAGATTTCTCCCTTTTGTTTTTTTTATTTTTTTTAATCTAAAACGTACGTAATACGCGGTGATATTTACTACAGGAAAGTGCAACCAAGATCGAAAAAATACATCGTGCAATACCTTCTTGGCGCTGTTCTCTTTGTAGTCTGCCCAATTCATTCCATTTTGACTATACGCCAACGTGTACTGTGTAACCCACTGACGAGCATCTTCTCGCCCCTGAGTGGCGAACTTTACCAACCGTTTGTACCCTCCAAAGTTGACCTGTAACCACTGCGTTCGAGTGTTATATTTAGCAATCCAGGCTCCCCATCGTGAACCGGATCTGCCCAAATAAAGCCTTCCCCTGTTGGGACCGGAATTGCTGTCATAGCTTGATGAAGCGATAAGTTGTGTAGAGCGAATGCGGCCATTTTGCATTCCGAGAGGCTTGTTACACAGCACACCTTGAGAAAAGAACAAATATTGCTTATGAATCAATTACGCTGACAGAGTTCTTGGTGCTGTTTAGTGCACGACAGAAACACCGAAGAAAGCTGTGAGGACGCCAGACTTGCGCTTCGTAGCCAATGTTTTCAAGTCCAGCTCCAGCTCAAGTCCAGTAGCTGGAGCTGTCTTGTTGACACGAGCGATTTTTGTCGTCACGAATGGATGAAATAGCATCGAGTTTCTAGTAAGTTCGAAACCCTTGCAATAACGCAGCGACAAATCGTGAAAAAGTTTTTAAAAAATTCGGGCCTAGCTCATCGGTGTTTTTCTTAATTGAAAGTCCACCGCGACAAAAATTCCGTCGAGCTGCTGCGGCAAAAATCGCACGTTTAAGCGTAGTTAAGTAAACCTTCATTCAACCGTTCGACTACGATTGTAATAAGAGAACCGGCCCTTCTCCCTCCAGTTCGGATTCTTAACTCTTCTGTGTTTAAACGAACGAAACGGTATATGAAATGAATCATATATTGAACAGCGGATACGAAATCAACTGAAGCTATCGTCCTCGTAGTTATGAACGCAATTTTAGCAATTGCGTAAAGAAGCCTGAAAAATTCAGGACTTCAACGGGGTTTGAACCCGTGACCTCGCGATGCCGGTGCGACGCCCTAACCAACTGAGCTTTGAAGCCACCTCTTTTAAAACAAAAATAAAATTATATTAAAAAATTGCAAACTCTACCGAACTAAATAAAATACCCGGTCTACTACAAAACTAAAACAGCTCTTAAAATCATTATAAAAAATAAATTTAAAAATGTCTGCATTCCTTGCATTAACACTAAAGTCATCTAAAAAGTCAGTATTCTTGTGAAAAGGGGTTCTAGACCATCGAACACACGTGTGGCTGATGAAGCCACTGATGTTGGGAGCTGGTCATTTGTGGGTTTTAAATTCCCGTGAAGAATGAATCAACCAAACCCACGAAAGACCACCTCCGAGCATCAGTGGTTTCATACCTCAGTTGGTTAAAGCGTCCCTTAATTTAGTCTCTACGTAATTGCTAAAATTGCGTTCATAACTGCGAGGATCATAGCTTCACTTGATCTGCTGTGTTTGTTGGTACTTTTGGTTGACTAGATGGCGTAAACTCTCTGTTTCTTCCTAGTTCTTTTCCACTGCACTTGTGCATGCTGTAAAGATGGCTTGATGATTTTGAGTTTTAATTTCATAGGACCTTTTAGTATCATTTACTTAAGTTCTTGCCAGAATTTTCGGAGATTTTGACTTAATGCTAAACTTAACTGGCTCCCTAAACAAACGAAATAAAGTCTAAATTTGGCTCACCGTTTTGATAAATAGAGCCTCCAAATAGTTAATCACACTCACCGACAATACAGCCATACAGCTCGACTCTCATGGAAATCCAACTGTACCACGTGACAGGGTGGAATCTAAAGTAGCGGCCTATGATCACGAGACTTAGCCTGTGTCGGACCACAATGTGCTGATCAAAGTTGCCATTAAATATCTGCAAAAGGAACCCGATACAATTTCAAGAGAATCTCTTAACATGTGCAAAAACAGAGTATAACAGGCTTTTGTTCTTATCATTACTGATTGTATAATTTTATTTAACATCTCTAATATCTCCGAGATTGATCTAAAATGAACAATTCTTTCAACAGGTAATGGTGGACGAGAAAAGTACGATGCCGAGCAATATCTGCGCAATTGTCAACAACACAGTACAGAAGGTACTGCCTGCGCCCGCGCGTGAAGGGCATTGAGAACATGCCTGAGGTTGATAATTTACAAAATGAAATTAGCGGCATGCAAGACTATTTCTCTATCAGACTTTAACTAAAAGTGTGTAATGTGAAATGCTAGTTTTCTACCCCATATGAACCATGTGAGCGTTAGCCTACTCATGGAAATGGGCCCACACAAGGAGAGAGAAAAACAATTACCAGGGTGGGAATTGAACCCACAACCTTCGGGTTAGATCACCGCTGCTCTACCGACTGAGCTACAAGGTCAGACGGGAGTAGGACGTGGGAACTGAAGATGTTAAAGTCACGGCAATGAACATATAAAACTACAAGGAATGACTACGTTTTTGCAAACATTGGCCGTGTAGCACTTATATTTGAACAGACTTAACTGATTAGAGTGTAATGTGAAGTGCTAGTTTTCTACCCCATATGAAACATGTGAGCTTTAGCTCTATTAATGGAAAAGGCCCACACAAGGACAGAGAAAAACTCTGACCAGGGTGGGAATTGAAGATAAGATCTTCGAGTTAGATCACCGCTGCTCTACCGACTGAGCCACAAGGTTGGATGGGAACTGGGTGGGAACTTAAGATGTGAATTTCTCGATCAGTCTCCGCAACTCAATCATTAATTAAGACATCCGAGGGGAAAAAGACTTAACACTTTTCCGTTCTCAAGATACCGCAGTGAGAATTGACACCCGAGGAAGGCCCGAAATGTTTCGGGACTTTCGAAACTGTTCCGTGTCCCGGAAAACAGGTGACAACAATCAAAATGCCCCAATTACCCAAACTCTGACATTAAACACAAGGTTGCTAATAGGAAGTTAGGGTGAGAACTTAACGGGACACTTTATGATCTTATGGAAAATTCCCTAAGATGCATCAAAAAAGCGCGTTTAATTTCGCTGTATTTGGACTAACCTTGGTTCGACCATTCTCTTTGTAAGGTACAAAGTTATAACCATTTCTGCTGTAAGTCAAATAATACGATTTCACCCACTGCACGGAGTTCTGCCGTCCTTGAGTTGCGCACTGCGACACTTTAGTAAGTGCGCCAAAATCAATTTGCAACCACTGGCGTTTGTCGCTTGTCTTTGCGCACCAGGCTCCTCCCATTCGTCCTTGTCTGCGCCCGTTCAGTCTGCCGCTTCCTGGTCTGCAGTAGAAGTTCTGGTACGACGAGGCACGCATCATGGGACTGGCAACGCGCATGTCCTCAAGACCAAGAGGCATATCACATTTATCTAAAACACAGTAATGAATGACGAGTAAAGTCTTCTGATGTTTCGCTGTTGACCTCACGATCATATAAATAAAAGAGTTATGGATATCGTTCTTTCACAGTGGCTACATCACGTTTATGGAATGCGCTTCTACAGGATATCAGGAACTGTCATTGTTTACAAACTTTTAAGTCAAAACTAAAAACGCATTTATTTACCATTTTTTTTTGTTTTTAATCAAATTTTCAAATGCATTATTATTATTATTATTATTATTATTATTATTATTATTATTATTATTATTATTATTATTATTATTATTCGATTCTCTCCAGTTGTCGGGTGTTCTACTGTGTAGTGTTTATTGTGTCTCAGCAACTCTCCGTAGCTTAGAGACACAAGACTTTCCGCAACAGGTGAGCAGTTCCAAGAATGGCTGATATTATTATTATTAGTAGTAGTAGTAGTAGTAGTAGTAGTAGTAGTAGTAGTAGTAGTAGTAGTAGTAGTACTAGTAGTAGTAGTAGTAGTAGTACTAGTAGTAGTAGTAGTAGTAGTAGTTGTTGTTGTATTATAAATAAATGGCAGCAATGCTCTGGGGATCTATGTGGGTATCAACAATTGCTCGACTTGGGCTCGTGAAATAAATGTGTGATATAGCTAAGTTTTCTAACAAACTCGTTTTTCACGTTACTAGGCTCCCAACGCGACAATAGCGTTGCCACAAAATACCATGTACACACTCTTCACAGACTCACAATCCCTTACTTCTTATATTTTCTAATATGTGGAGATGGTTATGAAACTCGACATGTTTCTTTGTTTTATGTTTTTGTTCCCTGTTTTGGCCAGAACCATGCACAAGCCACACCCTTTTATAAACGACAGCCAATCAAAAGTTTCGATTAATTTATTCAAAACTCAGTTGTGAACCGAGGATGATCACGGTCAAGTTAACATGAAGTGCGTCAGTACTTTTCTCGCTTTTGAAGTTTTCGGAGTTTCATAACCAGTCCATCTATACGTTCTTTTTGATGGAGAGCGTTCGCTTTACACCTAACTGGCAAAATTTTGAGCTTTAAGTTTTATCCAAAGGCTGTTTTATTTTGAGTGTAAGTTTTGGATTTCACGGTCCGCCCTTACTCGCGTTCAAAACTGACCGATTGGACCTCAGAGGGTTAGATCTTGAGAAAATGACGTCATTTACTCACTAGCTTTTTAAAGTTAGTACTGGCGTACCAATAAATAAGAAAATTCCAGTTAAAATAAACAGATGTCTTTTTCAAATCAGAACTTAAAACTTGGGTCAGTTAGTATTTAGTTAACATAGTTTTCAAATTCAAAGAAAAAAAAAAGAATTGTTTTTTTTTTGGTCGTAGTACCACTTTAATTTCGTGACTAAGGAAAAAGTGAGAACTTACTCCAAGGGCTTCCATAAAGCTCAAATCGCATGCTAATCTGAGACTTCCAACCACGTGGTATAATTCGCACAAATCGGGCGTAGATCGGCGGGTTGAAGGGACGCGTTTGTACAGAAGTGCGATCTTGGTTTCCGGTGAATGTCTGCAAGAATATGAAATAAGATATACGCTTTCTTTAAGATTCCTTCCCGCAAGGAAAATTCTGACCTTATTTCAAGTATTAAGAGTAATCTCCATTATTTAAAAAGCAATGTTCTGATGTTCTTATGCGAGCCTGGTGGTTTCTGGAGGTCTACTCGCCACTATTATTTAATATTTTACAGATACTCATTTTATAAAATGTAACAAGTATCCTCAAATTTTGTGAAATTTTTCTTCCTTTAATTTGTGGGTGGCGAATTTAAGAACTAAACTAAATAAATAGATGACGAAAACTAGGATAGAGTAAAACGCTACCCACCCCTCCCCCAATTTTGTCCCGAATGACCTGCAGTGCGTTTTCCACCTTTGAGAATTATCACTTCGTAATGTAGAAGTTCTGACAATGTTCTGGCGATAGAGTATTATTTGTCCCAAAACCTCCCAATGGAATTTAGCAACAACAAAAACTAAGTTTGATAATCTTCTTTCCCCTCTTCTACATAACCTGCAACATGGCCAAACCTCGAGTTCCCCTGAAAAACGCCGCGAATTTTGCGTCTGTTCTCTCAGTTTTACAATCTTGATTCATGATTAGTTGGTAGAAGTTTAACAAACAAGAATAATCACGAAAAAGTTTGATAAACATCAGTTTTTACTTCAAGCTGTCGTTTTCGAAAGGTTCTCGTCGCACATCGGTGAGTCACTGTCGTTATATGGAAGGTGAATGGAGTAATCAATACCGTGGTTTCGTTTTCGGCATTGGAAAACGTGTGTGTTGTTATTAAGAAGATTGAAAATGTATACGTTTTATAACTAAAAAAAATATTTTTCAAAAATGTTTCCCACGCAATGAGCGCTCCTTTGCAATTGCGCATGTCGTAAACTGAAATTCAAATTCGACTTAGTTATAATTGACTGTCACGACAGTTAGCGGACCGTTAAGAAAAGAAGCCGACAAAGCGGATCGAAATCAGCCAATCATAATTTTGAAAGCGGATCATCAACACATTTCGCTACAATGATTGACAGCTGCGAAAAATGGAATTTGAACTTCTGAGTCCGCTAGCTTGTGAAAAACGCAGTAATTCGGTAGGTCTATTATACCTTGACATACGCATTCCACCAGTTATTGATTTTGGAGAAATAGACCCCGTCCATGCTATAATGGACATAGAACGCAGTCACCCATTCATCCTTATCGTGTCGTCCTTGTATTGCAATACCCGTCAGTATCATTGATCTTTTGAAATCAACTTGAATCCACTGATTGTAGTTATTGTAGCGCGCGCGCCACCCTCCCGCATAAGCTCCAGCACGAGCGCGATGCAGTCGAGCGAGCCATGGTGCGTGGTACTTGTTAAATTCAGACGAGGCGCTGATTTGAGCATTCTTTATGGCGCCTGACTGAATCCCAACAGGAGAATCCCAGAAGTTCTCTGAAAAAAGCCATGTTAAATAACAGTTGTTAGAAGGTCATAGGCCTGGGCTACAAATTTCTCCAAGTGTACACCCTTCCTTGCCTCTCTCCGGTCTCTATTTGAGTGTGCCTTCTTTAATCTTTAATACAATAAAAAAAGATAGCACAGAAAGAAACTGAGACGATAACGCATGCGCAGTCTTGCCGCTTGCAGAAAGCGAGGAAAGGAATAAAGCTTGAAGAACACGAGTCGAAGATAATATATTCTCGTGGTGTTTTTAAAGTTCTTAATTTGGGATAGTCCAATTTAAGAGCTTTGTAGAAAATCTGCCGCTTAAGATAGCCACTAGAACAATTGCAAAAGTAGACTAAAGTTTACTTGAAAATCCACCATTCTTTCAATCACCCTCTTTTTGTACGCTTATTATTAAGAATTAGTTCCTTTTTTTCTGGCCAAACCTGAAGACACAAGTAATCATAGCTGCATACCTTTTAATCGTCCACCGTATAACTCTATCCTCATGCTGATATAAGAATTCCACGATTTTGGATGAATCCTGATGTATCTTGCTCGGATGGCCGGGTTTATTCTGCGGGCAACTGTATTGTAAATGTCGTAATTGCCGCTAAAGAGCTAGGGTTGAAAAAAAACTATCATTTTCAATTTGGTATCAGCGTGAATTTTGTAACATAACTTGGTAAGATAAAGAGGTTATAGAGTGTCGATACTGAGTCATTTCGAAAATGAATGGTTTTGAGATGATACGCTTTGCGATTGGTCATAAAATCTCGCGCTTCTTTTTTAGTATGGCAAGCAATTCTCAGACTAATGGAGTATTATGATTGGCGATTGGTTGATTTTAGTACGAACGATTACCATGGAAACGGTCCGTAGAGCCTCGTTTCCAAACAGAGGCAGTTTGATTTTTTTATGAGGAAGACAATACTTTAAGAACAGCGAACTTTCGTTGCCCGGATCACCCTCTTCTTAACCAAATGAGTCATAAACCCCCCCACCCCACCCTCCCCTCCCTCCACCTTCACTGTCAATCGAGCCCCTCCATCGGGACCGAGTTTTCTGCAACGGAATTCGACATTGCATAGGCTCCTTAATCCTGGGTTTACCGGTGACTTTCAAGAATATTCTCCTCAGTTAACACTAACGCAGTTTTGAGAGCGGGCGCGCGACGTCTATCGCTTTCACACAAAAGTTCCTTAATTGGAACGGGGAAAGCGAAAGGACAGAAGATTTCTGAGCGAAGGAGACGATACGAATTGGGGTAAGAAGGAAGTTTGTTTTCCTTTCTTCTCCCTACCAAGTGTGCCCCACGCATTTTCGTTTTCCCTCTCCTCAGCTTCCGCGCACTTCCGCTCGAAGAAGGAGCGCCTTCTGAGAAAGATCTGAGAAGATGCCTTTGCGGAGGAGAAAGCCGACGTTAAAAAAAACTCAAGGCTGCTTCCGCTTACCTTCACGCGTCCAAATGAGACGAAAGTCTTGAACTGCGCACCGTTCTGACTGTAAGACAGCTGATAGGTTATCGCCCAATAATGCGCTCCTCTCCGCCCCTGTGTGGCGATACCTTTGACGATACTCGTCTGCTCCAAGTCGATCTGATACCATTGATTTTTGTCGCGATTCTTTGCCATCCAGCCACCCGTCCTACTGTGCGCAGCAAATTGGTTCAGTCGTCCTCGATCAGGTCCCTGGTTGTAGTTGTACACCGACGAAGCCCGAAGTTGACCCGAAAGGATTCGTTGGTCTTCCATACCGAGAGGCATCATGAAACGATCTGTGAAGATGTTATGTTATTGTAAATGATAACCGTCTTACTTAAATAAAGAGACAGCTGCCAAACCCGTCCCGTCAGTGTACTTAGTAACCCTGAAATCATCCGTTGCCATGTTTTCTCTAGTATTAGCCCACTTTCGATATATTGAAATTCAGTCCTAAACAAAAGGCATCATCTCGAGGCTCTGGGGAATAAATATAAGGATTTGTATGAGTTTATTCCCCAGAGCCTCGAGATGATGCCTTTTGTTGAGGACTGAATTTTAATATATCGAAAGTGGGCTAATACTTGAGAAAACATGGCCACGGATGATTTCAGGGTTAATACACTTTATGTGTTCTAAAATTCCATGAATTTCTAAGACTTTAATTTCAAGGGCAATATAAGACAAAATTCAAGACTTAGAAAATCCTGAAATGTATACGGTCCAGAATATAAAATGGAGTGCTCACGAAGACAGCAAGCAAAGAGACAGGTTGTAAGGCGGTTTTCTGAAAATTGAGATAACGATTTTATTTGGTTTTAGCATAAATTGTTAGTTTTGCAGGATTTTTCACGACTTATTTTCCAAGATTTCCAGGTCTGGATTTTATAATTTTGGAAACCCATTACTTTCCAGGATTGCCATGACCCTATAATGCACCCCTTTTCCCTTTTTTCATAGGAAACCTACAATAGCATAGCTTGCAACTGGCTATCGAATGTCTCGATCAACTAAGCCTTTCATTCGGTCAGTCGGTGAACGTTCCTCAAAAAAAGTGCATGTGGCATGACATTCACGATGACACACACTTCCGTATCAACTCGGCGAGCTCCTCTCGTGTGTGAGTCATCCTCTTTTGGGTGGTCAAGAAGTTATGATAGTAATTTCTCTCCGCTTTAGAAAACAGTTGTTTCTCTCTTTTCTTTTTTTTTTTTTTTCGCGGCACATTTGAGTAATTAAATACATTTGCCAGATCATGAATCGTCTATTTTATGAATCGTGGAAATGAAAGTGGCCACGAGTCATAATGAACTCGAAACCTTTCTCCGATGCTTCACGAAAATAACATGCTCATTCTTGGTTTGTAGCAGCTCTATGTTTTAACCTGACTGTAGAAGCTTCGATGTCTTCTCTCGTCTTAAGCGCCAGCTGGGTGATATATTTGTAGTGAGGATCATTTTTTTCCGAAGAAGGGACTCTGGTGTTCCTTTAGAGAACACCGAAATATTACTGAGACAAATATAAAAGGGGGGACATTTACCCGTGCGGCAGCCGTAGAACTCAACTCTCAGGGAGATGTGAGAAGACCATCCCCAGGGATGAATACGAACGTAGCGTCCTCGAATGCACGGAACGAACGGATACGACACCACCGTGTTGCGGTCGCGATTGCCAGTGAAATACTAAAAAGGAAAGAAAGTGAGAAAAATGTCAGTCTTCTAGAGACCTTCATCTGAAGTGATAACTGTGTTTACTATTGAAGCAATAGAGGACTTTTTCCATGTTTACATATCCAAATCTAAACACAAGGGGGAGTTGTGCAAACCCGAGACGCAGTCGAGGGTTTACATAACTGTCGAGAATTCTCCCAACTCGCCCGAGTGTTTAGATGAGGCTATGTAAACACGGAACACAGCTATTGACCAATGCGAGTGCGCATACTATCCTAATTATTTTATAATGCATGATCTATCTGCATACATTTTTATATCAACAACGTCATAATCATCATTATCCTAGTCATGATCACCATCACCATAATTACACGATTCTAGCTCCCTGGATGCAGGGACTAAGGTTTGGGGTCTCAGTGTTATCAAATGTCCTAGGTTTGTCGCACAAACCGGGCACGGAATGACTTTGTTAATACAATGGAATATTATAGGAGTGCAAGATGATTATGCAGCCTGTAAATAATATGTAGTCTGGACTTTTCTTATAGTTTCACGCTTGTTAAAGATCACGAATAAAGAGAGTTTCTTTTATGGTACAATGTCGGTCGGACATCCCAGTGGCTAGAATTTCAAAGTGGTCCCATTTTAGGTTGTGACCAGTTGAGATTACACGATCACCAAGCGCTGACGCGCTTTTGTTACTTAGCAACGCCTTGAAGTGTTCAGATTTCCGGTCATGTAGCCTACGCTTTGTTTTACCAATGAAAATTTCATTGCAATCCCAGCAAATAGCTTTATAGATAACTTTGGAAATCAGAGATCGAGCTAATCTTTCCTTATATGGGAAAAAAGACTTGATGTTACAGGGTACTATTAAAAAACACTCTAAGGTCGATGCAAACGTAAAATTTACAAATGCAACATTTAAGCTGTCTAGCGATGACATTACTTTGTAAACCAGGTAGGGTAGAACTATGTAAATTATCCTTTTAGGTACCGTTGTTGGGTGTTTAGCATTTTGCTGTTGTCGTCTTAAAAAATCATTAATACTGTAGTGATACCACACATCGTCATCATCACATCTACTGATCTTCAAAAACTCTGTATTCCACGGTTTTAGTCCACAGGAAATAGACTATACTTTTTCCGAAATAAGATGTTGTTCTTGAGGCAAAACGCCATCCAAAGCCTTAGGATATTCTCTTGGTTTTTTGAAAAAAGTCCTTAGGAAGGCTTCCTCACACAATTTTGTCTCCAAAAGCAGCCCACATACAACATAAAAGACCCATCAACTCTGTGTATTGATTATTGATTCAAAACGTTTCCAAATAAAAACGCGAATTACCTTTCTACTATTTCGTTCCATATACTCTACGAAGTGCACTCTGTCCATACTGTGTGACAAATAGAACTGTGTCACCCATTGGTTCGCATCCTGTCTTCCTTGCATTGCGATCCTGACGATCTTTGAAGCACCTCCAAAATCAACCTGGAGATACTGGTACCGATTGTTATATTTCGCGGACCAGGCCCCCATGTATCGTCCGCGGCGACGGCCATGAAGCCGTGCGAGGAATGGGCCATGGTTGATGTCGTGAAAAGATGAGGCTGTGATCATGTGATTTTTGATACGACCATTCTGTAATCCCATCGGCCGGTTACAAAGTGTACCTATGGAAAGAAACAGCAGAGAGAGACAATTCCTTGAATTATTTAGTCTTTTTTATCGTTTCCTTCTATTCAATTCAATGCCTTTCAACCATCTCCGAGGTCACTGAGTCAATTTAATTGAATTCAAATGCGAAATTGTATTTCGTTTCGGCGACATGTCACCATTATTAAGTGTGAAAATTTAGACTGATTAAAGATGAGATTGGTAACGTTGTATCTAACGAATGAAAGTGTGAAAATACATTGGAATACCAACTCGCACGCCCGTTGGCGCATGTTCTGTTGACAACAGTAAAAAAGGAGTCCTGGATACTAGAACAAATCTGGATACGTGTGAACGGGTCCTAAAAATAGGTTGATGTTGTTCTCGTTGAAATTGTCGTCGTAGATTTTGAGGCCCCTTTTGAGCATACAACAAAACGAACTCACCAAGTCTGCAGCCATACAATTCAAATCTCATAGCGATGTAACTGTACCATGTCTTTGGGTGAATACGAACGTACTTCGTTTTCAGTGAAGGCCTGAACTCGTGGAAAACCACAAGGTGTCTCTCCATGTTGCCTTGGAATACCTAAAATGAAGAAAGCAATTCAGCACCAAGTCCAAATGAAACGCAAAATTTGATACAAGACCCGTGTAAATATTTTCCTGTGCTGAGGAAGAGGAGATGTGTTTGGCTTGCACGCCACCTCCTCTCCCCCCCCCCCCACCCCTCCCCCTCCCCTCGTGTATTACGCGGTAAAAGCTGATTCTAACTTTTGAGTTTGATGGTGAAATCCCAGGGTGTCGTCATTCAAATGAAAGCTACTAAGCTGTCCTTTTCTGTGATGTTGTTTATTTTGCTGTACAAGAAGGTTCTAACTTTTGACACTGTGGATTCTAACGCGGGACCATTCAGATGAAAGCCATTGAGCAGCAATTTCCTGTGGTGTTGTTTATTATACTATATAATGCTATTGTGACGTTTGAGTTTGCAAGTACAATCCAAAGGGTGATCATTTAAACAGAAATTCCTAACCAAACGTTTCCTGTGGTACTGTTTGTTAGCTGGTGGCCCAAACTTGAAAGTGTGGGAGTCAAAACGTAATTGCACAACACAGCAGCACTTTTTTTTGTTACCGCTGTGATATATTTATCTGCGTGGGTTGTAAGTAATCAAACTAATTACCTTAGTCTTGGGATTTAAAGTGGCTTTAGCGAAAAACCAAAGTTATTACTTTGCAAATTACAAGAGCGAAGTACGACGGAAAGCAATACAAATAAAGGCATATGGCAAAATTATTTCCGATCCTGAAACAAAGCACAACTGATCAAAAGAAATCATCTTTACCTTAAGTTTGTTTCCTTGTTTAACAGGGAAGAACTGTACGCCATTGTCGCCATACGAGACTGTGTAAGACTTTACCCATTGGTTGGCATCATACCGACCCTGGGTTGCGATTCTCTTTACTCTCGTAGCAACGCCCAAATAGATCTGTAACCACTGATTGGTGTTCCGGTACTTGGCAACCCAGCCTCCCCGCAAATTTCCATGGTTCCGCGCCTGTAGTCTTGCGCTCCATGGCCCGTAATACTGATTGTACATGGAACTTGCGTGAAGCATATCCCTTGTAACTCGGCCATCTCCCATTCCCAAAGGAAGGTCGCAAGGATCTTTTTAGCAGAAAACAAAAAAGGAGCATAGTGGTAAGCATACTATTGTAAAAGGGGTGAAGGAGGTCCCAGGGTACGATGTTGGAGTCCGAAAATGTCGGAGATTTTTTATTTGAAAACGTCAAAATCTTCGAAGACTCAATGGGTGAAAACTGTGGATCTGGTTAAGAAAGAAGGACGGCTCGTTTCATTACCTTGACGGCTCTGAAGTTCAAATTCCAATTAAAAACTTCGTTTTTTACTGTCGGCAATCACAGTGGCATTGTGATTGGCCGATTTCGGTCTCTTAGTAGATTTCAGTTTCGGACTTTCTGCCAGCAATCACTGCAAACATGATTGCTGGGATGAAAAATCGAAACCATGTTGTTGAAAGTTGAACTTTAGAGTGTTCTGTTCGTATTTATGAACCGGTTTGCTAAAATATAGACTGAGTAGCTGCCGGATTGTTGGTGCGAGGCAAATTAACAAGCGGCGAAGCTGCGCGGAGAATGTGGGTACGGAGGGGTAGTACGCCCCTCCACATTCGCCGCTCGTTAATTTATGTGCCTCTCACCACAACACATCCTCTACCCCTGAAATAACGATTATCGACAATTCTTAATTTTCTCTCACTGACTATTATCGTCAATAGACCAATTTCGATAGATTAAAATTCAGTCCAAAACAAAAGGCATCATCTCGAGGCTCTGGGGAATAAACACTTACAAATCCCGTTAAGAAATGCAGCTTTCACTTCTTTTTCTTTTCATCTGCTACCACAAGTCCTGGGACAGAGTAACCTAAATTGACGATAACAGTCCATCCAGAGAAAATTAGGAATTGTCGATAAACGTCATTTCAGAGGCAGAGGACATGTTGCGCGCGAACAATACCGCCAGCTATGAAGGCTATTGTCGCTAATCATAATACGACTTCCAGAAATAACACCACAAATTTTGCGAGAGAAAAACGTCCCTCACCTGCTCGGCAACCATACAGTTCCACTCTCATACAAATATGACTTGACCATGATTTTGGGTGAATACGAACAAAACGCGCCAGTAGTGGTGGGTTGATAGCGTGCGTGACGATAGAGTTTCGGTCACGGTTTCCTATGAAGTACTGCAAAGACACATCAATCACTATTAAAATTATTATTCCTTCTTTAGTAATGTTAATAGCGATACATATTAGCGCATAATCCAATTTATTGGCGGGTGTAATTTTTATTTGCTTAGCGATAACTTTTGTTTTTCACGCTTTTGGGCGTGACAGAAACTATCGTAATAACTGCGTGACACCCGCTAACCTTAACATCGCCAAGGCAGAAAATATTCAACCCGTGTAGAATAGTAGACACTTTAAACACAAAAAGTTCGATTAAACCAAATGCAAGGTGATCTGTTTTTAATGATGCATAATAAAATGGATAGATTGTAAAACTACACTCCAAGGAAAGCCTTCCAAGGCCTTCTGTGATGAAGATACTGCTGTCACACAACTACCAAAAAGATTATTCACTGATTATTGCTCACTCTCTGGTGAGAAGACGAGCTTGACGAAGCCAAGAGCATTGCTAGGTATTTCCCACAAACACTTCGCACAGTTCGTGTCGGAAAGAAGTTTGTAATGCACGATCTGGCAACAGCAATTGTCAAGTCGCTCTGATCAACAAACAATTTTTTCGACAAGTACGAGGCAATCGGATCAAAAACCACGCATTTTATACAATACCGTAAAATCACTGCAAAATACCAAAAGGCTCATTTTCATTTAAAAACATAAACAAAAGCCTTAGCAGGCCTTGAAAGAAAGGGTTAATTAAAGTTAGCCTCTGATCAGTTCACACTGTCACAAAATACGGTTGATTTGTTTAAATATATGAACTCACCGTTCGTGTAAAATTACATATTTCTGGGCTGGTCGGTGATAAGGTGAACACGATTTATGCGACAGTTTTTTCGATGTTTTGCAGCGTTAGCAAGCAAAGATTTAGTCGACAGAGCATAAGAACTACAGATTTGAACGTTCCCGCTAAAGCAATATCACGTGACAAAAAACGTCACGAAACAGTCATTTGCGTTATGCCTGCAACATGGGGGAAAAATATGATAAGAAAGTTAACGCAATAAATGATCTTCCTAAAAATGTATTCCAATATCAAAAAGAAAACAAAGCAGTCTAGTCCTAAGCTTTACAACAAATAAGAAATAATTCTCTCCAACTCTCCAACTGCGTTAAATCTAATCCAGGAATCAGCCGAATCATCTATTTCACACATGAATATCTTATATTTTTATCCGAGTTGCCTATATCGTGTCCATCACGTCTGCTAGAGCCGTTTTTTGTTATCTTTATGTTTGACAGTTTTGTTCATAAATGACACTGTGCACCCAACTTTTCAAAATTTTGACTCGGTCATGCGCAGCAAACTAAGCTGCTGGTTGCACAGGCATCTATTAAGACAGTGCGTCACACCATATGATGTCACACAACAATCTGCAAAATTCTGTCACGAAGACCAAACGAAATTCGCACACATTTGATGTATTCGGTGCACATCAACTTGCAAAAAAGTGTTCTTCACAAAATCTCAGCCTTTGGCATCATCTTGGCATAAACCAAATATTCTTAAAATAAAAAAGGATTCATAAAATAGTTGCATATTAGTTTAAACGATTTTGAGTAAACGTTGAAGTAACCGGGCGACCTTAATTAAGATGGCGATGTTCTCCCTTATCTTTTAAGGTAATATATTACTTTGAGGTAATGACATGAAACGTTTTCAGGTTGTTAAAAAGTATCCAAATGTACGAACTGATACTGCTTTGTTACATTCCTCATTCAAAATTACTCTGATCAGATGACGAATACCCGTAGGATTGTCGTCTATGTTTGCTTGTGAGGGGAAAACAACAGTCCAAGAAGGTGGACAGTGCCAAATCGAAAGACGGTAGGACATACTATGTTGCAGGCAATCTTTTCAAAGAGCATTAAAAGCAAGGTGAACACACCGTAACACCAAAATTTTTGTTAAGCGGTGTTTAAAATTCAAGAAAGACAGTAAAAATGCAACGCTTTCCAAGGATCAATTTGAGCTCTTGTTAGTCCTTTTTAGCAATCATCAACAAACATGTCAGTGCGACATGGTATCAATCGATATACTCGGTTTTGTTTACTGACCATATAAGGTAAATTGCCAGGCCCGGGTTGCTCGAAACATGGTTAGCGCTAACCAGCGTTAAATACCATGGCAACCTAAAGGTTTTAATACTTTTAACAAATGGTTAGGGCTAACCATGCTTCGAACAACCGGCCCCAGAATTTCGAGATTTAAAATCGCCATTTTTAACGCAGACCTCTCCAACTTTTGAATCGAGTATTTCAAACAATAAACGTTTTTACAACTGAAATTATAATTTCGCGTCCAACTCACTGTTACCATAGTTAATCTAGGCACTGGTTATGAAACCCTGGGAATTTCAAAAGCAGGAAAAATACAGTCGCAATTAGATGTTGAACCGACCGTGACCCTGCACAATCTTTTGTTTTTGGTTCGCAAGTTAATTTCGAATAAATTAGTCGAAGCTTTTGATTGGTTATCCTGCCGAAAAAAGCGTGTTTTTGTCGGGTTTTGTGCAGGGTCAAGGCCGAAAAAGCGAACAAAAACATGAAACAAAGAAACTTGTCGAGTTTCATAACCAGCCTACACTATTAACTATGCTGTTACGAGACAGAGATACGTGGAATGCAGTCTCATGTCTGCATGGCTCAAAAGAATGAAAATTCTCCTGTTCAAATTTGTCTCTCTCTTCTAAGAAGTTGCTCGGTATCTTCAGCTTACAGACAAGGAATTCACTTATGTCCAGATATATGCAAGTGATAGTCCCTTTTCGAATTATAGTATTAACGGTGAATACAAACACCAATGACACATTGATACAGGGTTAGTTTCGAACTCAGTAAAATAATCACAAAAACCGGCGGGAAGGTGAATGAAATTTAAAAAATTAAATAAACAATAGACAGAGTTGTAAACAGGTCATCTTCTCGCTGGAATTTGTGAATATGTTTACTTCGGATGGAGGCTAACCCTATAAAAATGCGCACTCAGTTCTTTTATTCAGCGGTCATACACCTTATTCCAAAATGGCCGCCATTTTAGTATTCTTTTGTTTCATTGTAAACTGGCTATTTTGGCCTCGCTTTCAAACATAAAATTCAACCTTGAACGAGGCCAACAGGGCCACTTTGCAATCAAACAAAAGAATACTAAAATGGCGGCCATTTTGGAATAGGGTGTATGGCGAAGTCGAAACTGGACTATTAGATGCACGGCCAATTTTGACATCCAGCACGAAGTTAGCGTTATTTAAGCTTAGGGTAAATGCAACTGTTTATCCTCAC
>NC_090893.1:30518772-30538772 GCF_036669925.1 Montipora capricornis
GCTCCTATACCAAACCAAATTTGGAGTGACTTTGCATTTGAATTATCGCCGGTGATTCGTGACATATACAATGCCTCAATTGTTCAGGGCCACATTCCATCGCTACTAAAAGAATCTTTAGTCAATTCTATCCCGAAATGCATCCCACCAAAGACTGTGGAGAATGATTTACGACCAAACCAAACTAACAACCTTCCCAACTAAGCAAGGTTTTTGAAGGATTCAACTTAGCTTCACGTCCCTGTTCAAGAAAGTACTCGGAAGTCTTAACCAGAAGCAATTTGCAGTAGCAGGTAAGTCGACAACACAAGGTCTTGTTTACGTCCTGCACACCATCCTAGAATCTCTGGACAGGGGTGAATACTACGTGAGGATATTCTATACAGACTTCAGTAAAGGTTTTGACCTTGTTGACCAACAGGCTCTTAAAAAAGATCTCCGTAGGCTAGACGTTCATGAAGCACTCATTCGATGGATTGGCGCCTTTCTTGTAAACGGTACCCAAAGAGTAAAGATCGATAAATAAGTTTCATCTGCGGTTTCACCACGTGGTGGAATTTCACAAGGCACAAAACTGGCACCCCTCCTATTTGCAATTTTGGTTAATCGTTTAATAGATGATTGGAATTATCGTATGAGAAACTCAGTTAAGTTACCTACCGATCATTGCTGGCGACATTAATACCTATGCTTTCCAGCGTAGAATGACATTAAATGCCAAGAAGTGTAAGGAAATGTTTGTCGACTTTCCTAAATGAAAAATCAACTTGCCTAAGCCCTCTAGTTGTTGGCGGTACTGTTATTGAAAGTGTTACTGTCTTCAAGCTACTTGGAGTTTACATCTCAAGTGACTTGAGTTGGAATGCCCACTGCGAATATCTGTATGTCAAAGCTATTAAAAGTTTATATGGTCCAAGGGTACTCAAAAAAAGTGGCCTCGCTTTAGCCGATCTGGTCTCTGTCTATTGCAGCGTCATCAGAGCTGTACTTGAATATGGTTCACCTGCATGGGTAGCACTACCAAAGTACCTCAGTGATCTTATCTAGTCCGTCCAGAAAAAGGCTTTAAAGATCATCTACCCTGATGCCTCATATGAATCCGCCTTGGCCTTGCGCAACTTGACCCCTTATATAGTCGCAGAGAAGAGTCATGTAGGAAATTTATAGCAAAATGCAAAAAGGACGGCGGCCTTGTTATGAACATTCTTCGGCGCCCTATAGTTAACGAACACAATTATATCTGGTAACCAATCTTATATGCCATCTTCCAGAACCGAGAGGTTTAACAATTTTGTCAACATGAAATATTAGGAAATATAAATTTATGTATAATTAGTATATTTAAACTTTCTTAATGTAATCACTTATGTAATTTGTTATGAATTTATTCCTATTTATATGTATTTATTGCCGACAATCCTGTATTCACTTTTTACTGCAATAGGTGATTATTAATCGATTGATTGATTGATTGATTGATTGATTGATTGATTGATTGATTGATTGATTGATTGATTGATTGAAAACTGAGAAAACTTAGTCTCGCTCATAACAAAATATCCTTCAAATACGCTTGCAAAATGCGGCCTTAACTTCGTGTGAATCGCCTTGCCAAAAAAAACATTCTCAACAAAGGAAGAGCTCATGACCGAAAAACAGGAGAATTGAATACACTGAACACCAAGCCGCAAAAGGTTTTTGAAATCCCAGAGTATTTATGGAACGAGTAATTTAAGACGGGGCCGTAGGTTACTAGACCTTTCCAGCGACTCTGCAGCGAACGGTTCCACACCCTTACATCTAATGCACAACGTCAACTCTGATTTAGGATCAAGGGAAATACAACCTTGCCACAACAAAACGTCAAAACGTCTTACCATAACAGCCGTAAAATTCAGCCCTTAGAGAAATCCAGCTGTTCCAGGATTTGGGATGTATTCGAACATAGACAGCGCTGAATGGTTTGGTGAAGTCATGCTGGACAATCGTGTGTCTGTCACTGTTTCCTGTAAAAAGCTGATTGAGAGAAGGATGTTAAAATAGAGTTCTAGTAGTAGGTGCTTAACAGGGTTGAATCTATTATCTATTTCGATGTATTTTTAAACAGCGAAATTCACGTGTCTATAAGAGGCAATTTTTTAAATTGAGAGGATCATTTCTCAGTTTCGTCTTTAACCCGCACATCAAAGATAAACATAAACAGATAACAGTATTGAAGAGATCAATTTTGGAGTCGAAATGCGCTTTCTCCGATTTCAAATCCCACTCTGACAACTGGCTGAACTTGCCTTTGTGGTAACTCCCGGATAATTTTGTAGGTAGCAAGTTTATTGCCCCCACCCCCCTCCCCCCCAACCCCGGAGAAAGACTGGGTAGAGGTGGCCCCCTTCCTGAAACCCTTACACTATTTCAGACCAAAATCTGCGATTTCAGACCTGGCCAAACCTTTTATACCCTATTTCAAACCTATTTTCATACCTATTTCAGCTGTTGCATAGTTGGAGTAATAATATTTGAGAAGGGCTTTTGTTTGTGGTCTTATCGCCTAATGGTGAAAAAGAAGCTTCTTCCGGCAAAAACATACCCATTTCAAGACTTGAGTGCACAAAACATACCATATTTCAGACCAGAATGGCTAAAAAACCATGCCCTTCGGGGCCGCACATACCGAAATAGCCCGTATAAGGGGGCGTATTGCCTCCTTACTAGTTGAAGAGTTTTCACGTTTTAGCGTTTAGAAGAACCATAATCAAAGCTACGGTGTTACCACTAAGTGATCGATGTTACCATAGCTAAACAAGTAATATTTTCCCCTTACCTTTGCACCACGTCCTTCTGTGTAATAACGGAAGTTCGTAGAGTCCGGGCTGTAGTACAACGTATACGTTTTCACCCAGTAGTTCGCGTTCTGTCTTCCTTGAGTTGCTATCCCCGTTACCTTGACAACCGACAGGAAGTTCACTTGGAACCATTGGTTTACGTTATTGGTGCGTGCTCCCCAAGAATAGATACTGTTTATCCTACCGTACCACGGCGAATAGTACGTATTGTAGTAAGTCGACGCTGTTAAAGCACCGTCTGTGATACGCTTGTCTTCTAAACCAAGAGGAAGGAAACAGCTCCCTGCAAAATAACAAGCCAAGTCATATCTCACTTATTGGTTTGCGACGCGCCAGTCGTAAGTCCTTAAAATTCAAGTGATCGCTTTTACACATGTAACTTCGAGAACTCAAAAACCCTGCAAAAGCTGGAGATACGGGACAAGAACTGTTTAAAAAATCTATAAATGAAAAATTTGCTCTAAGCAGGAGATCGTCATACAAAGAAAAGTTGCCAAGTTAAGCAATAATTTTTATTACAAGTACCTTGTGAGCATCCATAAAACTCCACCCTCATGGCAATATGTCGGTACCAACCACTTGGATGAACACGGACGAAGCGAGCTTTAATTCGTGGAAATAATCGATGTTGCACAATGCTGTTTTGATCCTTGTTTCCTGGAAACGTCTGTTGAAAAAGGGTAATAGCGTGATCGACCACTTTCATCTTCAAAATGGGTTTGTCACCGTAGCTCAACTCTTCTTTTTTTTTTTTGAGGGGGGGGGGGGGGGGACAAAGCGGAATAGAATAGTAACTATAGCGGCTTGGACTTGGCCTAGCCTGTTATTAATACAGCGGGTTTCAATAACCATTTTAACTACAGAGTTTTCTTAATGTAAGTTGTTTTGAGTACAAGAAATGCTTTTCTCCCTTTCTCATGTCATTTCGACACTATTTTGGACACGAGGGTTGCCCATGATCTGACTGACTTAAACGCAGTCTAGGCAAGCATAGGTTGAAATCTGCTGTTTTGCATTTTTGCCTTTTGCATGTCGTTTTACGAAAAGGCGGAGGTAAATCTCTCTCAGTGTTGATTTTCTGTGACAAATAACGACTGTGATCTCGACTGCGACCCACTGAAGGCCACAGAAGTCTCTAGTTAGATAATTTCAATCTACGTACCTTTCGAGCGCTGTTTATTTTATATTCGGCAAAATGTGCTCCATCCACACTGGATGACAAGTAGACCTGGGTAACCCATTGGCCGTAGTCTTGGCGCCCCTGCATAGCGAACTTCACCACACGCATTGCGCGGATAAGATCAACCTGCAGCCACTGGTAATGAGTGTTATGGCGTGCAATCCAGGCTCCTACTTGCGACCCTCGTCGACGAAGATGAAGTCTTCCATTCCAGGGAAGAGTGTTTTTGTCCCAGACCGAGGATGCTGAAATCTGTTGGGATTTTATGCGTCCATTTTGCATGCCGAGGGGCTGGTTGCAGCGTTTTCCTGAAATTGTGCAAGTCACCACTATCATCGATTATCGTCATGAGGCTGAATATAATTTAGGCAAAGTTAATGTGGGGAATCCAGGGAGGTTTGCAGGGGCATTGCAATGTGCTCTGGCTTGAGTTGCTTTTTGCGCTTGCTTTTCCCTCCCATACTTTGTGTTAAGTACACATTCTACACACTGTTTTTTTCTCTGTAATGTTGACGGACTTTATGGCACCTCCCCTCCAAGAAATTGCGTAGTGTTTTAATTCATAGCTAATATAGAGAGATTTAGCAACGCGCGCGTTT
This sequence comes from Montipora capricornis, assembly GCF_036669925.1. NCBI lineage: Eukaryota > Metazoa > Cnidaria > Anthozoa > Scleractinia > Acroporidae > Montipora > Montipora capricornis. Next base: position 30,523,392 of record NC_090893.1, read on the forward strand.
ACGTGAATCAGCAAAAGACAAGCTGCTGCTTGTCATAAAAGCACGAAAATCCTCTAATTCGAACTTAAGAGCTTGATATCTGTAGATAATAGGCAAGAAATGAGTTAGTTTAAAATCAAACAAATTAGTTTGCTTTTTTTGGAAAATCGCAAATTTCAGCCCGAAGTTTGCCGTTTGCAGTAAACGCGATGATAAATTTCTCTTAGAGCAGTTTCAAATGACTATCGAAAGTAATAACACGATTGAAATTGCCACGTTTAGTGATTGGTTTAAAAACCTCGCGCCAGTTTATCAACCAATGAGAAGGAAAACCAAGACCAATCGAGTCTACTTGCACGCGCGATTTTTCCCGCGCTTTGAGCATGTTACACGGCATTGCTACAAATTTGGATTGGTCCATTGCGCTGATTCCACTTGCTGTGATTGGCCGAAGTAATTACTTTGGTATTTGTTTAACGAAACTCAATTGAAAACCGCTCCCTAATCGTAAGGAAAGTCGCAACAGTTGAGCCTTTGGCTCAAACGGCCAATCCGGATCACATGAGGGCTACCTAAGTCTCTCCTCCATGTTAATAACACCCAGCGGGCGTGTGAGGATCGCACACGAAGAGCGCGAGGATTCGCGTCTTAAAGAAACGAGATTGAAAAACGACTGTTTTGCCGTCTAAACTTAAGTCGAGTTGCTTCGCAGAAGGATTTTCTAGAAATTACCCCTTTCATAGCCATAATCATAGTTCCTTCTTGCTTCAATTTGTAACAACATCAATTTAAGTTGTTGTTAAGGTTATGGAAAAATAACTTAACGAAAAATAGCAATGCATGTTTGCTTGCTACGCCATTCTGTTTGCTCCGAGAGAATTTTAGCTCCCACTAGCTCGTTAATTAGCCTCACTGGGTAGATTTAAATTTAACCAATGGCATGATCCTTAACTTAGGACTTAATCTAGTTTTTAGGAAAAAAATTTAATTTTATGATAAAGTCTACTCGTCGTTTTGTGAATTTTTATTCCCAATCAGCGTTAATACTTGTCTTGCCTTTTTTGGCACCCTACGTGAAATTTGTATTTATTTCATAAGCTTCATGAAATTCAATCACATAAGTCCCGGATGACCACAAAAGACGATAACCCTTAATTAAAAAACACCATTAGCCTGATTTCTTACCGTAAACGCATCCATAAAACTCGACTCTCATTCCAACATAGGAATACCAAGATACAGGATACACACGGAAGTACCTTCCATTCAATGTGCGAGCAAACCTGTGTTCAACTATAATGTATCTATCCCAATTTCCGGAAAACATCTGGAAAGGAAAAACAAGGATGAATTATTGTTGTGGAAAATAGCACAGTTTACAATGGGTAAAATTACTTCTTAAAAATAACCAGTTTTATAACTGCCTTGGAAGAGACATCCATCTTTTTGGGGGGCGTTACACAATGATAACGAAATAACCTCCACATAAGAATTGGCAGAAACGTCATTGAATTCAATGTAGAGAAAGATTAGCTGTTGTGGACTCAGTGAATTGGAGGCAGTACCTCAAATTTGGTCAATTCACGTTGTTGTTCTTCTAGACGGCGCGAAGGAAATGCACGAAAACGCACGCCCCACGAGAAGGACGTTTCTTAACCTGGTAGTACTCTTCAAGTGTGATTCTGCCAAAATGTGGTTGGTTCCCGTAAGCGTTCCTGGCGACTTTGAGTTGTAATAATGCTGTTTTTATGCCACCAATGGAAAAGGCTCAGGTTAAAGCTTGCTTGGTGCCGAGAAGCCTGCACTTTTTTCGGTTTTTGCACAATAACACACTTGTAGCTTGTTGCTTATTCCTCATTTCCTATGTAATCCGCGATGTCTGTTTAAGTGCCCCTAACCCTTCAACTTGGTTTTTTTGGTAGATTTTCATATCTTTCAAGAACTCATTTTCGCATTTTTTTTTTTAACATTGGATCCTGATTATCTTACGAGCGGTTCAAGTTAGTGAATTTTTAATTTTTTGCGCGCTATAAGCCCCTCTGGACAAATTATTGTCTCGTGGGCTCATTAGGAACGAGCCAATGGGAAGCTAAATATTTTAAGCAAGAGCCGATACAAAGTAGATTTGATTTAAGTGGTGTACTATATTTCGGCTGGCCAAACCAGCCTTTTTTAAGGTACAATGAGTGTTTACATTGGATTGCTTCTATGTACATATATATATAGTAAATGGATGTTGACGTAATACTGGAAAAAATATGGTAGTTACAACAAATTTGAATTCAAACACTAAGAGTAACGGAAAATAACGGAAGCGACTGTAAATAATAAACTGAAATCTAATACGTTTCTTCGCGGATATTGACACCGTCGGAATCAATTGTCCTGCCTTTTGAAATTGAAAAAGCTTCCCTGGCCTTAAGGCAGGCCAAGTGATCCCAACGGCCTTAATATCCGAGAAGAAGCGCATTAGATTTCAATTATTATTTACAGTCACTTCCGTTATCATTGCGTTACTCTTAGTATTTGAATTCAAATTTGTTGTAAGTACCATATTTTATCACATTTTTTCCAGCATTACGTCAACATCCATTTACTATATATATGTACATAGAAGAAATCCAATGTAAACACTCATTGTACCTGAAGAAGGCTGGTTTGGCCAGCCGAAATATAGTACACCGCTAAAATCAAATCTACGTTGTATCGGCTCTTGCTCAAAATATTTAGCTTCTCAACTTGCAATAACGCCGATCAGATCAAGCCACTAAATCAACGTTCATCGACAGGAAGATTGTCCACGGTTACTTGCTTCAAAAGTCTGCAATGAGAAGCGTCCGATATTTGACACTTTTTTAGCTGTGACGTAAGAAAAGGGTATTCCAACAACTCAAGCTTGCACGATGTCCTTTTCTTACGTCACTCTCGATATATGGACACATTTGGCCGAGTGGGGGACTAATGCGAACGATAGGTGAAAAAATAGTCAAGACTGCCATCACTTTTAGCGCTCTTATAGAAATCAGGATTCAATATTTTTAAATGAATTTTCCGAAAATGAGTTCTTAAAAGATATGAAAATCTACCAAAAAAAGAATCTGAAGGGGCACTTTAACTACAGTAAAAATTAGAGTTTAAATAGGCCCGCACATCGTGCATATTATAACGAGACTCCCTTAATTGTCCATACCCGAGTTGGCTTCACCCGTGGTTTCCTATGGAACCCCAGTGCATTTTTTCTTTTTTTGCGTTCTTGCTTATATCTACTTTCTTGTAAGTATTCGGGCCACATGTATACCCCTATACATGTGGATGCATCCCAACTTACACCGTAACTAATGTTCTATATCTAAATTAAAGAAATACCTTTCTTTAATTTTTCTTTGTCTTTTCCCACATAAAAACACAGAAAAACGTACCTTTGTTGTCTTTCCCTCGCGATACGGAGTGAATTGATTTTTATTTTTGGCATACATAATGTAATATATCTTGACCCAGTAATTTGCATTGTACTGTCCCTGAGTGGCCACGCGTGTCACTTTTGTCATAGCCAGGAAGTCGACTTGTAGCCACGGCTTTCTTTCGTTTCGTCTGGGTCCCCATGCCCTATAGCCGTTGAGTCTACCATACATAGGTCCGTAAGACGTGCTGACGTAAGAGGAGGCTGTCATGACCGGACCTGCGACACGTCCGTCTTCGACTCCCAGAGGCATATCACAGGCATCTGAGTGATGAGAATGAAGATGCATTTAGAAAGATGGAACCCTCTTCTCTTACGTGTGCACTGTCTTAATACACCATTTTTGAAATAGTGAGGTTAGATGGACAATCTTGTATTACGGCCTCACACGACAAGTCACAAGAATTAATGTCTGCACAGGAAGCTTAATGGAGAACTTACACAGAACAATATCAAGATTACACCACTTACCAAGCTGATAATAATCTTCATTCTCAATACCTGTCTGACTGACATTTCATTGACATTGTAAAGAGAGTTTACATACTGATCACTCCTGGGAGTCAAAGGATTAATAAGTCTTTCCCCTTAATAAAGTGGTACTGGGTACTACCGTATCTTTAATTAACAACTATTCCATGAGTGCGCGTTGGATATGAGATGGTAAACAGCCAACGAGGCGCGTAGCGCCGAGTTGGCTATAACCAGTCTCATATCCAACAAGTGCGAATGGAATAATTGTTTTATTAAATTCCTTAAACTCCAAAGGTTTGCAAGTACAACATACGAGCGAAAAAAGCGAGAAATCCTAGCGAAATCGAAAAAACTTGATGAAGATGCGATGTTGTGTAATACCGGGTGGTACTTGTACGTCGGAATTAAGCCAAACTTTCCACAAAAAAGTCTTTTTTTTTGCTTTATTCAGAGAGAAATTTCGCATTCCGGCGAAAAAAATTCTAGTCCTCCCCCAACAAAAGCAGAGTTTACAATCCATTGGGTATATGACAAGTGACTATGATTGTAAAGCACTTATTTGACTTATAGAGAGTAATAATAATAATAATAATGATATAATAATAATAATAATAGTGATAATAATAATAAATTTATTACTTCTAGGGCGCTATTTACAAAAATAGATCAATAGCGCTTTGCAACTCTTGATAACATAAATACAGTATTAAAATCTCCTATTCATATATAATGGTAGATTACAAATCTTAATAGCTTTATAAAAACTCAGGTATTAACCGTTACCAGAAACCCATAAGAGTTGAAACGTGTAACGGCCCCTTGTGTGGTGGGAAACAAGCTTCTGAATATTCAATTTGCTAAGTACCATATTTGGAACAACAAGAGCGAGTGGTTTCCAAATATGGTACTTAGCACTGAAACATTCAACCAATCAGTTCGCACTGAATATTCGGAAGCTGTGAACGCGCGTTACACGTTTCAACCCTTATGGGTTTCTGCCGTTACTCAAAATATTGCCTAAAAAGAAATGTCTTTAATTGACTTCAGAATCCTAAATAACAACAATGAGTATATACCACTCAAGTGGATAGTGCTTTCCGCGCATTCTGATTGGCTGGCTAGGAGGTGAATAGCAAGTACTATTCACCTCTGAGCAAACGGAGTTACCGAGGAGCAAATTTTACCGATAAACACAGCTGATTATTCAACTTGTGTGGTATATAATAATAATCAGTGTCGGTGAAAGTGGTGGATATTTATCCACCACTGTTCATCTCCACTTCAGTGAATAATTGTTTAGTCCGTATTCTTACTCCATGCGCCTCCGTATAACTCCATTCTCATGGCAATACGTGACCTCCATCCTCGTGGGTTGATTCGTACGTATCGCGTGTAGAGCGAAGGTGTGAACGCGTGTGTTTGGACTGACAGCATATCATAGTTTCCTTGAAATTGCTGAAGAACGAAAATGAAATACGACTTAATAACCGAGTTCGACGTCCATATTGTAAGCTAGGGACATACTTTTTTTTTTTTCCTTTGATTTATGGAAGTGTACCCTAGCTCTTCTCTTCCCTCTACGAACAGGAGAAGTAAGACGACTCCTTCCTTCCGCTAGCCTACAGGTCACCTGTGGGCAGGGTGTAGTACCTGTTGAGCCCCCCGATCAGGGTTACGTGAAGTCATGGGAGCGGGTGGTGGATGTTTTTTAAGGAGGCACCCGGTGTCATATACACAGTGTTGGCTCCCCAAACTGGCACCAGGCATAGGATCCTTATACCTTGGACACTGGCTGGGGCTACCTATGTTGTAAAGATACCGCCTAGGAAGGAAAGACTAGGGACCCTACATTCCGAAACAACCAGTCCCAACAATGTGAGACTGTCGTAAAAAAGGTTGCTGTTATTCATCGTGGTGAAGTACAATAACAATAAAGTATTCTCGTTTGTCTCACGATGTGGTCAGATGTGATGTAGACATCTACATCACAAGTGACCACATCGTGAAACGGAGGAGAATACTTTATTATTAATCTGAGGCTGATAACAATGGAAACAAAAGTCGTTTCCGCTGTGTGGTCGAAGTTGCGACGCCTATTAGGATAAGCATTTAGAGAGAGAGACCCTAGCTCTTCTCGCCAATTCAACAAGCTACTCTAACTAACACTTATCTTATTGCTGGAAAAAGTTAGAATCAAAGTCGGGTTGGGGTCAGGGAATCTAATTATTTGCATTTCTAGACATAAGTGCATGCAGATCAGAGAATCAATGACAACATTGCAAAAGAATGGATTGTATAGGATACCTTAACAGCATTCCACCAATGCCTGACTATGGCGAAGTATATTCCATCCAAGCTGAACTTCACATAATAAGCAGTAACCCAGTAGGCTCCATCTTGTCTTCCTTGAGTCGCGATGCCGGTGATCCTCATGGCGCGTCCGAGATCAACTTGAATCCACTGGTTGTGATTTGTGTCTTTGCTGATCCACGAGCGGACGCCATGGAGCCTTGCAAACCACGGTGCGAAATTGTTGTTGAGGAAAGAGGATACAGTGATGGCGGAGTTCTTGAGTTTTTTATTTTGAAGGCCAACAGGATTGTTATAGAAGCGATCTGGTTCGGGAATAGAAGGATTCGGTGCATTTTAAGTTTCGGCTAACGATGTACAACGCGTACCTCAAAGCTAGTTAAGCGGGATATTGCATTTAACCCGGCTTCAGTGTCACTACAAAAACCGATGGTTTGTTACTGTATCTACCCCAGCTCGGGGAAATTCTTCCTTAGAACAACTGGCTTTCAGCAATGACCAAGCAACTTTTCGGATGAGAATTTAACAAAAAAAAACAGTTTCTACGGGCGAAAAGATTGCGACGTCTACGAAAACGTCATGGCTTTGCACCATCGTGAGTCTTTCGCGATTATTCCATCCTGTTTACGTCGTAAAAAGTGGACGACAGGACGGTTGTCTCTACTAGACTTTTACACTAATCGTCTATAATAGTAAAAAGATACTTAGCGATAGAGCGACTTTTATATGACTTTGAAAAATAAACGTAAAAACAGAACGTCAACAAAAATGCAACACATTTAATTGGTTTATTGAACGAAAACAAACGACAGCGACTTTTCATTGGCTTAGCGAACGCGGATGCAAACAACGTCATCCCTCTATGGAACTTTCTCGAAAGCGATCGGCATTTCGCTTCGACGTCATTTGAAATGCAGTAATTTGATTGGGCAATCGAACTGTTTACTGCCTATATTGGGAATTTCCTTGCCGGGATATAGGAGAAGCTTTGTTTTAATCTTGCCAAACGATGGTACGTGAAACAAAATGCGAACACTTTTTTCAAAGTCATAGGAAAGTCGCTCTCTATGAATGTGGTAAGTGTCAAGACAAGTTAAAAAGGAAAACAGCTCACTTTCAGTTGCCGTCCGTGGCTCTAAAACGTCTCCTGCTTAAAGTGCTACTATGATCAAATCATCACTTCCTTTCAATTTTTCTGCAAATTTTTAAAGTGTGTTTGCTTAACACCTGACTGGAAATTTTTGAGCTTTGATTTTTGTCAAAGGCTGTTTACTTTGTAAGTTTTCGATTTCACGATCCGCCATTACTCACCCTCCAAACTGACCGATTGGACCTCAGAAGGCTGGATCTAGGGAAGTGACGTCATTTACAAGCTTATATTTCAGCGCGTAAACGCAGCTTCTTATATATGCAAAACACGAGTTTAAAAGTCTAAAAGCCCGAAACTCCCGTGCTGTATATTAATTCATCCGCGCACACACGCATTGTATTCTTAAACTTTTGAGTCTTTGATGTCATGTTCTCCTCGATCCAGCTCTCTCAAGATTTTAAAGTTAGTAATGGTGGACCATTAAACATGTAAATTTCAGTTAAAATAAACAGGTGTCTTTTTGAAATCAAGGCTTAAAACTTGGGTCACTTATTGTTTAGTTAACATAGTTTTGAAATCCAAAGAAAAATAAAAATTGATGTTTTGGTCATACTAGCACTTTAAGATCTCATAGTGATATCTCCTTGATGTCACAGGGTCATGGATCTCAATTAAACGTCCCTGTTGAGCTGGAATTGGACACGACAGTTGATTTCACCAAGTGAGTTTTGTTCGGCTAAACGCGGACAACAATTCAAAGAGGACGGTAAGCTAGAGGACCGGCCTGAGCGAATCATTTGTACATTACGGAGTTTCAGCAAGAACAGCGGCAACGTACACGAACACTCCGCTTCAGAAGAAGCTCTCATAAGAATTTTGCGATTAGTCCATCTTGTTGTTCACGTTGGACAAAACGAGCGAACTAACATATAAACGAAATTGTTACGGACGGTTTTTTTAAAAAGGTAGAAAATGAACGGTTCATTGTCATGTCGTTCCGTCAAAAGCTGTTTCACGTTGTCATTTTGAGGAGTACGTCAAAGAATGCTCTAACACGCGTGCCGCACGTGCAGCACGACTACGTTTACCTCTTTTAACCAATGATATTCTTGTTTTGTGACGGCCGTTATCGTAGCCGTCGTCGTTGCTTAAACGCCGTATAGAGTGTTTTCATCCACGTGATCGGTAAGCTTGTTTTTCGACCGAAACAAAAGAAAACGTTTGCATGATAACAGAGCTCAATTCCAGGAGGATTGGTTGCGGAAACCAACATGGCCAGTGGTTCCTTTGTTTAGGGACAACCAACATGGCCGCCGTGACGTCACTTGAAAACACTATTTACTAACCTCCTCCGTAGTAACACCCATATAGCTCTATTCTCATTGCAATGTAGGTACGGTACCCTTTAGGATTAAATCGGACAAACTTGGCCCTGATCGGTGGAGTGAGGTCGTGCTTCACGATGGTGTAACGATTGTAGTTTCCGCTAAACAACTGAGAGAAACGAAAAGAAGAAGAAAAAGCTCATAAAATTAGAACATTTTCCGGTATTAAGCCCCTTGTAAACGGACGCAACAACTCCCAACATTGTAAGGACGTGCAATGTTTTATGAGAAGGATGCGTGCATGGCTATCTCCACGGAGACCATCTGTAATGCGCGTGCGTGACCCCAACAATGTTGGAACAGAGCATTCTCATCACCAGAGCCTTGGATCGACGCAAGGCTCTGGGAAACTCTATGTAGGAGAACATGCGCCGTCGGGTTCTTGTAGCCAAAAATTGGCTATTTGAACCTTACGGCGCCTGCTCACTCCTCGTGATAGCATGAATGCACCAATTAGAGACGCTTTCTTCACGAAAACCAATGAGAAGACAGTTTGTTTCAGGGTTCCCCAGAACACTTCTCTCTCTCAGTCGAGAGAAGAGTTCTGGGGTCGAGATTGGGAAGAGAGCTGTGCAAACGGATCCAGCATTGTTGCGCTACGCTTCGGTGATCACGGAACAAAAGAAATGTTGGGAGATGTTGGCTCAAAAGTTTGACCAGTTTCAAACTTCGCGCAACAACTCCCAACAACTAATGTGTTTTGTGCACGGTTAAGGAAAAAAAGAGAACAAAAACTTACAACAAAGAAATTTGTCGAGTTTCATAACCTTTCCCGTCTATTAACTATGAAAAATCTCGTTAAATCAGGCCATTAAATGGGTCGATAACAAAACAACTATACAAGCTATTGTTTGTGATGTGAATGTTATAAGGATAGCTTTATAGCCCCTCATCATTACTTGTAACATGGTCAGCCAAAGGTCTGCAATATTGAAGGAGACCCAGATGGCCTTGTAATTTCGTGCTACATAATAAGGAATCTAAGATCTAAGAAGACGTCGTCGTAGAAAACGTCACCTTAAAATATAGAGAGGATATTACACGGCGACAAGAACATATGAATTTTATGTTTGAGCGGCAAAAACAATATCTAATACCTTTCCTTTTTTAACCAATAAACCACTTTCATAAATGGCAACCACCTTTACATTCTTTTGTAGCGGAGTTCTGCGTGCGCCGCACCACAGTTAAGAAAATATGGTAACCCATCGATGCGACGAAATTTGGTTTTATAGCCATGACGTCGTGACCGTCCGTACGTACGTATGTACGTCCGTCCCCCCCTCCGTGTATGCCAATGTGACCAGTATCATGCTAGTTTACAGCATACATCTTTGATATTGAAAATCCATGTTTTGATCAATTGACACCTGTCGAAACAAGGTATCCGCTTACCAGTATCATGTGACCATATCGCGGGCTCAAGCTTAGAGCTCACATAAGAATATTTTATTTGGTCGCCATCATGAAAGAGGTCTATGACACTCATTTTTGTGACGTTGTCGTTGCCGTACCCCATCGTCGTTTCTTAAACTCCCTAATGCTTCCTATGATGAGCAAAGTCGACTAATACTGAGTGACTGAAATACAGCTAGAAAGCCTTGCAGTATCGTCTATTGAAGCCTGGGAGACCAATGGTCACCAATATTGAAAGACATCTAGCCTTCGGCGTTATGTCAAACAGCGATCTCGTTAATCACGAAGGTCTGTAAGGGTAAAGAACTTTAACTGAAATGTCATATTTTTTGTGCTCTTTCTCGTAGTGCCTAAAATTTATTCCAGTAATTTTTTCAAAATTACAAATGTCAGTAAGCAATACACAAGTCAATACCTTATTCCTTCCGTATTCAAGATACGCTTTAAACGTTTTTCCATCCATACTGTGAGATACAGCATACGTTGTAACCCATTGGTAGGCATCGTACCGACCCTGTGTAGCCACGCCTGTTATTTTGGCCGGGTGAGCTAATTCCACTTGAAGCCACTGATTGGTGTTCCTGTGTTTTGCTACCCAGGCACCTGATCGGCTGTGTCCTGACGGCCAGTTAAGTCGTGCGCGATCTGGGCCATGGTTGTAGTTGACATAAGAAGAGGCCGTGAGAGCACCGCTGTCGATGCGAAAGTCTTCTAAACCAAGTGGCATCTTGCATTTGTCTTGAAAGAAATTGCATAGACGTTAAATGTGCACGAATTCTTCGAATATTTTTCAAAGGGCTTTGATCTTGTTGATCATAATGTGGTGATGCGCGAACTCGATTTTTTTTGACAGCGGAAATGGAAGCCCGGGTGTGTATTTAATCTTGGTTTAGCGTCAATCTGCTTTTGGATAACTGGGCCGTGGCTTTCTTCTTGCCAGTTAGAGACTCTAAAAGATTTTCGGGGTTTGTTTCATTGGTTTCACAGGCCTGTTAAGTACGTATTGCATGTGAACTTTATTTAATGGTAGACACTAAAGCCTAGTCGATAGTTACTTGCTAGTGAGCGTTTTCACGCCACATCTTCGCCCGATAGGAGAGGCGAAAGCCAAGTCTACAGTGAGTTGCTCGCAAGCGCTTTCCGGCGCTTTTCCTCCGGCTCATACATTTGCTTCACGTTATGACTGACTGATTTCATTGTCTGCGTATGTGATTCGTTTTACGGTGAACAGCTGAAAAGCACTCTATGTTATGTGTGAGGCAAGAATTAACCTAGCATGAACAATCAAGCCGGTTCGTGGGTTAGCTATCGTAAAATGTGGACATATTTTAGAACGTCAATCCAAATAACGTCTCCTTTTCTGATTCTGATCCCGATGCTCAAGAACTAGACAAACTTCCATTGAATAATGGTTATTTTTGCATACGAAGCCTCATTCAGAAAACACCGTCTTGAGATGCCACTGTCAAGATGGCCACAATCAGTTGCGTGTTAGAACTTTACGGACGAGAGCTTACAAAAGAGAAATCCGCGGAATCCTTTTTAAAATATTGACAAACAAAAATTACTATACTGAAACGTCTACAAATGTAAAGAAAGTAGGATTAGTCAAATTGTTACATTTTTTTAACTCCCGTGCTATGTGCTGCTTTCTGCTGTCGTTCATATATTCTTTTCCCTCCGTCGTTTGTTTATTTATTCTTTCACTGGCATCGTTCTTCTGGTTTTCTTTGTATTTACAATTCATCCTTCAGTAAACTGTACGTCTGGCCCGCCTAGATTAGCTGATGCTACTTGCGGGTCAGTCATATTCTCTAAATGTTTGTATCAACAAAATAAATGTTGTTGTTGTCGTTGTTGTTGACAGAATAAAACAGGCCGCATATAATAATGTTCAAATACCGTTAAATTGCGGAAAGTGAAATACATGAGAGTTGAAGATCAGCGCAGTTAATCAGCAACTCATCAAAAGTGACCAGGGGCCTATTTCTCGAATTTATCGAAAACTTTTCAGGCCCGAAAAGCCGCTTTGTGAACCTGCCAACCACTTGTTCGGGAAAGCCGCGCTTTTAACACGTTTCCAAGGTAACAAAAACCAACAGAGGGAATTGGGACACGCAAAAATGGCCCGTAAAGTTTCGGGACTTTCGAAAAACGAGTTTCAGTTCCCCCTTTCCTTTGATAGTTCAGTTTGTAGAGCAAGTGCATGCGCAATGACATGGTCATTGGTTCGAGCCCCCTTCACTGAGCCTGTAAATGCTCAGGCTTTCTTCGCAACTGTTTTATTTGCTGAGTAACTGCGATGATATCAAATCTTTCGTGTATGAGTCTTTTTAGAAGTTTTTTTCCCGCGGCACCGTTAGCATGTTAAGTAGATCAAACATAAAACATTTATGACTACGTACCAGTCCGACATCCATAAAACTCCACTCGCATGGCAATAACACTGTACCAGCTGTAAGGTACTACACGAATGAAGCGTCCTCTGATATGGGGCGACAACGGGTGTGATACCTCGATGTTTTGATCCGAATTGCCAGGAAAATACTGTAGCAGGTTTGAAATGAAACAAATGGTAAGTTTGTCAAGAAGGTTCAAGACTGATTGACTGACTTTAGGTCGATCGATCGATTGATCGATAAATCTATCTACTGACTGACAAAGTGTTTGGTGTAACGTTGAAAACGTGGTCAATTCTTCATCATAGCTGGCAGAAGCCCATAACCCACAAGTGTAGATCTCTCTCAGATGGCCTTCGCCCATCGGTTTACTGCATTTTTTCAAATTTAGAACATGGTTCCCGCAAAATTATGGCCATAACGCCTTGGATTGGTCTGGAACCATGTAGCCGCACAAGAGAGTTGCACGTGCTTCATGCACGATCACTGATAGTGCAAGAAACAAAATACCGCCACGTTTTACTCCCGTAAAATCTAAGTAGTAGCCGTCCTAAAAATTGATGATAAAGAAAAGAGATGGGCCGCATTTCATCGTAGATCGACACCTCTGGGTTATGGAGTTCTGGAGCTGCCTGGAGAGCCGTGGTTTTAGGGAGGTCTTTCAAATTTTATCCGGAGAGAATACAAGCTACTTATATAACCAAAACTCAAATGGTAAACTTGTTCAAATATGCTTGAAACAGCTAAAAACTACAACACACGAAATTCTGAAAAGGGTGCATTACCTTAGTGGTAAATTTCTCTTTGTAATCCACGAAGTGAATTCCATCCAATGAAGATCGTAAGGAGTACTTTGTGACCCACTGTCTAGAATCTTCTCTTCCCTGGGTTGTAATTCTAACAATTAAAGCTGCTCCTCCAAAGTCAACCTGTAGAAAAGATGTTAAAGAAAACAGTGAGGAAAAATGAAACAACTCAACGTTAAAATTTGTGGCTTTGTGCTTACAGGAACCTCATTGCCTTTTTCACAAATAAGCGAAGATTAACCCGAGGGATTCCTCGTTGACGAGTAAAATCGTCTGGCGTTAGACAGAGTAAAATCTATAAGTGTCGATTGGCATTTATGGCGGTGAAATGGTTATATAACAACATTTCCTGTAAGAAAGTGACGTTACTCAGCGAGACAACGATTCAAGGACCCTTTTGCGAGACCTGAGGTCCTTAGAATGATCTGTTTGCATTTGTTGCCAGCTTGGAGGTTCAGGAATCTGAGCCATGAACCACATTCTTAGCGAGCGTTGGAAGGAAAAGAGCTCTCACCAATGAGCTAACATTGCTCCTCCGTCGGCTAGAGGTTCAGTTTCAGGTTTGGAGCAAACGGCAAACGCTAAACAGAAATTTGGCCTTTACAAAAAAATACGCTTTTGGATCGAAGTTACTTCTTGAACGTTACTCACAGATACCGAAGAAGCCGTAAACAAAGTGGCAGGCATCAAAGTCTCTATAATTATTCAGGAGTTGATTTTGCAAACGTAAAAGTAAGTTTTGTTGGCACTAGCTGTACCTGTAAAAACTGATACCGGTTATTTGTTCGTGCCCTCCAAGCACCCATATACCGGCCACTCTTTTTGAGATTTAGCCGGGCTCGAAAAGCAGCATGGTATTTGTCCCATTGTGAAGAAGCAGTCATTCTTGTGTTTGGTAGTCGTCCATTTTGCAAACCCATCGGTCGGTTACACAAAGGACCTGAACACAAAGAAGAAAAGGAATGTCAAAGTGCGTTCGATAAGATAATCTTGACAAAGACATTACAAACTGGGCGTATACCCCATTTTCACCAACAAGACATGTTTCATTAACCTGGGTTTAACAAAATGAAAATCAGTCACGTACAGAAAAAGTGTAGGACTGGCTTTTACATGAGATTCAGATGAGTTTCAATACATGCTTTGATTTGTGTTAGATGTGTAGTCGACAAGGATCAGTATACATGATTTAAAAAGAAATAAATTTGAAACTGTATTTAACTAAACATGTTCAAAACATGGTTGGTGTGAACAGGGCATCAGTTGGTTCGGATCAAGATAAGACGAGCCAAGACCGGCTTCTCAATATCTTCTCTATCCAAGCTTGGAAAAAGATAAGAGAGCAGATTTTAAACTCACCGTGTCTGCATCCATATAACTCCATCCTCAATGCTATATAACCGTTCCAACTTTTTGGATAAAGTCGAACATACCGTGCCTTGAACGGTACCCTGAAGCGGTGCAACACGACAACATGTCTTTCACTATTTCCACTAAAGACCTAAAATGTACCAATGATCAATTAGTTGTCAAAATAGTAGTCAAATCCTTGACTTCAAAAAATGTTCTGAGTCGTATTATATACAGTTTCTAGAAAACCAGTATCGTATGAGTAAGGATGACTTGAAAGGCTTAGCTTGACGTCTACGGACACGAAAGGACTTGAGTTAGCAGGAACCACTTGCATGACATGACATGACATGACATGACATGATATCACGTTGAAACGAAATAACACGTCGCAACTTTACTTTTCTTGATTTAAAATAGCTTAAGGTCACTTGATTTGGCACACTCTAGTTTATAGAGTATGACATTCTACTTTCCTGATGAACTCATCAATCAAATACTACGATCTCCAAATATGGTTCGCGCGAATTTTATCAACATAAATCGAAATGAGTTGTTGCACTTTTCAAATTCACATAGATAAGGAAAAAAGCAAAGGTAAGCTGTAAAATTAGCATCACATTTGTAGCTGTTTGGTGTCTAAACTCGTTGAAAGGAGGGTCAATGATAAGGCTAAGGTCAGCCTCGAACCCAGCGTCGCTTCCTTGTAGCT
>NC_090893.1:30553772-30576272 GCF_036669925.1 Montipora capricornis
ATTCGTTTGGTATGCAAAAGTAAAATGAAATTTTATACTCACTGTCTGCTGTCTTCCAACATCTAAACAACAAGAAAATTAAAATGTGAAGGAATATTAGATTAAAGTTAGCAGAACAAGGTGTAGTTTGCAAATAGAATATTTTTGCTTTTATCAAAACGGAAGCAGTTAAAAGGCACGAGTAAAAATAATCCAGCGAGCATGGTTTAACGATAAGAATTCCCTGATAATAGACCAATTTCGATACCTTAAAATTCAGTCCCAAACAAAAGGCATTATCTCGAGGCTCTGGGGAATAAACTCATACAACTCCTTATATTTATTCCCCAGAGCCTCGAGATGATGCCTTTTGTTTAGGACTGAATTTTAATGTACGAAATTGGTCTGTTGGTATTGATTTAAACATAAAATTTCATTTGAAGGAAACCGTATAATTAAAAGGAATGATCGTGAGTTCATCAAATATTGTAAGCCCCTGAGGAAGAAAACTTAACAGAAAATATTACGTTTACTGAGGAAACAGTCTACTGAATCTAAGCATTGACAGCATCACGAGGAACGCAAAACAGTAAAAGGGATCACGTGACCACGATTATCGCACTATTTGTCACAGTCGCCGTTTCTACGTGAAAGTACCGGAAAGCTGTTTTGCGTTTAATTTGCCGAGTGAATAACATTTTCTTCCCTTGTTTATTACAGATAAGAAGTAACTTGTTAAGAACAAAGTACACCACTACTTTTTCCGTAAGTCATACAAGGATAAATGAAGTTTCATGTTTAAAATCCTTCAAATCTTTGGTACTATTCTTCGGCATTCAGCGGATGCGCGCACTCACGTTGACTCACAAGACCGCATCATCGAAATTAAAGTCGCAAAATTACATGTAAGGCTATTTTTTGCTTTTCTTTGTAAAGCTTCTTTCATTAAGATGTTCAAAAAGAGTTCTTCCTGTTCTTCCTATCTTCCCCTGCAAAATATCAACGTGAGATGATCAAAAGCGTCGTGTTTTGGAGAGGTTCGGTACAAGAGATTAAATAAACCAGTTCACGCTCTTGAATGCATCATGGGTAATCAGGGCAACATGGCGGGAAATTCAAAGCAAAATGAATTGTACATGATTGTACTTTTTAGACTTTCGCCTTCATAAACAAAACAAATAAGTTTAAGTTCACAACTGAGATGAACTGGACTTGGTATCTATTTTTTGGAATTCCGAAATATTGCTTTTTGTCTCCATACATTCTTTGTAATTTTGTACCTCTGGAATTACGGGAAATTTATGGCAGAAACTTTCTTTCATAAAATAATTTCTACAATAGCCATTCTCTCCAACTTCATTCTGCAGCACCTCTGAGTGCATATCTTCTGTTTTGGAAAATAAAAAAAACCCAAAATTGTATACATCATTAATAATTTTCATGGTTTTAAACTTCCACACAAACCTTTGAATTTCTCCCTATCTTGCCCTGATAACCCATGATGCACTCAAGAGCGTGAACACGTCTTAAGGTAATTCCTTAGTATTGCATTGCGCATCCCTACTGCGCACAATTTCGCGGCATTAGCAAGCGCACATGAGCACGTGCGCGTACAAAACGTACGAGATTTCCCTCAAACTAAGCCAGACAGCGACATAACTGCTCCTTTTCTCTCAAACGAGCACGGTGACCCCCGATTTTTTTATGAGGTATTTGCTAAGAACAGTCTAATAAAGAACATATTTGAAGAAGAAAGAAAGTTTGATAGTAGAACATGAATTTTTTTGGAAAACACTTCCATACTGGGTGTAACTAGCTAACCACAGAACTGTCCCAAAAAGTGCACTATTCCCACAACCAGGCAATCAAAACGGCGTAATTGAAGCAATACTGCCTATGTGAATAAAAGAAGTTTTATTTTCAAAATAAAATTTTGTGTCTTTGAAGTAACCGAGACTTAATTCTGTATGAAGATGATTCGAATTTTTAACGCTCAACTAGTAAAAATACCCCATTTTAAGAGCCTGCTGACGCGTAAACAAGCACGGTGACCCCATTTTTTATTGCATTTTTTTAATGTTCATATCACGTCAGGTTTCCAAAGAAGTTTGATAGTAGAACAATTTCAAGGGAATTACCTTAACTTATACAATCTCTATATCGAAGGCAGAATTTTTTCCCTTTCCTCGGTTAAGTCCCTGAGGATGTTGCTTAAAGTCATCCACGGCCTTCCATTCAGCAATTCGACTAATTTACCGATTAAGCCAGCCGTTTGGAGAAAACTTTTGTCTCTTCTCTGCCATTAATTTATATGTCTTTAGTGCATCATTCTAATCCAGTGCTTAGAAGTATGTTTTGCTCGTTTTCATGGGTTTCTCAAAAAGAGAGCAATCTTGCTATTCCCTGCGAAATTCGGGGCGTTTTTACTATTTTTGGTTCGAAGTTCTGACATGTTCTGAGACTACTTGGTCTTTTAAAAAGTGTTCAAATTCAACAGTAAAAGTAAACAATTTTCTTTCATTGCTTCTTTCTAATTAGTCCGAAATTTAACCTTAAATGATACAATGGCAAGTATGCCCTATTCTCGTATCTTGGCAGCACCAGACGACAAACATCAACGGAAGAGATTTACTAAGGTGGACAAACGGGGAAGAAACAGTAAAATTCTCCCCTAATCATTCCACAATTATGATGTTAAGGAAAGCACTACCGTCTTATCACCCTATCTAACGAGCACAGTTCTTTCATGTTGTTCAATAGCATTTTAATCAGAAGCAAAAGTTGCCATGTATCTGCAATTGTCCATAGCGCTTTTTAATAATAATACAATATAATACAATAAGGTTACAAAGAAAAAAGAAAAAATCTCCAAGTTTAAACTACAAATCAAATGCACGCTTAAAAAGATAAGGCTTAGATTAGCTTTAAAAATTGCCTCTGATGATGAAAACCTGATCTGGAGTGGTAGTTTATTCCAGAGCCTTGGTGCCGCCACGGAAAAAGTCCTTTCACCATGCGTTTTAAGATTCGCTCGAGGCTCATCAAGCAACGTACCTGTTGTTTGAAGATCTCATTGTGCGAAGAGAGTCATTATACCTCAATAGGTCTTTAATGTAATCAGGGGCCAGTCCATTTAGAGCTTTGTAAGTTAGCAATGTTCAACATTTTAAAAACTATCCTATAACGAACTGGCAGCCAATGTAAGCTCCTTATAAAACCTTATAAAGACCTTATATCAAACTATAACATCTGACAGGTATATCTACTAACACGTGCATGAGAAAAAACCTCTAAGATGAACTCGTTTTCCCTGACGTACTACAAACCTCAATGGCTATAGAATATTTGTACTTAGAGAAATCTCCTAATTCCAAAACTAAATGAAGAAATTTAACAATTAGTGGCGTTCAAAAAGGGCGAAGAAATTACTTCCGAAAACTAGTATTTTTTGCCTCTTTTAACAAGCCTTTAAGAAGATTTTTTTGTCTACTTTTTATAAACACAAATATTTTTATGGCAGACCCAATCACCTGAGGGTACATTTAAGGGTACAAGAACAATCTTTCAAACAAAGTCTTAAAGTGAACAAGATTTCATATTTTAGAATAATTTAAGTAAGAAATCGCTCAGTGATTTTCTCTGAGAATAATTTCTCTTCTAAAACATGACTTCGACTGTGATAGCCTAAATTTGAAAAATGTCTATTAAATACACTCATTTAGTTTGATTCTTTAAAATGAAGGCGACCTTAGTATTATTCTAAACCTATGGTACCAACTTTAAAACCTTTTCGAATTAATTTTTCTACATATATAGAAACTAGGAACCTTTGACAGTCATTCGCCTAAAAATACTGAACACAACTCAATCTTTTCGAGCTTCATCAAGGGAAAAGAACTGAATCACAGCTGTTTCCCTCGAAAACATTTTATTTTTAAACCAAATAGTGTGGAATATTCAACTTTTATATCTTAGGACTTCTGACCTTGATAAAACTAATTATTATATTTACCTTGTAACCTCTCAGAAAGTGTCATCGAAGATTTAGTGATCTAATCTATAAATCATTAATTGAAACTTTCAATTTCAATCTTTTCAATCTTTAGAGTTCGGTCAACTCAATCAATTTGTTAATTGCTATCTTTGAGCTTTAGGTCCTCTTACAGATGCTATATGATGAAATTAGTGAAACAATTCTACAGTTTTCCAGAACTCAAGGAAAATGTATTTCAGTTCAAAACAATGGACTTCAAAGTTGCACGAGGAAACGAACTCTCAAACATTGGCCAAAATTCTAAATTGAAGAGGTGATGAATAACATCTCTCGGTGCCGTCAGTGCAAATCGAACTTAAGAGAGAATTTTGTCACTCAAATTAATTCTAAGTTTGAATTACGAAAGGGTGCTTAATCTTCGAGAGATAAATGAATATTGGAAAGATATTAAATGAAATAATCATATCTTCCAATTCGATTTCTAACTGGGTCTAGTAAAGAGTTTTATGAACTAATATATGAACAATTGAGACAATAGAGGAATGACCAAGGTGTTAAATTACAAAAGGCGATATTAAAAAGGTCAATATTCTCATATATTAACCTATAAACTGGTAAATAAGTGCTTTATATACTTACATTAGTAACAGCAGTACGCTTGAAGCTATTCCTCGAAGAATCATTTCCTCGAAAAGACGGTAAATACCGTCTTTTGTTTCGCAACTGCCTGTTGCTGCTAAATCGCAGAACAACCAGGCTTTTAAGACCACAGCTACCACTACTGACTTAAATTATTGATTATTAAAAGTTTGAGCAAACTCCAGGGGTGCGTTGTTTCAAAACGTTTTTTGGAAACAAAAATAGGTTGCTAGTCTCTGTCATTATCATATCGTTACTATATCGTTACTATTTCAAATTTTCCAAATTTCATCAAAGATGAAGAAAAGGAAAATCAACAAAAAACGTAGAATTTATTTTGTTCCCCATTAGTTACAGAATTATAATGAAAGGCGGATAAATATGAGCAACAAAAAAAACTTGTTTGCACTTTAAAACTGTAAACATTGCTGGTACATTCATTTTTAGAAGTCGAGGGTTGGTCATGTAAGAGCGAAATGCGCACGCATGCCTTAAACCGGAAACAATCGACGCTTGCCTGGTTCCAAAGCAGGATGTTCCCAAATCCTGGCCTTCTGCTCCTTTATCGGGAAATATCCGATTGCCACTGAAAGAAGATGAAACGCACACAACGATAACACAAAGCCAGCTAGACTTGATTATTAAGGAGCTGTTAAGGAGACATGTAGGACTATTCCGCTGAATTCAAAATCGCGTCTCAAATCAACTTTATTTTGGACAATCCTGATACAAAAAGGCTGTTTATTTTCGTAAACAGGGATGAAAGGGCAAGAGCAAAGGGGAAAAGCTCTACTTGAAGCAACACACTTTTTGAAGTAAACCAGTTTTCAAAATCGCTGCTTCAATTAGACTTCTTTTAAATAACCGGCCGATAAAGTGAAATGAGTAGAAAAAAAAATTGATGCTAGTTTTAAGCGCCGGCTACACGTTGAAACGTTGTTAGAAGAACACGTCCCAACATCGTTGTAAGAACGCTTCTAACAATGTTGGATACGCATATAACATTTTTGGAAACACGTCACTTTAGTCACAATTTGGATTGCTCATGGTTCTCGGATTGGAGACTGGGCCCTTTACTCTGATTGGTCCTTGCAATACAACATTGTTGAAAGGGCGGCTACACGCGTACACGTTGCATGTTGGCGAAAATGTTTGATCGAAATCAAAACATTCTTCCGCCAAAAAAGGTTTAACAAACGTCAAACATGCATGCTACACGGTCTAAATAGGAAGAAAAAAAAACGCGTTTCTAGTTTTAAGCCCCGGCTACACGTTGTAACATTGCTAGAAGAACACGACCCAACATTGTCATGAGAACGCTTGTAACAATGGATACGCATATAACATTGTTTGAAACACGTCACTTTAGTCTTTGCCGTACGGCTACACGCTTACATTTGTTGTATGTTGGAGAAAATGTTGTATCGAAATCAAAACATTATTCCAACAAAAAGTGTTAAACAGACGTCATCAAACATGCACGCTACACGTTCTAACATTGTTGATCCAACAAATGTTTTATATAACAATGTTTGAACGTGTAGTTGGGGCTTTAGATCACTTCTCTTCCGTACCCTTGAAAACGGCAAATCTGAAATTACGAAACTTGAGGTTTTGACGATAACAAGACCAAATTGTCATATAGCAGTTTTCAAATGACTTTCGAAAGTAATTACGAGATTGCAATTGCTACGCTTGGTGATTGCTTTGAAAATCTGGTCCCAGTTAACCAATCAGAAGGAAAACCAAACGGCGACTGGCACGCGGCATTTTTCCCGCGCTTTGAGCGATTTACATGGAATTGTACTGATTGGTTCACTGCACTGTTTGCACCTTTTGTGATTGGTCGAAGCAATTACTCTGGTATTTGTTTCACGAAATTCAATTGAAATCGCTCTAATACAGTGATTTCGCATCGCGTCTATGGTAAACAGTAAATCTCAGGCTGAAATTTGCGTTTTGCAAAAAATCAAAGAAATGTGCTCGATTTTAGCTAATTTCTTGCCTATTAACTACAGAAATCGAGCAACCTCTCAAAATTTAGAGAGGGAAGGTAGAAAAAGAGAATTTAAAGCTTTTGTGACAAGCAGCATCCATGCGCTGTGTCGTTTACTGTTTCTCTATTCTCATCCCCACAGTAAGGACTGGCCACAGCCAAAAATACGCGCAATCGCGGTAATGGTATAACTGTAGACGACCGTTATTGTTTCACTGAAATTTCTGAAAATGCACAGAAGAGCCAAAAGTCCTTGATTTGTGGATTTTCTGCTTTGGCTGAGGCCAGAGTTGGCCAGAGTCCGTGTTCTTGGCGCTGACCAAAAGAAAAGCGGACCAGCTCTGGGGACTAGAATGCTTTAACTCTAAACACGATGCTGATCTCTCAAATACTTTCCGCGTATCTGGGCGTTCCCACCAACACAGTTGTAGGTTACCATTTTCGCTGGAGTTTGCGTCGTCGTTGCTAAAGCTTCGTACGTCGTCATTGACCAAAGAAAAAATCACGGGGTATGACGACGACATCAAGTCACACTAGAGAAGCGAGGGGACACGCAGGCTGAGAGGAGCGCAAAGAAAACACGTGCGAATGAGCTACTGTCGCAAACTAAAACGCGCGCCGTGCCTTCTGGCTGCTTCTCCGAAAGCAACCTCAAGTAAATCCAGGCTCTCTCCTTTTTCTCCTTGTGAGCCTGAGCGTTAGGTTGCAAGGAGCATGATCGCGTAAGCCCGGTGACGTCACTTGTTCTACGGTGTGCGTTCGGGTCGAATGATTTCCACTGATACTAGCAGTGTGATCTGGATTCAAACTGGGACTAGCTATAGGATTGAATGTTTCTGGATAATTTGCATTTTTTCGATGTGGCTATCTGTGGTCCTTTTGCTTACTTTGGAGAGCTGTGGTCGAAAGAACCACTTCCCACAGTCAGCCCTCTGATATCTATTTAGCATCACTGAGCACGGTGGCTCAGTTGTTTAAGCACTGGGCTGCCATGCGGGAGGCCGTGAGTTCGACTACTCAGGAGAAAGTGCTGCCTTTTTAATGACATTTCCGCGCACCGGTGACTCAGTTGGTTGACCATCGGGCTGTCATGCGGGGGGTCGCGGGTTCGAACCCCGGCCGGATCAACATTCAGGATCTTGAACATTTGAGAACGAACCAAAAGTCAACAAGCCCTGGAATTTTCAGAGATGTCACTATTAATCTTCTTTCGGGGGTAAAGGTATTGGGGCTAATACAGCATTGTGTTAAGCCCGGAAGCGATCAGAGGGGTTGCGGTCGATTACAAGACCAGATCGGTGTAAACCACCATGCTCAAATCGTTTATCCGAACTGATGAAGCAACAATGTATTACGAAATTAATCTTTATTTCTTCTAAACCCTTTTCGTAAGGAAAGTCGCTACAAACAAGCTCAATGAGATTAATGCTTTTACAACAAGTCCCCTCCCAAAATGATATCCCATAACTACAGGTGGAAGTAGGAAACAGCCCAAACATCTTTTTTATACAAAACTATCACCTTAAGATTTAACACAACAAAACATTTTAAAAGGTCAAGTATCTCAAGCGCTTTACAACATAGTAGTAACTGAATTAGAAGACAACGAAGTAGTCAATCAATCAAATACAGAAGTGTTCCTTGTGTGATGACTACAGCGGAAGATAACAGAACTTCAAGACGAACAAAGTTTATATCTGCCTCCTCTTCAAACTGAGTCTAAGCGCGAACGTTTCTTATGAAAATCAGGTTTCAATTCATATGAAAGTAGAACTAATTACCATCCCCAAAACATCGCACTTGGACTCGCAGACATGAACTCGGAAAAGGCCTATTATGAGCGACGTTTCAAATCGAGCGTCGTTGGAAATATAAAAACTGGCCGTTTTTTAGCCCTTTTTTCAATACGAGTCCAATACTCATTAGTTTTCCTGTTCGCGCCAAGGAAAACTTGTATCAAGTCGAAGACTGCACTTGCACTGGCTTTGAAGACGGGGCTAAATAGACCCTTTGCATAAATGGCGCCCAAATTTGAATAACAATACTTGATACATCCTTAGCCTCACATTCATGACAAAAATCCTTTGTCTTGAGACATAAACACGGGGCTAAAGATTTATCAAGTATTGTTATTCAAATTTGGGCGCCATTTATGCAAAGGGTCTATTGATGAGCGCTTGTGTTGTTTTCTTGCGCTTCATGATTGGCCAAAAACGCTCGTCTTAGTTTTTCAACCTATCACGAATGACTTGCATGTGCGCATGTTTCTGCGCCTGACGCAGCAACGTGCGTGATTGGTTTATTTCGTTCATCTGTGCATCATATTTGGCCAAGCTTATAACTTTGGTTCCCCCACATTCGACCGAAAACTGCCCCTCATTCTTTCTAATATTCTGATAGGAAAAAAAATTGATTTCCGTGCAAAGTGATTTATGCGATAAAAAATTAAACCCTTGGGCAAAGGAATCTGACGGCCATTTTCGAGTCTAAGTGCAAACTTTAACTACCGAAACCAAATGTTCTTCACTTGACTCGGTTACACGATACTTCAGAGAACCCAAACATAACCCATACGAACAGATCTTCCAACTTAAGCAATTCAAATCCTAATTAACTCAGTAAACCCAAAATCTTGGGTTACTGTATTTAAATTTAAAATACTTTTCGAATGCAAATAAAATCACCGTGGAATAAACGTGCGTAAATTCAAAAAGCAATAACTATTTCTTTGTCAAAATGCGATAAATGAAAGTTCTTTACGGAGTCAATAGGCCAATGAATAATTCTGAAGGCTTGAGGAGAAAATGATCAGAAAAAGACGAATAACGCAAGAAACAGCTAAAAATAAAGTTGCTCAAAGTGTGTCATTTTGAAAGAATCAAGGTAGAAGAAAACAAGGCGAGGTCGCTTCGGAAATTTAAGCAAGGCTCTTCAAGAAAGCACGAATGCAAATTTCACCCAAAACTACAGCAAACTTCAACGCAAGCATTTGCGTCATTGCGTGAGCTGACGTCACTTGCAATTGTCATCCACATTGCAGGAGTCACGCTTAATACTACAGGTTGCACAGAAAGGAAGGACAGAAATGGTGGAAAGACGAGACAAATTCTCTTGCTTTCAGGAATGATGTCGCTCAGGAGGATGTCCTTGTCTTAGCAAATGACACTCTGAGGTGATTTGAATCTGTAATTCTGTAGTTGTGCATTTTCTGTTGGAAAGAAGAGAAAATGACTGGGAAATTAAAATATTAATTAACGTTGAGTTTCAGTGAAATCAAACTCAATATCTTGCGGCTGTACTGGAACGAGTCCAACCAGTTTAATCGTGAAAACAACAGTAAGTCCTCTTGAACAGAGTTCCACTTAGGGTAGCTTAATATAGTCTGGTGAAGAAAAAGATCAAGATTTTGATATCTGTGAGATTAAAGCAACATGATGTCGGTTCTGAAGTGTCACTGCAATTGATGTAAAATATAATTTTACCAAACAAATAAATGCAAATCAGGGGAAAATGCTAAATATAGTGACGGACCTCCTAGAGGAGGGACAGTTTTCACAGATTTCAAAATCTTGATATTTTCCCTCGGAAAACTGTAGTAAGCCACCTTAAACTCGACAGCTCATTCAAACATTGCTACAAATTTAAATATAATGCCGCTTGCTGCTTTGTTCGTCGTCAAAGTGCATGAAGTCAGTATCATGTCAGCACATCTCCAATGCACGCAGCTGGCTCAAAACAAGTTAAGCGCAACACGGGAACCAACGCCAAATTAATTTCAATTGACTTGCCTGACTTAGCCTTGTCAAGGTGGTTTAACGTTTGAGTTTACTAACAGTAGGCTAATTTGTACCACTAGAAATCCCAGGAAATTCATCCGGGAAAAAAAGCCCTCACTCGGGTGGGGTTGACATTCATCCAGGAAGAACCATTATAACGGGAGCAAAAATATTGGTGTAGCGTCCTAAAGCCGGAGCTTTTGGCTCGATAAATGTTCGCACTGTCATCGAACAAAATATGTTTGCCAACTGAGTAGCAACGTTTAGCTGGGCCACTGAATTCATCACCATAACTTTGGCACGAGAAAAAATAAGTTAAACTCGACATCATTAAGAGTTCTGAACAAAACACTTACAATAAGGGCATCAATGGACTCTTCTGTTGTCGCCATGGTAACAAGAGCCATCTTGCGATCTTTCCTGTGAATGAAAACCAGTAATGAGTAACTGAAATAAGACTTTGGCTGCTAAAACTTCAAAACAAAATGCTTCTTGAACTTACGGGAAAAAGCGAAACTCTGTTACTGTCCCTGAATCAGCAAAGGCGTCGACAAGTTCCTCTTCAGTGGTCGTTTCCCTACGAATTGAAACAAAGAACATTGCAAGAAAAGAACAAAGTACAAAGGCAACCTTGCATAAAGGCAAAGTTTTTCCCGGAAAAGATTCGCCTCCTATTGGTCAAAGAATTGGCGCAAATAGAGCCAGTTTACTTACGGAATGTTGGATAAGTGGAGTGTTCTGTTTGGTGGGAAAATGTTCTGGAAGTTTTTCGACCCTGGTTTTTTGAAGCGATGGAGATGCGAATTGGTGAAATCCTTTGTTAAATTGTTCTCCTGCAAAAGAAAACAAGATGAATCCCTGTTTGTTAGTTTTTGTCCCAGATGTCAAAGTTCTTGTAACTAAAGCTCACTCCGTGATTATGAAGATCTCTGAGCTTCCTGCAGACAAAGTTTGCAAAATCTTGGGTGTGAGGCAGTCCAACAACCGACCAAGTCAACGCACGGCTGAACAAGAAAGTCTCCTTCATTTGAAATAAAACAGACCACTTCAACTGAGGAAAACCCACGCAGAATAACGAAATTTCAGCTACTTAAGATCCTAACAACCTTCAAGAGTTTTGTGTAGATAACTTTACCCATTCGATTGAGGTGAGAGACTTAATAGATTTTACTCAGTCTAATGCAAGACGCTGGATTTTATTCGTCAATGAGGGTTCTTCAGGAGTCAATGGTTTAAAATATTTAGTATTCTAAGGGTTTGGAGTAAAAGCGCGGTGTAAGGGGGGGGGGGGGGGGGTGCGCCAGGGTGAATGGACAATACGGAGTGCCCGGTGTATTCTATGGATCCCGGCACCCCGCGCCCCTGCTTTTCCACCAAACCTATTTTAAGTAGCTCTTCCAAAACTTATCACCACAAACTGGTCTGAAAATAAACAATGCAGCACCTATGATAAGTTAACTTACATCTCCCTCTTTTGGCATCGAGACAGAGTTGTGTTTGGATGCGGTGACTTTGATGTCTTTGCCGTAAACTTTAACTCCACTCAAGTGTGTAATGGCTGAAAAAGGTAAAACAAATAAAGAAACTGAAAACACAGTTTTCAAAAAGCAGACCCTGCATAGCTTCTCTTGACTTAAAGTGCACCTAACCTCAAAGTATTTTCTTTAGAAAAAGTTAAATGTCTAACACATTTTACCATTGCATCTCTAGATTTTACTTTTAGTAGGCCTAATGAGATGCCAGAGAGTAACAAAGCTGGCATTCATTTGTCCCATGGCCGAGCTAGTGAGAGGTATGGGTCTATTTATGTAGTTTATGACGTCATCAAAGGACTAGGCCAATGCCTCTCACTGCCTCAGCCATGGGACAAACGATTGTCAGCATCTTTCTCTTACATACCTGAGACCATATATGAGGCACATTCAGAGGTAAACTCTTGAGAAGCAAAGGTAAACACAATATGAATGAAGGGGTAGTTTCTAAAGAAACTGTGGTGCTGCGTCGGTGGGGAAGTAGTATACAAAAATTTGGTTTATCAACGGAGTTGATAATGTAAATTGACCACCGTACAGAGATTCTAAAAGCTGACGTTTCGAGCGTTAGCCCTTCGTCAGAGCGAATCGAACGCTAATATATTCCTACTTTTCACGTTGCCATGTTACCACCAATAGCGTAGCCCCTACTCTACTATAAAAACTACACGTAACCCATAATCCCTCGATTCGCTCTGACGAAGGGCTAACGCTCGAAACGTCAGCTTTTAGAATCTCTGTACGGTGGTCAATTTACATTATCAACTCCGTTGATAAACCAAATTTTTGTAAACACAATATGTTTGATATTTAACTTTTGCTAAAGCACATATTTTGAGATTAGGTACACTTTCAAGCAATATGTCCACTTATGAAACACTAGTCCCAGATCAACCACTTACCACTGAGACAATCCTTGTATGGAAACAGTCCTTAGTAACAGAGTAAGGGATAACAGAAAGACAAGATTAAGAAGGCAAAGGCCTTACAATGTTATTTACCTGTTTGAGCTTGCTGGGCATGATTGAACTGAATAAGAGCTGTGTCCTTCTTGTTAAATAGGATCTTCACACGAATTACATCCCCGTATACACCTGCAAACAGGTGATTTATGTTCAATGGTGAGCTGCTGACTTTAAATGGTTAGTACAACGTACTTTGTGTAGCAGACGAAGATAACGTAAAACAACATATAGGGTATGCTGGCTATTACAAAAGATAATTATTGCTGTTATTAAAGTCGAGCACATGTGTCAGCCGTGTTAATTTCAGAAGATGCGAAAACGAGGCTTTCAGGGCAAATTCTTATCGAATGATTGTGTGATTTCTTGATTCGTGACTGTTTCCTTCACTTTTTTTCCGAGTAATTGAGGTTTGTCTCACCTAAATTTTATCATGGAAAGTTTGGCAAGGCCATGTGCAGAATATGAATGTGTTAACCGAAGTAACAACCACAAATTGTTGTCCGCGGTATATCTTCTAATAGATCAATTTCGATATATTAAAATTCAGTCCGGAAAAAAAGCATCAACTCGAGGCTCTGGGGAATAAATATAAGGATTTGTATGAGTTAATTCCCCAGAGCTTCGAGATGATGCCTTTTGTTTCGGACTGAAATTGGTCTATTGGCTGTTAGTAATATCTGGTGTACGCCAAGGGTCCATTTTACGACCCTTGTTTTTCACTATATTTATCAATGATCTACCTGGAGTGATTTCAGCAAATAATGAGTTAGCTCTCTATGCCGATGACAGTAAGGTCTTTAAATTAATTAAAACAATCGACGATCAAGAAAGCTTTCAACATGATCGATCCTATTCAAATTACTGAATGGTGTAAAAAAAAAAATATTATTTATTTATTTTTTTATATTTTTTTTATTTTACAGACTTACGGAACGAAAATAACCTACATACAAAAAAACACCTAGTACACTACTATTTACTGAGACATTATTCGACACTAATACATAATAAACTACTTTAAAAACTTCGACTTACAATACATTACTCGACCTTCTGTCTATAAAATAATAATAATAATAATAATAATAATAATAATAATAATAATAATAATAAATGTATAAGTATAACTAAGAGGAAGAACCCACATACTTTTAATTACATACTTGTAGGAGGAACTTTCATTGAAGAGGTTACTTTACATAGGGACCTTGGGTTATTCAAAAAATAGTATGCTTTCTTGGAATGATCATATTACCGTAAAGACTCGCAGATAAGCCGCACTCGCAGATAAGCCGCAGCCCGAGTTTAGCAACTCAAATTTTGGGAAAAAAGTTTTTCATGAAAAAAACTCGAAAGAAATCTAAAGTCGAGACCATGAAGTGTTCTGTCTTCATCCAAGGCAAACTCGCCAACAATGGATCGAAAAATACTTTAAAGTCTTACCTGTAATTTTAGCTGTTTAGTAGAATGAACATCATGTCCACCACTTAGGACATATGATTGATATTATTCTGGTATTTGTTCACAGGTATTTCTCCATTCAAGGCAGTTTTCCATAGAATTTTGCGCGTAAATTTGTTGTTTTCTTGCATGCACTGTGCGAAGCTGTGTAACCAGGCATAATATCGGAAGATGGAAGACTGGACACCGAAATTCACAGCACCTTTCCCGAATGGTCTCGCAGATAAGCCGCACCGATTTTGATCGCAAATTTTTGGAAAAAAGGTGCGGCTTATCTGCGAGTCTTTACGGTAATGAAATTACAGCTAAGGCAAATAGGACTTTAGGGCTTATTAAAAGATATTGCCGTGATGTTAATGATATCACCACACGAAAATCTTTGTATTGTAGTCTGGTAAGACCTAAAGTGGCGTACGCTTCACAGGTCTGGAACCCTCATACCAAATGCTGTATAAATTACTTTGAAGCTGTCCAAAGGAGAGCCACAAAATTTATTCTAAGGAGCAAAGATGGAGCATGTTTATGCAAAGTTTTAAACCATCAATATACAATTAATTTCGATGAAATAAGATCTTCTCCTGACTAAATTCTTTTAAATCTAGAATAATCAGATTTTTAGCCAATAGACAACGATTATATACTTTATATTCTCTCTTCCTAGGTTTTGACAGGCAGTCTTCCAAATATGGTGTCTTGTGCGCTGTTTGGAGGTTTCCCTTCTCTGCACTGATTGGTTATTAGCACTGAAAAGCCCCTACGGGGAGTTAATTAAAGATGTATGTATTTTTGAAGAAAAAAAAAATGCGAAACTATCGTGGTATTCCACAACTGTCTTTTCTCTTCTCCTGAGAAATAAGTAAATTCTGGATAAGAATTTGTTATTTTGTTCGCATTTTGTGCGCTAATTCTCTTGCTCTTCTCTATGTCAGATTAGCTGTTGACCCAAAAGCCTCGCTTCTGTGCGCTCTGAAACGAACACTGCTGAAACATGGGCTCAAGTGTAATAACAGCTATTGGCTATCGATGAGAGCACTGCCAGGAATATGGTTGGTAGGTGTCACTGTGAACTTTGACACTGAATGCTCCAATGTACAAGGTGAAATGAAACTCTGCAAAGCACTCACTCCGAATTCCAGAAGATATTTAACCTGACCCCATTTGGCCTGTACTTTATTTCAAGGAATGAAAAAACAACCAATTGACAGTAAATAACAAGCAAATTTCATAGGCCCCGCCCACACAAATGCATTTTTGGAATTGGCTTTTTCGGAATTGGCTTTCATTTGGTGGAAAACAAAGCAAAATATCTTCTTTCCACAATGGTTTTTGTGTTGTTTTCAAATTTGACACACACAGCAACCCTTGCAAATGCTGAAAACTGGTTTTTCCATGCTTCATTTTCACAAAAGTTCCCTTAGCTTTTATTTCATTGTTTTCAGAAACCCAGCCTCTTAGGAACACACAAAAAAAAATTTCAGACGAAAATGCACCAGTACGGATGGGTCATAATTACATAAAACTGGACATTTTGCTCCCTTTTTCAATTTGTCCATGGAAAGAAAAAAACCAGGCCCATCAAGGCTTTCTTCTTAGAGTCTTTGAAACAAATCCAGCTTTTCTATTTCCATGATGGTTCAGAGGGAAGGCTTAAGAACATTTCAGAAAAGAGTTAGAAGCATTAGTTCATTTGTGATAAAAAAGTCAACAAACCAAACAATGCAAAACTAAAAATATAACATGGCATCACACTCAATCAAATGAAGTTTTTACCATCTTTACTTCCTTTCAAAGCATGGAAAACAAAATGATAAAGAAAGACTTAAGATGTCCATGGACAGGGACACGTGAAAAAAGACGTACCAAACAGAGTGAATAGCATGTCACAGTTTATCCTCTAGAGAATGGATTCCAAAGGACGTGAGCAGATTGGAGCAAGAGAGAGAAGGGAGCAGGCATCGGTCAGCGCCGCGTATCAGCATGATAGGGGAAAGAAGGAAACAAAACAAGATGAGTAAGACTGTCCTTGGAAAATCAAGAATGCAACAAACCTTTCCACTCCTGGCAGACTAGTTAACGTTTTAGTTTTCATAGTCACAAGCCCTCATACAACTTTGACTCTTTCACCAGTTCAAAACACAGGAGCAAGATCTGTGAGGAGTTAGTCACTATTGGCCAGATTTATACTACAGACGGATCATCCGTCTGGGACGAGAACTTGGCCAAAGAACAGTAGTTCGTCCGATAATCCGTCTGTATATAAATACGGGCAGTTTATCTTTATAGACGACCCCTCAGTGGATAATTCGTTGTCTGGATGGATCATCCGTCTGTTTGTCCTTATTTCTACATGTACACAGACGAATCATCAGATGAACTACGTTAATTTGTCTAAGTTTGTCCCACATGTATGATACCTCTCTAGCATTAAAACTAGACAGATGATTTGTCTTGCCCAATAATCTGACAGGACGGATGATCCGTCTCTAGTATAAATCGAGCCAACAATAAAAACATTTTAATTTTAAAAATGAAAAGTCTTCAAAAATGATTATGAGAAAAATGTATACTACTTAGCACCTTCATTTTTTAAAAGCTAAAAATGCATGGATTTCATAGAGACCATGAACTGGGGATTCATTAAGTTAGATCTAATGAAACTGCCAGGAGCAAAAGGGTTGTGCAAAACTACAAGAGAAAGATAAGAGGTTAAAGTATAACATAAAACATTCATACAAGAAATTAAAACAAAAATGTGCAAGTTACTTAAAAGAACCAGACAGAAGAAAATGAAAAAAATCACAGGAATGGACATAAAAGACGTTTTTGCAACCAGTAATGTGCTTCATTAATGAGGACAGTAATTTAAGATGAAAAAAGCGAAATTTTAATCCAAAACTGGATATTCTTGTCTGTAGACACAGTAAGTGAAAATGGTGCAAAATAGAGAGAAAATCAAATGAAATTTGTTCACAAAGCATAAGAAATTAAGAGAATTGCCAAGGAAAATGTCATTTTGAATAAAGAAGGTAAGAGTTTTTTTTGCCTTACACAAGCAAAATAATAGTTTGCATACTGATTCCTTTTTTTTTTTTTGGCTAACTGAAGATTCAAATCATATCCTGTACGTAAAACTTTTAGTCTAACCACTTCAACTTTGTACAAACACTTTCTCAAAATTAATAACAGAAAACTCCAGAAGCCCTGCATTTAAACACAAGCAGAATATGATAGCACTGAATATGATGTATCACCACCACAGTTCGTATTAAATCGCACCTCTTCATTCAAATTGCTGACTAGGACAACAGGTGTCCCTCCTCCCATAGGTCCAACAGGGCCCCTACCACCAGCAGCTGCAAAAAAATCTGTTGGAAAAAGAAAAACAGTGCCACTTTTCCATCTGACTCATGGCTGTTTGAAGTGATGGTAGAATAGGCCATTTCCGAGTTAATGTCTGCCTCCTCTTCAAAGCGAGTCTAAAACAAAACACAAGGTTTGCCTTACTTGCATGAAGCAATCCTCCCTGTGGCAAAAGACTTAAGAGCGCAGGAGCTCCCATGAGACTAGCACCACCACCTGCAGTACCAGCTGCAAAATAAGGAAATCAATAAACAAATAGACAAAATAATGATGAGCCAATGATCAATATTTGAAGCTTAGAATAATTATTACACTGCCACTGTGAGGAATCCAATTTTTGTCAGTATTTTATGTCCTAACAGTTTGAGACACATTCAACACCTGAACCATGTTCAGTTTACTTTCACTGGCTGGGCATCTGAAGCACTAGCAATCAAATGAAGGTCATATATAGGTAATAGTTCTGTTTGTGTTTCAGGGTCAATTTTAATTATTCCCAAGTATGTCCAAGTCATTACTGAAAAAACTCTCTTCAACAATAATTTTAATAACAACTTTTTATCATCATTGCAAGAGGCAAAGACAACATAAAAGGTCAGAGAAGAACAGCAGTGTACATGTACAGTGTACACTGTAATGAAAAACAGTCTAAAATTTCCAAAGCTGACATCATTTTATCAGTTTCAGGATTTGATCAAAATTGCCACAAAATGGACAAGACATGTCCTTGACATTAACCAAATGCATGTACACTTAAAAAATAACAGTGACCAGAGTTTCATACCAAGAGCAGCTAACCCAGCAAGGTCAGCTCCACCAAATGGACTTTCATTTGGCCCAGAGGGAAGGTCAGGTCGTGTGTAATCCCTGCAAAATAGAGAGAGCTGTCTTCAAAACCTTTCACCACAATATTTGATTCCTAGAACGTGCTAATAGCAAATGATAAGCCGTTACACGACTCAGTGTAGTACATATTCTAGTTTTGAAATCAAATCAACTACCCTCTGTTTTTCCCCCACTAACTAAATCAGTATACAGGTGCACAAAAGGGAGGCTCGTGGGTGATTAGTAAAGATTTGCTGCAAAACCAGCTAAACAGGTTTTTGGCGGTCTTCAAGTCCCAATTTAAAATTGAATCCTACAAACAAGCCTCTACTTTGAAGAAGTGGTATCCTTTAGTGTCCCTCTTCAACAACGCTTGAAATTAGTATGCTTTCCCTAATTAACCCCTTGCTTTTTTAAGACGCCATTATTTATAACATGAATTGATTTTCGTTTAATTCCTTCTTTGGCACTGCTCCCTATTAATTCTTTGTTTTTCCCCATTTACTAAAACTGTATACCGCTAAAACCTCTTATCTGTCAGTTATTACTTTATTAATTTTTTCCCCATCAATTTAACTGTCCAGACTACTGTTTTTTTTTTTTCGTATTGCTTGTAACTGTAACTAGTGTTTTTTTAATGTACTGTAAAAAAAAAATAGGTAATGTTGTACGGTTTGTTGTGTTGTCGAATAATTAAAAAATGAAAGATTGGCGGGATATAGGGGTGGTATTCTACCCAGGAATTTGCAAAACATACTGGAAACATTTAAGTATAAACCTAAAACTTATTTTTTTGAAATTCAACATTAAAGCAACTTATTACAACTGTGGCACACAGTGGACGAAAAACAACTCACTTGCTCTTGTCATTGTTGAATTTCACTGTCAGTGTAGTTAACTTGGAATAATCAAGATGAAGTGTACAGCAACCATTATAGATGTTTTGGCCATCAAGAGTCTTGAATTGAAAGAAAAAAAGGACATTCAAGTGTACACATGTATTAGCTTGGTCAATCCTGACAAGGTTAGTACATAACAAAATAATTATCTAGTTTAGCAATCTTTAAGTTCAAATTAGACTAGCTTTTAACACAAACACACTATCTCACCAATTTTGCAAGTTCCGCTTCACTTGTGGAGCTGAATTCTATAAGTGCCTGGAACTGACCTGTAAACATTAACAAGAATGCTCAACTTCAAAATTAATCTTCAACTAGAGGCTGCACATACATGTAGCATACAATGTCAGAATAAAGCTGATGACACACAGTTAAACATCATGCAACCAATGTTGTACCATGTTGCACAGACGTGTTGAACGGAATAGAGCTGATCTCTATTTTCGTTCACCATCGTTCAACATATTGAATATTAGTGTGAAGCTAATAGTAATCAATAAATTTGCTGCTGCTGAGCAATTTCCAATGTTATGAATACCTGTAGCTTTTACAAAATGTTTTCACATAAGAAAATGCAAGAGACAATAATCGCTCTCCAAGTTTGTAGGCAAGTTTGTAGCCAATATGGCCAAGCCATGCTGTCACTAACAATCTACAATTTATTATGTTCAGTATTGTGACAATTTGATGCCATAAGAACACAAATGTGCAAATCAGTGGACTTCAGGCTTTTTGTTCTCCAGACAAACAAAAAATTAAACTAAACTTGTTCCGGCCAAACATTCATTAATGGACTGTTACCAATGTTTAAAGCAAGGAAGACTCACCACTCTTTGTGAACGTAACAATTCTTAAAATAGTTCCCAGGCTGGAAAAGATCTGTCAAGGAATTGCATAAACAGACAAATTACAGTTGGGCAATTTTGTATTATGATAAGACAAGAAATTGTTACCACAGCGTAGTAACATAGTGTAGTAGGTTCTCCACTGTTCTTCCAGTTAAGTGTGGCAGGTGCTAGAGCTGGGGCTGGCTTTGGTAGATGGCCCACGTGCCTGGGTTGCAGGACGGTACAACAGGCACTTGAGTGTTCTACCAACCTGGTTTTGGGGTCAGTGGCTCCAGCCCCAATTTTCACTAATAACATGTTTCAACTTGATGGGACAACTTTGTGATTCTCCTCAAAATTGACCAAGCACCTCCCCACAACATTTCTAGATTCAGTTCAATGGGATGAACTTACCTTGTACAAAACCTCCACTGTAATCGGGTACCACAGCTTCTCAATAACTGCTCTTATGACGTTACTTTTCCCAGTCCCTTTGGACAAAGCGGCAGCAACAGCAGCAGCCGTCTGCTGTCCATCCCCAGCAAATGGTGAGGTAGGATAATCACCTTGTGCTGCAGCAATGATCTTGGATGTCTGTAAAAATATTTTTGCAGACACATCAAACTACATGTAGATACTAGCACGACCAGTGGAATAAAAAAAAAAATTTCATTACTATAGAAGAGCTTTCACAATCAAAACTTTATTGTCATTCCTTCTGATTTCACAACTTGGCTTGCCTGACAATCCATACCCATCTCAGACCAAAATAGATGCATTTACATGTACATGCATATCCTACAACTTTTAATCGGTGAGTATCTCCTGTCTGTGGGTGAAGGGATGGCACAGTGGTGAGAGCATTTGCCTACCACCAATGTGGCCCAGGTTCGATTCCAGACTTGGCATCATATGTGGGTTGAGTTTGTTGGTTCTGTTCTCTGCACTGAGACGTTTTTCTCCGGGTACCACAGTTTTCCCCTCTCCTCAAAAGTCAACATTTGACTTGATTTACGCTAGAATGACTAGACACTGAAATAAAGTTCCTTTCCTTTCCTTTCCTTCCCTTTCACGAAGTTAGCCTCAACCCACAATCTCAGTCTTAAATCTACAGTACACTTCGTGCTGCATACCAGTTCACCCCTTCCCCCAATTCAATGTTGCAAAGAGTATGGCATTTCTTCCAGGAATACCGAAACTTTGCGCGCTGTAATCATTGACATATGCAGCCTTCTCAAAACCGGCCGGTCAACGGCCCAATGAGCCGCCTCCTCGGAAAGCTTGCCTGTCTCCTTCCAGTCAGAAAATGTCAGACACAACACATTTTTAGCTCTAACATGAACTCACTGAAGATATTATGAAAGCTTGAAAAATGCTTGTTGGACATACAAATTCATGTCCGCAATATCTTTTTGCGTTGGCACATGAAATGTTTATGTAACTAACATTCCAGTATTTCTTGTCATACTCCATGCAAGTGTCAATTCCACATGTGAAATTTCGTCACTTTAAATCCCCCCAGATAGCACTAAATTGTTTCTGTGAGTGTCTAAATTTAAAAAATTCTCTGGGGGAGCATGCCCCCAGACCCCCATAGAAGCTTGCATCCTTTGGGCACTCACTTTAGCACCAAAACCATCTACACTTTCCTTATGACCTGCTCCCCAAAAATATTTGGAGAAGGATGCACATGGGAGGGCTCTAAAATGGTTTGGTGTCATGATCTTTTTGGCAGGGATTGCAGTTTTAAAGGCCTAAGAAGTCACAGACAGACACGAAAAACTAGACAATGGACTGGTTGAATGCTAGACAGATTAAAATCTTGGAAGTTGGAGTTGAAGCTTGAAAGCAGTGTGCTATGGACTGGTTAAAAGCTTGTCAGCTTGCCGTTTGGGCATCAGGCAAACCCACCTTTTTAAGGTGGAAATAACAAAAAATAAAAATGCTTACCCCCGTGGAATGTTGTGATGGTTCAGTTTTCAACTCTGGGTGATTTGAGTATTGCACATACACAATCTGCCCTCTAAATTAAAAAATAAAGAAATCCAGTTAATGATAAATTTCCTTAAAGGGGCTGGGTAACGGAAGTTTCGTTTGTTCATTAGGCGGAAAAGTTTTCGAAAACCCCGAGCACAATCCATTTTCATCCTCTAAATTTTTGCCTATCCATGCCTCCTTTTCTATTTGCTGTTTTAATCAAACCTTCCTTCAGTGTTCTAGGCAGTTATTATCATGTTGATTTGGTTG
>NC_090893.1:30581272-30583772 GCF_036669925.1 Montipora capricornis
TATTTCACTTGTCTTTTCAAAGTTTTCCAAATTGCCCGAGTTGCAATTTTGTGAAAATTTTGAAGAAATTAATCCTTAACTGCCCCTGGGCCCATGCCATTACACTACATATACTAATAGGACAGTTTTTAATTGAATAGCTGTACACGTCATCTAGCGCACGCTGGTTGTACTTGAATCCTTAGAGTATCTTTTTCCAAAGCTATTAAACAAGCCTTTCACAAATTTATAATATCATCACATAATGATGCAGGTGAATGTAGACAGGATCACCTCTCTTTAAACATCATGAGGCATGGAGTTTGTCACATAATATTTGCCCTGGCCAATGCTATTTATCAATCATTTAAAAACCAGTTAATTATTTGCCTGTGTTGGCGGGAAAGTTCCCTGGCTCTCAACAATTCCCATAATTACAGAAAGTTACTGTAAGTAAGAAAATTAGTACATGCATGAAGTTTTAGCCAACATGAAGTGTACATACTATGTTCAAACCCCTACAAAAGCACACACTGCTCATGGTAGTCTCACACTAAAAGATGTCGAACGCTTTCAGAATGGGTCCAACTGCAAACTTTGTGAGAGATTACTTTATGAGGGGACATTTGTCACTGAACAAAATGAGAATCATTGCCATCACTGTAAACTAAATAATAACCTAATATCTCTACTGTATTTCTTTTCCTTTATTTTTCATTTGACAATCTAGGACAACACAAAAGCCCGAGTTCACACAGATATATATGCATCTTGCCCAATTTTGAAAATGTTGCACGCCAACAAACACCTACCTCTGTATCTGTGGCATCAAAAGGTACATTCCGAACATGAATTACTTTTGAAGGAGCTGTGTCAAATCTTGCCTATAAAACAGATACAATTTGTCACCCAATTACAGTATATCTATACAATGTAAGATGACTTAAAGGGAACCTCCACTAAAAAAGGAATAAATCTTAAAATAGTCAACATAATGCTCAGAATCAAAATTGTTTGAAAGTTTTCCAATGGGAGTGTTTGTATCCGAAATAAATAAATTTTAAAAATGGTTGTTTGGGTTTTCAAATTTCCTGGGCGCCGCTATCTTGAATAATTGTGATGTGTGATGGTTGCCCTATTGTTTTAAAACAAAAGCTCTTTGTGCAAATACAAAAGAGCAACCATAACACGTCACAATTATTCAAGATGGCGGCGCCCAGGAAATTTAAAAACCAAAACAAGCGTTTTTTAAATTGATTTATTTCAGATACAAACCATTCCATTGGAAAACGTTTGAAAAATTTTGATTGTGAACATTATGTTAAATATTTTGAAGTTGTATTCTTGTTTTAGTGGAGGTTTCCTTTGAGATATTGTACAATTCCATTGATAATAACAGAAATGAATCCTTCACTGATTAATAAGACAGGTGTATATATCATTTCTTAATAATACAATAAGCCTAAACATAACAAACTACTGCAAACACGGTATTCTAAACTTCTGCCAATCTCCTGTCAAGAATTTTCTAAAATTTCTCCTGGAGCTCAAATTACAATGATTTTCTAGTGACTAATGGTTCTTCTTTGACTAAAAGAATTGAATAGGGTTGAAATGTAAAAGATTTAAAAGACAATTAACAACTAAAGTTATTTTTGTTTTTCAGCCTTATTTAACAATAATTATGCATTAATTAATGCAATTTTGCCACTGTGTGGCAACTTGCCACTATGACGGCAACAGCAGATAAATTTAATAAAAATAATGGCATCTGTATCTACAATACCTTCTTTTGATCCCCCATCAGCCCTGAAAATAAAACAAGTTGCAATTTAATTAAAAACATTGTTGCTTTTTACTCTGTATACATCTTTTATCACAGGAAGCTCT
This sequence comes from Montipora capricornis, assembly GCF_036669925.1. Classification (NCBI taxonomy): domain Eukaryota; kingdom Metazoa; phylum Cnidaria; class Anthozoa; order Scleractinia; family Acroporidae; genus Montipora; species Montipora capricornis. Next base: position 30,583,142 of record NC_090893.1, read on the forward strand.
CTCCTAAGGAAACGGATAGTATTAATATTATTATTTTGTGATCAAAATGTTGTTTCATTACCTGCTAGACTAAGTAAATCTTCGGCTGTGCGCTAAAATTGCATTAAAATGGAAAAAAGGAATTAGTAATCAGCCAATAACAAAAAAAACTGTTTTAAAGTGTAACTGAGTATGTAAAAGTGTTAAACAGTTCCAATGCAAGTCTTAGTCGCAATATTGCTACAGATCAATGAACCTTTACTTTGCATTCCCCGGGAAACAAGCAAAAAAGATGAAAAAGGAAACAATTTAAGAATTCAGTGTAAAAAACATCTTTGTAATAAAGAAAGATAGTTTTGAACAAGAAAAATAAAACACCAGTAACTTTAAAAAGGACAAACAAAGCACGCTTCCATGCAGAATTGTATCACCTCTTTGACGCAGTCAGAAAATTACAGGATGATGAAATCATCTAACTTATGATAACCATGTGAATTTAAGAATTATATTTTCCACCTATAGCAAGGAGCACTTTATATAAAAAAGCACTGCACCTACACAAAATTTACGCTTGAAAGCCCACATTCAGGGGGCCCACAGTTTCGATGCACTTATTGTACACATAGTGATGCATGTACTTCAAATTTCCTCT
>NC_090893.1:30588772-30596272 GCF_036669925.1 Montipora capricornis
CAGGTAGTAGGGTTACCCAAGGTGGTAGAGTTTCCCTTCTCTTTTGTATTATGTCGTTCGTTCCACATTCAAGATTGGGTACCCATAGGAGGTCGGTTTACCCTATCTTGAGGGTAGGGACAAGTTTTGTGTCCAAAACGCCATGTAAATGCAGAGAGTGTCTAATCGGCGTGGGTGGGTAGGTCGTGTGTCGTGGGTCCGAGATCCTCCACGTATACACTGTATACGTCACGTAATGTAACCCTAACCCTAACCCTAACCCTAACCTTAACCTTAAGGAAAAATCTTTATAGTTAATGGGAGCCGGACAGTTTTCCTTTGTTCAACGTTTCATAGAAGGAGTTCGGGGAAATTAATTCGTGAGCGGGCAATTGCAAATTTGGACCGAGCACTGTTTCAAACAAACACGACCCACGACCCACCCACCCACGCGATTTAGCTTCACCCTTAAGTGCAAAAGGTAGGTTGGCCCTAGAGGCTAGGATTATTTTGTGTTTTGATTTGACCGCTAACCGTGAGCGAAAGAAGCCAAATCTGTGAGATTTAAAAGCGTCATCAATTGAGATCAGCAAGACTTCGAATTCCAAACATTCGTCCTTGTATTAACGTCCCCGTGTTACTGTAAAGTGTTAAAAATGTTGACGGCCTCGGCTGCGCGACTCTTGCTGTTCGATTCGCAAATGTTCAAGAAGGAGATGAGACGACGATAAGATTTGTCAAAAGAAAACCACATAACTGAAAGGCGTGACTAGAATTGCGTTCAGTTTGCTGCGGAAGTACGTCTTCCACCCGCCATCTTGATATAGTTGCAGAGCTTAGCAGCCGTTCTTTACTTGACCCTACGGGGGAGGGGGTCCTTACGCTAGTCAAACTTTGCATTTTGAACCGTGGTATCTTTAACCCTATCAGGTAGGGTGCGCCTATCCCCTAGGGGCACCCTTGTTCCACGTAAACAGACCCTAAGTCAACCCGGTTTCTTTTGATTTAATTTCTTTTTGTTGCTTCTTATTTCCCCATGTTTTCTTGCATTCAACTTAAAAGTTAAGGGACCCTGGAAACAAAGAGAATTCATTGTTTTGCCCCATCGTGAATCTAAAGATGTCTTCATCCTTGCAGGACCCGATCATAGTTAACTTCAATGGATGCCGGACAGCTCGGTGAACAATCGTTTCACTAAGTTTATTGAAACAAGTTGATCCAGAGATATACCCTTTTTCTCTTTTTTCCAAGAACGAAGAAGTCAGCTCTGAGAAATGTGTCTGTCATCTGTTCACTAAAAACACTCGACTGTCGACCAATAATCTTTTATTTAAAAGTGACTTTTAACTTTACAATCAACATCTCTAGCATGGCTGGTTCTCGGCATGTCGGCCCCTTCGATCACGATTGGAAGACTGCCAGCGCCAATCTCATCTTTTTTCAGCGAGATTGATAACGTTTTGTTCATTTGGTGCCCTAGGACTTTGCATGCAGGATGAGCCGCTTGATTCAAATTTCCCAAGTCGGTTACATAAAAAAAAATTTAAATAAATTGTAGAAAATCAATGGACTGAAGACAACACGATGGTCGAAGTTTTTCCACGATGTGAGAACAGCAAGGAGAAAATAGGAAAATTTGCGAATAGCTGTGTGTGTGCGTCTATGCAGTTCCTTTAGCTTTGAGTTCCATGTGCTCAAGGCACTCTTGTCCTAAGAAAGGAGACGTACTTTTAGGATGCTCAACAGCAAAAGTTTTGTATGTGACACTGAATTACCTGAGAAGGATAGTTACCCACAGTGGCGGATCCAGACCTTGAGCTAAGGGGGGGGGGGGGGGGGGGGGTTGAGTGTGTGAACCCCCAAAAAATTTTAGCCTCAATTTTTACCAGAATATAGACTTAAGTATTTTTTTTTTTGCCAAAATAAGCCACGATTATCATCACCATGCTTGAGGCGAGAAGAATGCCAAGGATAGCTTCTGAGAATACAAGAAGACAAATCCAAATCTTTCCTCCATAAAGCGATTACAAGTTTCGTCTGCTCATATCACCACGTATAGGTGATTTTCACATTACGTCATCGTCGCCATGTTGGTGGACGAAAACCAAAGATCTCTCATTAGCTCCTTTTGTTCGTCCACGTACAATAGTACACTACAGCATTATGTTATCTTTGTCTTTAGAGATTAGCTGCAAAACCACCTATTCGCCATTCATGTTTCTCAATTACGCACTGTAATTGCTTTAAACAACCCTGTTTGAAGTAATTAGAATTCAATTATAATCACCTACTGTAATTAGTTGATGTAAACACATTCCAAACTTAATTGGATTATAATTTGATCATAATCGAGGCCTAATGTGAACACGGCTTAAGACTTCTATGATAAATATATTAATGAAATGAGACGTTACGTTGCCGCTGGATGTTACGGAGCTCACGCAAAGCCGACGACAACGGCTAAGAGAACTTCATTCTAAAATACATCTTCGCATTAATTAATAGTTGAGGAAGAAGTTGAAGTAAATAGTATAAAATTAATTATTCAAAGTCTTTCCGAATCTAAAATGTTCATCAACTGAGTGTCTTCGCCGACGCGAAAATGTTTATAACTAATGACAAGTCCTGGAAGATATTTCGAGGAAATAACATTGGTATCCCAATGCTCTGAGAGCCTCTACGCAACTGGGTGAGTACTTCAAAGAGCATGATAAAACAGGCCGCACACTCTGAGGCGAAATTAGCGCGGCGCGAAGAATTTGAGTGTATTCAGCGCCAGTGTTTTTCCGCGCACACCTAGCGCCGCTATTGAATGTGAAAGCCTATATCCGTAGATCATGGGATCAAACAAAATGGCGGACGCGTCATCATCGCCCTCAGACTCAGAAAATGAAGATATTTTACTAACACTCTTGCTTCTCCGCCGCAATCGGAGAATGGATGTACCGGGAGAGGAATGAAATACACGACGAGCGTTAGTTTCACAGACTAGACATGTATGGTTAAAATCGAAATATCACCGTCTTTCTCGACACCGAATGATATTTCCTCTAGCGCTCTGTCGCGTTTATTTCTGTCTTTGGAATTTGCCAGCAATGCATCGTAAAGAAAGGGATAATAAATACAAATCCACTTATTTGTGGTCGAGGATCACCTCGCTCACAACCCCTATAGACGCAGCCAACTTTTAATGTTATCAAGTGATCAAGTGAGGCTATGATCTTCGCAGTTATGAGCGCAATTTTTGCAATTGCTTAGAGAAGCCTGAAAAATTCAGGACTTCAACGGGGTTTGAACCCGTGACCTCGCGATTCCGGTGCGACGCTCTAACCAACTGAGCTATGAAGCCACTGTCAGTTGGTTAGAGCGTCGCACCGGAATCGCGAGGTCACGGGTTCAAACCCCGTTGAAGTCCTGAATTTTTCAGGCTTCTCTAAGCAATTGCAAAAATTGCGCTCATAACTGCGAAGATCATAGCTTCACTTGATTTCATATCCGCAGTTCATATATGATTCATTTCATATACCATTTTCATCATTTTAATGTTATATTAGGTTAAATACGCCATACGTAATGCAATGCGTAATGACGATAAGAGGTTATCGTCGCCAACGCTGAGTTCGTTTTGTGTCCACACACTTGGCAAAGATTTCGTCAGAAAAGTTCGCGGCGAAAAAAAATAACCAGCATGTTTGATATTGAGCGCTATTTCCGCAGCGGCAAATGCGCATAAAACTTAACTCGGCACACCGGGCGCCTAGTCGGCGGCATGCTTTTCACCGGTGACTTTTTGCTCGATATTTGGTGCTGAGATTTCACAAGCGTGCACAAAAAGAACGCGTAAGTTAGCGGCAAGTGTATTTGCGATTACACGATTACAAAACGATCTGGTTGCCAAATTCTCGAGATTTTGAACATGCTGGAATACTGTTTTGCTGGTTCACTTAAAAAACGCAAGTTTTAAAGGCGATTTTGCCATATTGTTGGAAAGTTTTTTCACTGGCAGGGGTTTTGGTCACGTCACTGCTAAGACAATAGTTACATATGGATTCGTGCAGGTTCAAAACAATCGTAGCGAGCCTGAAATCGCAAACAAAGAAGCTCGACCAATATTTTTCCAGTACGGACCTCACGCTAGGTCAAAAACATCTATATACTTAGGGATGGACCATTAGAAAAGTGATGGGGGGTGTGGGGAAAAAACCAAAAAAATTCATGCAAGGGAAAATGGCAAGAGAAAAAAATTCACGCAAAGAAGAGGGTAAAGAAAAAAAATTCATGCAGAAGGAAGGTCCAATTGTGACTTTTATTTAATAACTAGAAATAGTGTTCACTAGAGCTGCCCCCGCTTTTGATAACCTGTTTATATGGGATGTGTATTTTATATAAATACTGTGAATAAGACCGTTAAAAAATTAACGTTTTGAAGTTCACATTCATGTAAGTAGTTAACCGCACAAGTAAAGTGGTTGTTGTGACATCGCACTACACCTCTTAGTTTGTACTGAGCTCCCCTGATTAGAATCTCCTCAAACACTTTTATGTCTTTCATTAATGCAGGAGGGAATTCAATGAAAAGGAAACGTGAGTTTAATATGTTCCTTAAAACAGGCTCAGTAGTTTGAGTATCACAATTGGCACAATTTAACCTTCCTGGATTTGTATGCATTTCAGTAACAAAAATTAAAGAGGCCACATATTGTTATCGAAACCCAGCTGGTTTAATCCATATGCTGTAACTACTGTTAAAGGAATACTGCTATTCAAAGTCACAAAATTCGAGCATGAGCTACAAATTCTTAAACTGGCGTTTTAATGATTCGGTTCGCACAACCACGTGTCCCTGTCCGTCGCGTGTTTGAACGAAATCTTTCATGACTTTCGGCAAGCTCAATACAATCGACAAACTTGAGGTCTTGAAAGCAGCTTTACTTGTGGATGAATTTCCATGGAAACACTGCTCGGACTGTGCTTTGAAGTCGGTGTATAAGCGAGCTAGTACTAGGGAACTTAAGCACGCGCGTTTTTGAGACGCGGACGGCAACCGGAAGAGAACATTTAGCGTGCCATGGCAGTGTTGTCTCCCAGATTTTTATACTAATCATCTCTAATGGAAAAAAAATAGTTAGCAATGTCAATGTGGTTGTGCGAAGACAATTTAAAAGGGAAAACAGCTCACTTCCGGTTGCCGTCCGCGTCTCAAAAACGCGCGTGCTTAAGCTCCCTAGTCTCCTGTACTCGAACTTGGTCAGCCCGAGTGACTCGGCATCATCTTCCTTGACATCTTCTTAATGACAAATTTCGGTAATCCCGCTATCAGATAAACGTCTGTGGTGTTTATGCAAAGAAGCACTCTCTCAATGTGAAAAAGATTTTGCATTAAAAAGTGGCCTGTATCCTTTGATCTGTTGTGAGTGTAGAATAATTTATAAATCAAAAAAACATAGATAATGAATCGAGATTTCACTGTGAAAAAAAAAACAATATTTGTCTAAAAAAAAGTTCGTGCAGGGGGCTTCACCTGGAAAAAAAATTCCTGCACAAGCAGTGCGCGAGAAAAAAAATCGTACCAGCTAAAAATCCCCCACCCCCCCCCCCCCAGCACTTTTCTAATGGTCCGTCCCTTAAAATTTCGTGACCTCAGGAGAGGGTTGGTGGGGAAAAAGCAAAAGTAGCTGGTGTATACACCTTATTCCAAAATGTCCGCTGATTTATGCGGATTCAAATTGGCTCTTGTTGCCTCGTTCCAGATAAAATATTCTTTTGAATTTCAAGCTTAAGAACGAAGCATCAAGGGCTTATTTGAATAAAAACAAAAGAGTATTTAAATGGCGGCCATTTTGGAATAAGATGTATAGATGGTTTGCCAGTCAATTAATCGGCAACTTGTTATGATACGAAAACAATAGATATCTGATTAAATGCGAGAAGTGTTTTTTATTTTGTCAAGTCGGATTTCCAGTACGAATTTTACCCTCCAGAACCGTTAACAGAAGCAGGCGAAGAGGCAAGAATCGAGGAATAGGCCGAGCAAAGGCCAGCACGAGTGCAAACAGTGAAGGCGCCCGTGCAATGTAAATAACAGCTGACCAGCAGTCCTATCCATGTGTACTTTGGTTGTAAATAACCACATTTTATGTGAAACGGCAAACGAAAGGTTGCCGCTTGTCATGAAAGTATGAAAATTCTCTTATTCTAAATTCTCTCTTAAAGAAAGTTGCTCGATATCTGTAGATTAAAAGACAACTAGACGCTCCATGAGCGTACACTGGGTTGCATGTGGAACGAAGGGACTGAGTTGGGTGGTATTAAACTGCAGCGTTCCAGGCATTTTTTTTCAAGTCGGGGGTCATTAAGACCATTTAAGGGGTCACCCAGAAGTCGTACCAGCAGAGGCCGTTTGGGTCACAAGTTCATACGACGAAACAAATCCTTTTCTGAGGTTAAAAACCTGGCTACCGGCCTATTAATCATTTGTCAGAAAGAAGAAATTCCTGTCATCTTTAGAAAAAATAGACACGCATTGCTTACGTGTGGTATTGAAGTAACACAGCGCTTTATTCTATATTGTCTACTGAGCTGCGTTTTGTCTTCCAGGAGATTCAAGTTGTCTTTGCGTAATATGTAGGTCTAACAGTACACGATATTGTTTTGGTATTGTATGTTGTAGTGCCATGGTAGAAGTCTTAGATAAATAGCCCCCTGAGGAGACATGTGGTTGCTACCAAAGTACTGAACCCAGAAAGATTAAAGAAAATAAAGGGAATCGAAAAACATTGGCTTCTGGGCTGACATGTTGATCATTTTCAAGTTCCCTCACAACTTCTTTTCACCACAAGTGTAAGCGTGCACTCTGGGCATCTGACTGCTTTGTAAACAAAATTTCACTGAGTTACTTCCTCTCCAACGGGGTTAGTATCTGGATGGGCGACCTAAAAAATATACCACTTCGTAACGGAAGCATACGACGGAAAATTCTATTTTAACGCTATCAAATGCGAACCAAGCAAGATACAGATTTTGTTAGCTTGCTTTGAGCAAAACATATATTGATGCAAAAGTAGATAAATATTGATACACAGTTTTTAGGAAGAGCAAAAGGAAGTTTTCAGGGACGGTCGATCGAGAATAAAATATTCTACCATCGGTAACAAAAATTTACGACATGAAAACAACATTAAGTTTGAACCACGAATATAAAAAGTTTCCGTCAGCGAAAAACATTATGGGAGATTTTGTTAAGTTGAATTTTGTTATTGTACTTTTGGCTGCACCGAGTAAATCGCACATCGAATTAAGCGGGCGCTGTGATCAAGTTACCGTGGCATGTTTACTCGCGAAACAGTGAAGCATCTGTGTCAAATAATGCCAAGATACCGGGTTTTTGTTTTTGTCAGTTTTCTTTTTCTTTCAAGTGTTATAAATTTTGACAAGAAATGTGCGAATTCAACACAAAGATCACAATCGCCCAACTATTGAGGTTGACCATTGTTTATTTACTCTCCAAGACGAGGTTATTTA
>NC_090893.1:30603772-30713772 GCF_036669925.1 Montipora capricornis
ATTATAGTTATGCTTGATTAGCGATTTATTTATAGCGTTGACCTTTTGTCTCAGCATTTCCATTGGAATGCAACGCGAATGTACGCGTAGAGGGTGACAGTGACACTACTTTATGATTTTGTTACCTCCGATGGGTTTCGTCTTTTTGAGTTTCTACATTACCACGGTCTGCGAAATGGTGGAACATGCAAGTTCCTACCAAGGACTCTTTCAAAGGTCTACTGTAGTTCACTAGATTTTTTATTTTCTTTGCTATAGTTTTCAGAGTAGTTTCAAAATTTTGTTACCGATGAAGGGTTATTTCAAGAGATTATCAAGGTAAGAGAGAGAATACCCCGTATAGGCTTTCTAATCCCTCTTAAGTTATTTTTAGACATGGTCCCCATTTCTTCCACGAATGTTACTTGCACGCTGCGTGGATGTTTTCGAGGAGGATTTGTTTATGTTTCGTTTCTTTTAGTTTCAAATCGAAGGAAAACCTTCAACGCTGTAAGGATTTCTTCTTTGGTATTTTAATTACAAGCAAAGTAGCTTCCGCGCTCGCTACGTTTTAATAGATTTCGAAAATTTAATAGGAGTTTAAATAAGAGACACATTTGCCCTGCTCAAACAATAACAACTGATTGAACGGCAGAGAAATGAGTAGAAACACGAGTGCTAAGCGAACATTCGCCGAAACACAACGCAACCAGATGGTCGAAAGTGCAGATAGGTGCTCGCCGCTAAGGTGGCAAAAAGCAGTTTAAGGAAAAATGGCAACAACGCCGGAGACAACGTTGATTAAAAAACGACTTTACATGTATATTCAACCTACGAATCTAGATGCATTCAATTTATCTACCACTGTCAGAAATATCCCAAACAGAATATGTGAGACAGCGTCAAAATTCGAAAAGAAATTCTTAAAATTGGCCGTCGAAGGTCATGTTTTCTCGAATAGGCACAATTCGCGTTGTTGTTTTGTAAAGAACGGCAATGAAATGAACAGAATTATAACCCTCGCCTACACAGCCGTTGTACTCGTTGCCATTGCCGTTGAGGTTTGCTTATTAAATTCCCTAAGACCGAATAAACGGCAAAATAACGAACAGCCCAAGAGCACAAAGCAAACGAATGCCCATCCGAACAAAAGGACAGCTGAGAGTGCAGAAAACATTTCTCTCAGGTAGTTTTCGAGAAAATCGCTTGGGCAGTCCACACATCGCGCGAGTAACATCCTCGGAAGAACTGGGCACCATGTAAGAGGGATTACCTTGGGTGTAAGGCCTATAGAGCGTTTTCACATGACGTCACGGCGGCCATGTTGGTGTTCCAAAACAAAGGAATGGCGGCCATGATGGTGTATCAAGCTAATCCTCTGGGATTTGAACTCTATTTGTATGCAAATACTTTCTTTGTTTCAGTAATCCAATATGGCTGCTGGTCACGTGAGTGAAAACGTTCCATATAGGGGATTTACTCTCTTACCTTGGTAATTTCTTGGTTATTTGCAAAATGCAGCTGGATTATGAGGTCCTAAAATTTTGGTAATAAGCCATTTCCTTTGTATAGCTCTTTGAGAATTGTTGTGATAGTGAACCGTTGTAGTTGGTTGAGTGTACTTTAGATTGGGTATGCTTATGCATAGAGGGGAAATAACTAGAATATTGTCAGATTAAGCTGCTCGTCAAATGCATGTTTGGACTTATGTCGTTGTTATCTTAATGGTTTTGACACTAAGAAAACTGGTATTTTTATTCCCATTTTCAGGGCTTTGCTAATTTACCCAGTGATTAATATTACTGTTTTTGGAGAGATTGTGAAGTTTGAAACGCCAAATCTGTAACTCAAGGTAGATTTATTTGGGGTTTATGAGAAATGGACTGCATTGTTGATTTTCATGTTTGTCAAAGTTTAATTTGAGGTAAAAATTCTTAAAGTATATTAATTTTGGTCAACATTGTGCTTTATAGTTTTGGAAGTACTCTATGGTCCCAGGTGCGGGGGAGAAAAGTTTGGTTTTGATGTACGAAATTGCCCCGCATAGCGGGGAATTTGCTTCATTTAGAAGGCAGGCCTGGTCTAATGCCCCGCTATTCCCCGGGTATGGGGGTGCGGGGCTTTCCACTGACTAGTGCATTACGCAAACACACTTTCAAAATCTGAAGGAAAAAAAGGGAAGTGTGTTTTTTTATCATAGGGGCACTTTAAGCTAAATCACCTTAGTCTCTGCTTTGACACACAACTTCAGCCGGAGAAGTTGTTGCTTCTATTCGTGGGCTCATGTTCTGGCGTAACGGATTATCATCAAATCAACTGGCCACGCGAATAATAATAGATGATGGTTAAAGGCTGGGACACCCTAGACGATACGTCGCTGGGAGAAATCGCCGCAACAATTCGACTAGTGTGAATATAAATATAAATGAACCAAGGAGAGTGCGTCATATTGAATTAGAAAACTGGTTCAAATTCCTCCTCATACGAGATCACTGCGTGTGCACCGAACAGGTGACGTGTCACAGCAACTTGTAGGACACACGAAACGACTTGTCGCAGAGACTTGCCGCTGCAACTTCTCGCCCATAAGGGCCACAAAAAAAGCTTCCGAAACTACCACCGACTATACTGTATCGTTTGACCAGCGATGAAAGCAAATGTTATGAAGGGCGACGTTTTAAAGCTTTCCTACTGGAACTCATTATGAACTCGTAGCAAACGGCAAAGGGTAGCGTTTTATGAAGTCAAACACTAAACTATCTTTCACTGCAATCAACCTCATTTATTATCTTTTGATTCTTCTGACACAAGCTAATTTTCTCTGAGCAAAATAATATACTGTATCCTCAAGGTTAGAACAGCGGTTAGAAGACGTGAAGCACGTTTAACCATTTCAAAACGGAGGAAAATGTTACCACTATCACTTCCGGTATCCAGTGTTGTGGCACAAGCTGAATTCTACGCAAATGAAAACCTCTACATTAATAACTACTTGGTACTGTACGAATAAAAGGAACTTGTTAAAACCTAATCTACAGGTTGTAATGGGCAAAATGGGTTGCACAGAACAATGCTAGTCACGTGTTAAATCACGTGCCATGTTGCACGATCGGCACGTGATTCTAGCCACTTAAAGACGACGCCAAGAAAGCGACTCCACGCTCATAAAAGCGGTGCTCACGGCCAGCGGGTTCGCCTCTGGTTGTCATATCAACAGTGAAGAGAAGCTCGGTGCGTGTGTGGTTGAGATAAACAGGCAGAGTGACCTGCAAAGAAAGAACAGGTAAAGCGTAAGAAATAAGGCGTATTATTTACATGAAGGATGAATCATTATGTGCACATATTACATGGAAAGTTGAGTGACCATTTCGGTGACTGAGGCACCTACTTGACAGTTTTAACCAACTGTTGTAAAATTAGGAAGCGAAAACACACCTTTCCTTCTCCACTGCGGACAGTACCTGGTTCAATTCTGAAAAAGGTAAAACAAATCGAGTTTTAGTTTAATTTTCTTTACCAAAGGACACTTTGGCGCACATGCCACCCGATGTAAAATTGTTATCGAAGAAACGAAGTCAGTGGAGCCGTAATTATGAAAACATCTAAAACAAACAAAGAAACAAACAAACAATCAAAAAACTAAACATAAATAAATAACTATAGCTAAATAAATATATCAATAAATAAACAAGTAAATGAGAACTGAACAAAACAAATAGCCCATTTCCGAGTTGCTGCATGCCTCAGTTTCAAAGCGAGTCTTGGTGCACAACCATTCAAATGTAAATGAGTTGCGTTTTCTTATGCAAATAAAACTCATTTCCCTTACAATAGTTGAGCACCAAGACTCACTTCGAAACCGAGACAAACAGCAACTCGGAAATGGCCCATTGATAGTTGGGACCCTTATATACCATTTGCCACTTAATAGAGCTGCGTTCCAAAAAATTTAATGACGACATTTAAATCATCTCAACAGAGGCTGTAACAGAAGGCACTAGCTACCACGACTTGCTCAGTAATACAAAGATACTAAAATGGGATCACGAAGACAAAATTCGGTTCGCAAGAAAATGTGACGCACATGAAACCGATGTGAACTGGGTTTAAGTGTGGAGAGGGAAGTGAAATTCACTCCCATGGTCTGGCCTTCCTCAAGTAACCATTCATATAAAAGGCACGTACAGCAATGCTGTCTTTCGTCATAGGACCTGTTTATTGCTACGAGGTTCCTTATAGAGGAATAGTTGATGAGTAAGTTACATATAGAGTAAAACAAACCTGATCCATTTCAGGCTTGTAAGCGCCAAGTCAGTTGTGATCGTTGCTGTCAGCTCAAGCCTATTGTCCACGCACTGAGCACCTTGTAGCCTCAAACCTTTAAAACGAGAAACAGAACATACAGACCGAGGAAAATCTTGCTTTTAACACTTCAGCCGGACACAGGGGCTTTATTTGCGCGGCGCCCACATCGGCCATAGACAATAGATTTCGTAAAACCGAGCCTCGAGTTGAAATGTTTGGGAACGAGTTTCGGTGGGACAAAACAAAAGTTTTCAATCCCTCGGGTCTCAACATCGCCGACGTGTGATTAAGGCCCATGACGATCGATGACCTATACAATAAGCGCACTTCCCACCGCGAAAAAACCCTAAGCGTTCCCAAAGTAATATTATTTAAGAATATATTGAGTATTAAGACTTTTGTCTTTTAATCGCCTCGCTAATGTATCAAATAGAGACATTACGCATCCGTCTTTACGGCAAACGGCAAAGAGCAAATTCAAACCTCTTTTACACCCGCACTGCACTGCACTGCACACCAAAATCGTGACACGGTACCAAAATTTGGAGTGCCAAAGACACCTCCAGATATGTGCTCGGCAACCCTGTAATCTCTATCACGGGTGTCTAATATGCCTTCTGTTTGTTCTGTTTACACACGAAAAATTGTGCTAGTGTAAAGCGGGCTTCAATTAAACTGAATTGAAGTTGGTTAGTGGATAAACGGGTGTTTCTCTGTGGTTTTATAGGGTAAGTCTTAAGCATGAGCAGCAAGTCAATAAGAAGTTCTAAGGGAAAAATCCCACCTTTTATCCCAAAGCTACAGTCGTCGATGTCAAGGCGATCGTCTGGGCCATTGGCAATCGTCACCTTTAGAGAGAGAAAGAAAAGAAATTAAGTTAAGAACTACGAGAACATCGCAAGTTAAGAATTCCAAACCATGGTAATTACTAAAGCAGTAACGAGAGGAGAGCCTTTTCTTACAATAACCATTTTTTTCCTGCAAAGTGTTCACCTAAGAAGCGCGGAATTCTAACAATTTAAAGTGCCCCTGCGATAAAAAAAAATCACTTCCTTTTTTTGTTCAGATTTTGAAAGTACGTTTGCTTAACATCTGACTGGCAAAATATTGAGCTTTGATTTTTATCCAAAGGCCGTTTACTTTGAGTGTAAGTTTTGGATTTCATGGCCCGCCTTATTGCCGTTCAAAACTGACCGATTGGACCTCAGAGGGTTGGATCCAGGGAAAAGTGGCGTCAAAGGCTCGGAAAGCACTAGATAACATCGACCTAAACCAGCAACGCAAAAAGGTTTCTCAGAACAGCCATAAGCCGTGCATTCTGTAATAAAATACTGCTAAAATCCATTACGTATTGAACAGCTTGTTAGTAATATAATCCGGAAAGGTCTATTGACCGCTTTATGACTGAAATAATCCTCGCCGCGATCGATCAGAAGCGAGAGAGCGAGAAGCGAGCGAGGGGAAACGAAGTGAAGTTAGTATTCCATGTATGACCCACCATACGTTGAATACTAACCAACAAAGGTTGGATTTTGAGATTAAATAACGTTTTAGGCCTAATTAGACCAAACATTAGCTTTTGTCAACGGTTTGGGTTTTGATCATCTTTCAAGACTCCGCTGACATATCGATGGCTCACCAGGTTTAGGTCGATGTTATCTACTGCTTTCCCAAAGGCTCGCAAACTTAGAATAGACCAATTCGGCTAACTCATTGTTGTACCCAATTCAAATCTCTAGGGGTTAAGATGCTTTGTGTATTGCATTTGCATGATAATGTAGCATTCACATTTAAATGATATGGTAATACTTGGAACAAAACGTTTTATTCCCAAAAGATTTGAATTGGGTACAACACTGAGTTAGCCGAATTGGTCTATTACAGCGCGCGAATGCAGCCTATTATATATGCAAAACGCGAGTTTAAAAGTCTGACAGCCCAAAACTCCCGTGCTACATATTAATTCTGTGGCGTAAACACGCACTGAATTCTTAAACTAATGAGCCGTGGACGTCATTTTCTCCTCGATCCAGCTCTCTCAAGATCTTAAAGTTAGTAATGGCAGACCATTAAATAGGAAAATTCCAGTTAAAGTAAACATGTGTCTTTTTTAAAATAATGGTTTAAAAATTTGGTCGCTTATTGTTTAGTTAACATAGTTTTGAAATCCAAAGGAAAATAAGAATTGTTTTTTTTGGTCAGAGGGGTACTTTAAGCAGGTCCGTCAAAATCCGGGCCAGTACTAATTATAAGCGCACTTTGTTACAATGATTGTCTGTATTCCTAGACTTGAGTGACGTTGAGGTTGAGGAAAAGATTAACGGGACACTTCGCGCGCAATGCTTATCAAAGTCTGCGTGCAACTTATTAAGGGTGCGTTCGATTGACCCTATTCCGGAATAAGAATACGTGGAGTGATGAGTTAAAACGGTGTCTGGCGTTTTTGAAGCAACAAGGATAATAAAGATGTTTAAAATAGCATTTTAGCAAAAGTGCTTGATAATTTTAATGTGAATCTCCGTAAAAACGAAGGATTTTTAACTTCTATTCCATGCATTCCTATTCCGGAATACGGTCAATCGAACGCGCCCTAAGTATACTTCTGGACATATCTGCTTTCCCTCTACGCCCCTCACAATACAGTCCCTTAGAGTGCAAGAAAGGTTGACCACTAGGACAAGTTTGTTTTATGTTTTTTCCTAAAGTTGAGTTACCTCTAAAGATAGCTCTTCCAAAGACCAGTTGTTCGCTTGTGCCACGAACTGTCGGGTAGCGGTAATGTAGGCCTCAGGAACAAACATGCCTCCCAGCCAGATATAAAGGTTCTAAACAAATGAGAACGTACATTTTATTTTTAAACAGGAACAAGACAATTTTTCCGTCAAAAATAAAGTTAGTAATGGCGGACCATTAAATAGGAAAATTCCAGTTAAAGTAAACATGCGTCTTTTTTTAAATAATGGTTTAAAAATTTGGTTGCTTATTGTTTAGTTAACATAGTTTTGAAATCCAAAGAAAAATAAGAATTGTTTTTTTTGGTCAGAGGGGTACTTTAAGCAGGTCCGCCAAAATCCGGGCCAGTACTAATTATAAGCGCACTTTGTTACAATGATTGTCTGTATTCCTAGACTTGAATAAATAAGTACCCCTCTGACCAAAAAAAACAATTCTTATTTTTCTTTGGATTTCAAAACTATGAAGAAAGAATTGTGTGTTTGCAACTACGCGAGGAGTCGACCATGTTGATGATACACAACGGAAAACAGCGCACATGCAAAGTTCCAACTGCATGCAAGAGAACCTAATTATTACATTTCTGTGAACAAACACAACCTGAACCTCCTTATCCAAAATGAAAAGCTCCAATATTTCAGGGCGGTGCGGCAACTGGTATTTAACCCTTGTGAGAAGAACAAAAGCCTCTGAAAACTTTATTTGTAATTGACATTAAAAACTATGTGGAGTCCTCCCCGGGGCCAAGAAGGCGCTTTTTTAGTTTCAGGAGACATCACAGATCAGACGAATGCCTCAATCGAGAGAAGGCCTCTTTCACCGAGATTCTTAATGCTCTTTTCACTTATCATCAATACGAAAAACTTCCTAAGAGCAAAACCCTTGAGATGTAATCTTAGTCCTTTCTGTGACGCAAAAGAAGCGGGGGAACGGGGAGTCTCCGGCCACGACACACAACGGGATGGTGCACAATAGATGTAAAGAAAAAGGCGACGTTGAAAACTCTTTTTTTGGGAAGAGAAGACTTCTCGTAGAGAGGGCGCGATAGAAATTTATCGCTTATGTTGTCACCAAACGTGGAAAGCAAATGAGAATCTTTACTTTACTATTTATTACATCTATTTAGAAATCACTGGTGATCCTTGCAATCTGATTGACTCTCAGCAGTGCGATTTATTCCCAAATCGCACTATTTTTTGCTCTACATGTAAATCGCACCATTTCTAGCCAATGAGAAAGGAACACTAAAACAAAACAACCAATCAGATTTTAAGGCTTGTTTCTGGTAACCAATCATATTGCAGGAAAATGAAAGACCAAGAAAGCCATTGTGTGGCAAATTTTGCAACTTTTGTTCCCAACTGGATCAATAAAATATTGGTACTGACCAAAATCCTGTATTTTACCGATTAAATAATTATTTTGTGATTTCTAAATGGATATAATAAAGTGGTAATTGAACGTCGTGTCGTGCAATTTTGGTCTGAAATCATACTTGTGATTTCAAATCGAACTCGCGCTGTGCGCTCGTTCGATTTTGAAACCACACGTATGATTTCACACCAAATTGCACTCCACTCAGTTCAAGTACCATTATATACAAAGCATTTACATCGACTAATCTATTTCATTTCAGGAAAACACGAGATCAAACCTTCAGCCCCTTCGCTCCACCCGTGTTAGCAGCGTGGGAAATCTTCTGCAGCTGTTTAACACGATCGCTAAAGTCTGCGACCCACTGAAGAACAGTGAGGCCTTTTGGGACAGTATAACGTCGCCAGTTAGAAGGCAATATTCCTGCAAACAAACAGAGACAAATGCGATTTTATCTCGTTCGTGTAGAGCTTTCAAAGTATATGGCTTTTCTTCCGTTCACAAGTTGACTGGACTGTCTGAAATCCTATCTCGAATCTTTTTCTCTCTTATGTACGAGGTGTTCTTTGTTTGCATAATTCTTGTCAATTGCCAAATGTCGTTCTGTTTATTTTGTCGTGAGAGAAAGTAATAGTGGCCCGCCTAGAGTAGGTATGCTAACTGTAGATTAGCATGGTCTTGTTTGTACGTAATTTGTTTATACATAAAGTGAAAGTCAAGTTAAATGAAGTGACGTGAAGTGCACCGACTGACAATCTGAGTAACCACCCCTTCTTACCCTTGACAAGATCGCTCATGAGATTTCGCAGGTAGTTCGTGGGCTTCTTTTGGCTTTCACATACGAGCACTATATGATTGAGGTCCTCTCGAATGGTGTTCAACAGCTGGTATCCAGTATTTACCTTGACAAGACAAAGAGTTCAAGAACATTAACTGGGAGACATTGCTGATGGAGTCAAGTCGAATTTGTTCAGCGCAGAAATGGCGCCATTACCTTAGCCAATCAGAAGAAGACACCAAACAGTGTGTGGCTGTCTCACGAGCATTTTCCCGCCCTAAGCACCGGCGACAGTTTCAACTGGTTCATTTGAATTTCTACAACGGCTGTGACTGGTAATCAGAATAAGGCAACTTAATATCATGCACGTGGCGTTTAGCGCGGGAAAACACAGGCGTCAAGTCACAACTGATTCTGCTTTTGACTTTGATTGGCTGAGAGCGAAGCCCAAAATTTCAGCCATTCTCGAACCGTAGAAATTCAAAACCAAACTGATAGAGAAATTTCTTCGGACACCCGTTGATTGAAAAGGCGAAAATAAAATTATTTCGTGCAATAGTACCTCGCGTTCAAAATAGCGGAATAAAGGATCCTTGATGTTATCCAATGTTCGCTTCAGAGGAGTCAAATCCTGTAATAAAAGAATAAACGCTGATTACCTTTAAAAATAAATCAGAGGTATGTATCCTCAACTTTGTACCTCACCTTTGGAATCATACTGAGCCAGTTAGTTGCTGTTGTATGCAAAGTTCTCATCCACACTGGACGTGGGTCGCTCTCCGTTCTCTTTTTCCTAAAGGAATGAACAATACAGGAGAAAATTTACCAAACTTGATCAAATTAAAAAGGTTAAAAGGCCTTTATTTTACGAGGGTAACACGCGACAGTGAACTACAGTTACTGGTAAACTTGTGGCCCTCGGTGCCCCCCCTCCTCCGTCTATGCTCCATTTTACGGGTATTCAAAGTAATAGCTACACGGATCAGAGTGAAGTCGAAACAGACACCTATCGAACGAGACGGAGATCGAACTGGCGTCCTCCAGCTCAGAAGGACTCGCACTAACTCACTGAGATACGCCTGTGTTTGTCTGTTTCTTGCTGTGCAATAACCACAGTTCTTTATGTTCACGCGGAGAACAAAATCTTGAAGTTTCTAGACCGATTTTTCTGTGGTACTGTTTTTGATGATGGGGTACAAGTTGTCGACTTTCGAGTCTGTGGACGAAATCCCACAGTGTGACCATTCAAAAGAAAGCAACTGGACTAAAACGAATTTCTCGACGGAGATGTTTAGTGATTAACTAATTCAACTAAAACAAAACACAACTCAATCATTTTAAATAGCTTTCTGCAAGTGTAACTTTTAAAAATATTTTGTTGAACAGTGTTTAACAACATCATAGTATTGATCTCTTTTTTAATTCAAATGAAAGTTTATTAATTTATTATCTTTTAATAAGTAAAATAAACGAATAAACTTGGCGGTTTAAAGTTGATGAACTCATGATGCTTACATTAAGTGGTGTTTAACGAGTGAAGTTGAAGGCATGGACGTGACTGTACAAAGGTATTTTTGTCAGAGTTGACATTGAATTAACGGGTATAAACCTGATTCTACCGAAACAGAGCTTTTGAACGCACCTATGTCAATCCCTTTCTCACTGGTGTAAACACCGACATAAGCGGACATACGGACCAGCGCCATGAGAAGGAACATGCTCCTTCTTATACTTTTAAGCTGATGTGCTTCTGACGCTTTAGCCTAAAAGCCCACGTTCGCCTTAAAGTTAAAACGCACCGTGACTGAATTTGGTAACACGAAACTACCCAATAGCTGAAATGTTTCCCGCGTGATTCGCCTGAATGCATTCAGCCAATAAGATCACGCATTTGGACAAGCCGTCATTTGAAAACAAAAACAAACGACCGCAATGACTTTTGGGCGAATGTGGGCCTTTGAAGCGCACTCTTTCGAACTATTTCGTTCTTTCCCAATCTGGATAAATTGATTGTATTTTCCAAAGACAGAATTGTTATTGCATGGGTGACCTGCAAACCATTGCTCAGAAGAGTCTGGATACGACTTTGCAGCGGGTCGGTGGGGGATTATCTCAAAAGCCCGCGTATTCCACACCCGTCCAGCGTGCCAGATAAAATTTCGTAAATGCCACTCGCAAGTCAAAAATATACCATTAATTCTACCTACCTATTCAGTAAACCATTTCTTACCTCAGCGCGCTTCAAATAAAAATTCAGCTATATAGATTGTCTTTATTTTAGGGTTTCAAAGGGTATTTTACCATAGCATTAAATTCACTCACTACAACTTTCAGTGTACGGTTAAACAACGTTTATGGTCACGAATTCAACCCGCCTTTTGAGTCATTCATAGCACTTTAGCTGTAGCACTCTGAAATTATTTAAAGACAGCTTCTAATTTACTTACTCGTCATTTATTCCATACGAAACTGGTGCTTCAAACTGCTGGTATAAGCTTCAAATAAAACGTTTAACACGCGTGAAAGCTTTGGTTTTAAGCTCAAGTTACCGAACTGAGAAACCAATTTGAGCCAGAGAGATCAGAAGTAGTTGTTACTTTCGACATTACAAAGTAGACCTAGTGACGAAGATTAATCCCGAAAAGACACACCAGTAGTCGAAGCATATTAGCAAGTTAAGTTTAGAATTACCGGTATCAAAAGCACCAATAAATACAGCTTTAATAAGACCCCTCATAAACGCATAAGCGGATAGCGTCAATGTGTTAAAAGAAATTGAAACGCAAAGATGACGAGAGGGTGAGAAATGAACGCTAAGTGGAACAAAATGAAAGAAGAATATAACCAACTCAATAAAAACTCAACAGTAAAACATTAAGCAGTCCCTGTCTTTTCTTTGAGGAGAAGCCAACGGCCGGATTGAAAATCAAACCTGAGCGCGATCTTAAGATGCTGCCATCGCAAAAAGTCTCCAGCAAACAAATGTAAAATTTCTCGCTCGACTATTCCAGAAAAAAAGGGACTGCCTAAACGTCATTTAAAAAAAAAAAAATATATATATATGTATATTATTACTGATTGTGTGTTAATAAAAGTTTTAAAGTGTGAATCAATGTTATTTTAATCCAAAACTAATACACTGTGTATTAGTTTTAGCTGAAAGGTCAATTGAAAGGTGGGGCAGTTTTGATTTTACTTTTCTTTGAGTGAAGACTATATTCTGGAACGTTTAAGGTGTGATCAATTTAAAACTGAGACATGACTTTAACCCGGATATTTAAAAAAAAAATTTCAGGGTTGGCTTAGTTTTACGTTTATTCTTATAGTTTACCTCGTCAAACAAAAGCACGAAATTCGAACAAAAGCAAGCTACACAATTGAGAAAATGGGTCTGGACTGATATGCTTTGGCAAGGACAAGCGGTTTTCAGTTAAGCGTCGTAAGAAGAAACCAGGTTATACAGGGTGTGTTAACATGATGCCAGGACAACTTTTATTCGATACGATACGAATGTATCCTGGTTATTTCTTTCCGTTTTGTCTTGATACATAGGATACAAATGTAACTTTTCATACCGTCGTGTGAATTTCGATCCCGAATGACTATGGGAATGAACTCATACTGGTATGACCTATACTGGTATCTTGCATCAGTATTATATAAATGAATACAAAGCGACACGAGGAAACCAGAACTACTCGAACTGGTATGATGCTAAAAACAATTCCATTCACGGGTAGGATATTTCACACAAAAAATTCCCTTAACCGCTTTGGCCAATTACAACTGGTGCAGATTATAATATTAGCCAATCTTAGCGAGGCGCGGGAAAAAACGCACGACTGTAAATGTATATGTGTATACTTAAACGCTGATTGAATGGAAATATGACGCGAGAGCCAATCAGCAAACCCAAAGCAATCCGGGTATTATTCTCGACACTCAACTGAAAACCGCCCTCCTTGAACCGAGGATAATCTCATCCGCCGTTTTTAAGGACAAACATTTCATCCAAAAGGAATGAATCAGCGATGATTTAAAGAAAAGTTCTGTGCATGGTTGAAAGCGGGGGTTTTGCGACGAAAGCGACTAAAATGTATCATAACGAACGCGAAGCCATCGTGCGCAAGTTGTCACGGCAACAACAACTTACTTCGCGGGGTCTGGAGAATAGGCCAACTCGTCGTCATCACTCAACATCTGCATTTTAAGCAGCCTGGTTACCATACCTTGACCTGAAAAAAAAAAAAAAAACAAAAAAAAAAACGTGAAACAAATTTTCGTAAAACGCTACAATTTGCCTGAATAGCGAATGCATCCCTAAGGAGAAGTTCGGTGTATCCAGGCATATCCCACAGAGATCTGTATCACCTTCAGCATTCAAAGCTCGCGCTGACTTCAAACTTGACATCAAATGATATTTTGTCCCATTTTCAAAATGGCGGATTTTATGGTGAAAACGTCTGTTTCGTTTGTCACCTGACCCTAGTTTAATGGCCTGGTGCCCACGAGTTTTCTATCGCTCGGGAGAAGAGCATACGAACTAGTAATCGGAAGCTCTCGGCTTTTTTTTGAGTATTCCCGAGTTACCATCTGAATAATACGTCTCTTCAACGTCTGTTTCAGTTTTCTAATCTACACTTGGAAATGAACTACATTTATTTGTCAAATCCATTCCATACACAACCATTTCAAACCCCAAGCGTTGGTCCCGCCGGATTGGGAACAGCGGCCCCCAGCACGGTACACCGAAGCTAAACCAACTTCGCCAACTTGTTGACGTTGGCTGAGTCGATTTGATTTCCTACTGAATCAATAGAGATCTCAATCGGGCGTTTACACTGGTCCTTTGTAGGAAGCTGTAGACTAGAATTGTAATTACCTTGTGTGGTAAGAAGCACCTTTTCTGCGTTGTTAGGCAGGCCGAGCCACGAGGGGGACTGGGCATCAGGGAGAGATTCTGTCCACTGCAGGAACTGCTCACGCCTGAGAAAAAACGTTTTCAAAGCATGTACTGGTTAGACGACGCCAAACAAATTAGCGTTGTGTTTGAAAGTGACACCAGGGAATTTAAGATCTGGTAAGTGCAGTTCTTGCATATATATAGACCTCTTTCATAATGGCGGCGAAAGAAAATATTCTTTTGTTTCAATGCTAATAAGCCTTACTAGCCTCGCTAGGACGAGCAAATTTCAAAAGAATTTTTGTTTCAAAATGAGAGCAATAGGCCTAATTAACATAAAGACTAAAGAAAAGAAAAGTGGTCGCCATTTATGAAAGTGGTTATTCTATTCGCTTTTTTCTTACCTACCTATTATAGAGAAATACAGTTCATTTCGGGGACTCTTTTGCGTACAAGCAATTTATATAAAGTGAAATTAAGAAGAGTCTAAAAGTGAATGTATGCATGTTTTACGTAACTCGTCAAATATCTTTATGTGGCGATGAAAGTATTTTGAAATCTTAAAACCAAGAAAATCAAACAGTATCCTGTAAAACAAAACAGACAAATAGCCCCAGAGCCCTTCTTGCATTCAACGTTGACTGACCCTAAATGATTTGAATGTGCCTCAGGTACCTCGCATTGTACAGCACGTCTTCATGCGTAAATGCGAACACGGTATTAAGCGTATGTCAACTTTTAGCTAAACAATTTACTCCTCACCAAACTACAAGAGTCTACAGTAAAACGCTGTTGGTTGAAAATTCTCCTACCTAATTCCCTCTGGCATCATAATGTGCTTTCCCTTCTCTCCATCGACATCGAGAACCAATGGAAAATCAGATTCAAAGCTACTGACAGTGAACAAGCGACCGACAAAGGACGTCATCAGGCGCTAAAAACAAACAAACAAAGAAACAAACAACATACCTCGACATCAACCAAGAGCCCATGATTAGGAGCGTAAAATTTCATTGTATTTACGATGCGGCGTTTTTACACATAGTTATTTTTAGATTGATTTTCCCGCGAAACCAGACTTTTCCAGCAAATCACAAGTGTCGCATGAGAAATTATTCAGTACCCATTGGATTGAGAACGGTCAATCCTGCACGCCAAATCTCATTTAAGAACTCGTCAAAAAACCAAAGCTTGATCTGTGAAAAAAGTATTGAATAATGAACCTGATCGAAGTCATTGTCAATACGTCCGCCATAAATGGCCTGTGACAACAGAGCTTGGAGGGCATCCCACGGAACTTTGTTGGGTGGAAGATTCGTACGGCCCTGAAAACGCAAACAATAATTAAAAGAAAAGTAACATTTCGCATTTTTCAGTGTTTGGCATCTTGTAAAAATTTCGGTAGAATGACCAAGCGAATACAAATTTGATATGAGGAAGAAACAGTATTCGAGACATGATCGGGCGCAATTTTGTCCTCTACGGACCGACTAAGGAAAGTAAAAAAAAAAATGTTTCCTTGATTTCTTCGATGACAAAGAGGCTGCGCCAACACACTCCTCATGCGAGCGCAACTCTTGTTCGTATATCCTAGCTTTGCAAACTATTTTTCATTTAATGGTTGCTTGTCTCTCACTGCCTGATACAATTGCAGAACTATTTAAAAACAACTGTTTTAAAGGCAGTGAGAAAGAATGATTTTCGTTGTAAACGGAGGAGTAGGTCCGTTACTCAAGGTCCTTACTGTAGCACCATCTCAATCGGAAGCCAGAGAATAAAAATCAAAGTCCCTGTCCTACTCAATGTTGCGTTACTCGAATTAAAAGTCACGCACCTGAGCAACTGCATCCAGCCAAGTGTCCAAAGTGTCACACGCGACTCTCAGATCAGATTCACTGAACTCGTAACGCTTGGACCAGCCAAGAGGCACGTAACGCAATCTCTCTTGAACGATAGCATGGAACCAAGCAAGTAGGAAGTACAGACGAGCTCGCTCACTGGGCGCCTGTGATAAAAGTCAAAACATAAAATATTGTTCACTGATATAATCGCATGTCATGCTTTTTCTCGTGACAGTTTTACTGCCAGCATTCTTCGTCCGAGGAACATGAAGTCATAAATGAGAACGGTGCACTTTTCATCTCCCGATTTCAGCTCAATAACACATTTAACTCCTTGTGACTTCCCTTTAAATTGGCTGAACAAGTTGCAGAAAGTCGACAAAATTTGCACAATGACGTCACAAACCGCTTTTTGCACAACAGTTTGTGACGCCATCTAAGGGGGAAAAACCCCAATGTCTCTCCGTAACTTGGCAAAGAGAAACACAGGAGGTTAGGGGCGCTTTAGGCTTTTCAAGGACTTTCTTGGACACTATTTCGAATAAAATTTAAGACTGCTTTCCCATAACACAGTTTTATACAATCAAGGAAACCCTGCTTTTTGACATGCCCTACTGGTTTTTTCGCATTCAGGTTTCGTAATCCACTCAAGAACAGAAGTAATCGCATAATGAGTTTAAATGCACTGATGTTTTGTGTTTTCATTTGATACAAAGTCAAGGATCCTGACGAACCAAAGAACTTTTAAGTTCATGCTTCCGATATTTAAGGGTTTTCATTACGAGTACGAATTTTCTTAGGCCATTCTTGAGGGCAAGACAGTTCTTTTTTTTTTTTTTAATAGCCAATCCTATCAAAGGCCTTCAATGGTCCTTATTGGAGTTGAGCCTGTAGGCACATTTTCTTTTGTTTAAAACTACACGCAAAAGAGGCTTCGAGGTCAATTCAATACAAAATGACCCAATAGCCTCGTTTATGTGGCAAAACCGCTAATAACTCCGATAAGAGCTTTTCTTTTGCCAAAATTGTCACTAGCATTTGAGTGTTTTCACTTGAGCCAGCTTACCTTGCACATTCGTGGAGCTGGTACAGCACTGAAGGTTCGCAACAAGTTAGCTTTTACTCCTGGAGGAGGCTCAAACACGAAAACACGCGATGCTCTTAGCAAGTTCACAGGAACCTAAGACGAGAAGAATTTCTGTAACAATCGCGTAAGATGGGAGAAGAAATATGATACGCACGAGTTTGAATCATGTTAGCACAATGACTGGTAAGCAGTCATGCAAAAAGTTACTTTTCTCGATGAAACCTTTTTTAAATTCGCGTAGATAGGTTGGAATAGATTTCAAGGGTGATAAAGGAAATGAGGAAGGAAGAGGGCGCATGCATGACGCAAAGGGAATCGTGAATACTCCGCGTGGTTCACTGGCGCGTCTAAAGGTACCTATAGGAATGTTTTGATCAAATTTAGCAAAAAAGAAGGCAAACTTTGGCCATTTGTAAATTCGTACACATCATTAGATTCTTGGAATGGGCTACCTACATTCTCTCATCAAAATCGGCTTGCATCTAGTTGCATGATTCACTGAACATATAGGGGAGTTTGGTTAAAGGTTGGAACTTGCATAGAAGAGTGACATGGGCAATTTGTTTCTTTTTTAACGTATTCGAGTAAATTTCTGACGCAATTTCAACCTAAAAAGATCGGTTGCTTCTCCATGGACAAATCCATTTGCCCACGGAAATAAAATGTCTCATGAACTTGAATCCAGAACTGACGTTGACAATTTTTGCTCCTTTTAAACGAACGCAAGTAAATGTCCCTCAAGTATTTCAAGTATTTCACGAAGGTAAAATCCACTTGCTCACCGGAAAAAATGGCAAATCGAGTCACAAGTATCGTAACTTTGGATTGTACCTTTGGATTGATTTCCATCGTCATAAACAGCCTGAAAGCTGCGTGAGGGTTTAGGGTGTGCAATTTCTTTTCCAAGGTTACCAACCACTGTGGAGCCAAGTGAACATTCTTCAACAAAACCCACCTGGAAAAAAATAAAAGAAAAAAACGTAGCGCGTCTACGAACTCTGTGAAGCATAGGTTTGGGTTAAATACTGGAACAAGTAAGGTAAAGGTAACGAAAAGCCGCATACGAGCCTCTGAGACTCACAAGGAGGCACCTTATCCCGGTTTCAAGTAGCATGCATGAATCGACGGAGAGTATTGCCCTGGACGGGATGCTAGTCCAACACAGGCTTTTATCTAGCCTGCGCCCATTGGTACACCTGGGTCGAGACAGACAGTGTGGAGCACTGTTTCTCGTCTAAGAAAACAACACGATGACCAAGCTAGCCCTTGAACAAGCGACCCTGGGCTCGGGAGTCCGAAGTGCTGACCGTTTCACCACTGTGCCTCCAACCACTTAATTGTATGTAAACATCGTGTATTGTTGAATGTTTCGTTCTTGAAAGAAGGGTGCTATTAGAAAATAAAGTAGCCGCGTTTTCTGAAATTGGCTCCAGATTTGTCGAGGAAAAACGGAAAACGAGGACATGAAAATCTTAGCAAGACAGAAGCACATTTTACAGGAAACGACTCTTGCCTTCCAGACTTTGTGGCAGAGTTGATAGCTTTATCCGCAAGGCTGAAACCCTCAGCAGAACCTGAAGAAGAATAAATAACACTTTAGTGCGAATAAGCCAGCCTTTGTTGGACAAAGTGACCTAAAATGCTTAAAGCAGGGTTATGAGCTGCAACCCCGCAAAGATAAGCCCATGAACAGCTTCTAATAAATGCATACACCCTCGCAATGCTTTTGGAAAAATTCTCGTTCATGTGACCATGAGTAAAGCGAGATTGACAGAATCGAGCTTAATGATGGCAGCTCAGTTTGCTGCCATGAACTTTATATATTCTCCACAACAAATACCTACAGTACTCTTTTGTCCTACATTTAAGTACTTTGAAGCGAGAAGCAAATCACACTTCGTGCATTCTCAAGTGAACAGAAAACCCAATTTCAGCGGATCCCCTTTCTGCCTAACAACCCATTTAGGGAAACCGATATCGCGGCCATGTCGTCATCTTTATAGGTTTCATGTCTTACCAATAGCAATGGATGTGCACTGCTTGTTCTGTTCGGCTGCTAGATCATCCACCCATCCACTGGCATCATAACCAGTTACAGAGCACAGTAACAAGGGTGTGGACGCCTTGACCTATTGAGTTGAAAACGTCAGTTTAGGAGCATATTCCGATTCAGCAAGGTAAAGAAAAGATCTATTAATTCTGGCGCTTCCGTCTTTGTAGGCGTTAGTGTTTAGATCTATGGTTTAAACAGGCAATGTAAACCATGAGAGTTGGAGAGCATCGCACTTAACAGCAACTTGCGCACGTGTGAAGACTGAAAAAATCTCGGATTGAAAGGGGCTCGAACTCATGACCGTGCGCATGCGCTGCTCTACTCTAACAACTGAGCTATCAAGTCAACTGGGAGCTGGAGTCACTTTGTGAGTTCGAGTAAAATCCCGTAATAGGTGCACGAATGAATGATAAAGTGTTTTGGTTCGCGTGACCAGCAACCTTGTTTTTCCACCGAAACAAAAGAAAACGTTTTTATGATAATAGAGCTTAATTCCAGGAGGCATAGTTAGGAACACCGTGATGTCATGCAAAAGCAAATAGAGGGTTTAAATTGTGTGTTTGGTGGCATCCCTTTGACGCTCTGGAGGGTGACTTACACGAAGGCTTCGCCTACTTTGGTCACCGTTCACAGATCAATAATATTTGAATATCTTAGTCTTCTTTGTCGACAAATGTATATTTTTTTCTGTTCTTTGTAACTTGTCGTGACTAAATATCTTTTACCAATGCGTAAATAAATTCGACTTGACTTCAAACCTCGTGTTCCACAACTGAGGCCAGGTCCAGTCCCTGCTCGGCTTCATGCATGAAGTTGTCGCCGAGGATAGTTCCCACTACCATTTGGGCCATGGCTAACACACGGTCAGGACGCAAGGCCTGGATCACGAGCAACTGGTGGACTATTTGACCGATCTGGGCTGGAAAGAAAAGCAAAATAAATTGACAACCACTTAATGGGTCTTGTTTTTTTCCCTTGTTGAAGGCATTCATTCATAATAACGCTTTTGCCATAACTGGAAACTTGAAGTAAACAAAGAATTTAATTTTTGCCAGTAAGTTACTTACACAGCGAGAGTTCCGAGTCCCAACATGACGGTACATTGCGCTCTGGTTTGCTGGAATCCAGCCAGTCGAAGAAATCCCTGCGGTTGAAATCCATGTAGGCCTGGAGCTCCTTAAAGGCTGGTAGCTTGGATAGACGAACAACTGCAGAGGCCTGTGAAGACATAAACAAACGGCCCCTTCATTGAAAAAAAAAAAAAAACTACTTCAGTTTCTTGCTACCACGTCTTCATTTTCAATTTTTCATTTAATTCAGCTAGGTTACCTAAACAGCAAAAGTTAACAGTCTACATTCACAAATACCATAATAATCTTTGTTTGCCATCCAAAATCTTGTATGAGCATTGTTTTCAGTTTCTCTTCAGACTTACAATGGTCCCAAGAGAAAATAAAAACAATGCTTATGCAAAATTTTGGAGGGAAAACAGAGCATTATGGTATTGGTTTTTTGAAAACGGCTTGTTATAGTTTAGCTGTATTACCCTCCCCTCCCCCCCCCCCCCCTGCCCCACACTACAACAGCGCGAACTCCATGCCCTCCTTCCGAACAGTGTAAGGTTTCTTGGACGCTTCCTCAGAGATCAAGAACCAGACTTAAAACCGTCCGAGAGAATGCACAGGGTTACCAACTGTACTTCTTGTCCGAGAGGGCTAAACAACTCCTCAGTTCTTGCTGATCTGAACGGTCTTTTAAACTCCCAGTCCAAAGACATCAGCCCGTCCCACATGACACATCAGCAAGCTTACATCAGGGGGTGGAAGAAAAATAAATCATTCCAGAAGAGGTAACGAAGTGGTAAAGGCTTACATCAACAAATTTCTGGGTTGAGTTTCGTCGCTTTCTTATCCTCCTCGGAACAAACATTTCGTCGTGTTCCAAATTTGTGCCCCAAGTCAAATAACATACGACAATTGAATGACGTTTATTATCAAATTTCCTGATATTATCCTATACCTGTTCAGGTTTAAGGCCACTAATTTTCGGTGGCTTCCCGGAAAGAACAGATTCTCCTCCTCGCAAGAACATGTTAAACTCGTCTTCATATTCTTTCTCTCTGTAAGAGAAAAATCACGTTAATACTAATACCAATATACCACTACTAAATACTACAAGAGCCTTTAGGCTAGTGTGTATACCAAGAAAATACAAGTGACTCGTGGGATATTCCACGGTATACCACGAGAAAGGGTTGCATAACTATTTTACACCATGCCGTAGAAAATAAAGTGACCGACAAGGCACGATGGAAAGGTTGGGTGTGATAACATTGAATTGCACTGATCGATGGGAAGGTTCGGTGGAATACTGACAAATATACAACGGCTTTCCTGCAGTTTGATTGGCTGTAATTTCTATGGCATGGTATAAATGCCAATACAATATTGACAATATTACAGTACCAACACTTACACTAATTTCAGTAACAACAATTATCATCATAACCACCACCGTCAGGTGGTTTTCAGCCATTTTTTTCAAAGAAAACAAAAGAAAAAGTTTGAATAATAATAGAATTCAATTCCCGGAAGATTGGGTCGGAACACGAACATGGCGGTCGTGACGTCACTTGAAAACCAAGAATTAGTAATTGACGAGAATGGACTCATTACTGGTGACCAAGTAATTTACATTACAAAGCTCCCCCATACTACATTCTAATTACCCACTATTTCGCGCGGGACCACTGTAAGTCCCAAGAGAGAATGGAAAACAATGCTCATGCAAAATTTTTAGGGCAGACAAAGAGAATTATGGTATTTTTGACTGTGGATAATTTACGACGTTGATGGAGGCAGATCATCGGGCTATTTTCCAAGCGCAGCCGATGACGTTTTCTAAACAATGAATTACAAGCTGCTTGTCTCCTTCAAGTTGGGTTTTTTGACACATAAGATCCCGCAAGCTGCCAGCTTTAAACACTGCCGTGTATAAATGAAGGTTATTTTCATTATCAAAGAGATAGTTTATTATTTAAGTCACACTTATACGCGGTCGGGAATGGTCATATTTAATGTAACATGAAAACCATCGAGAAAGTTTGCGAAGAAGTTATCGCAGACCAAATTCGTTGCTTTCAAGTGTATTTATTTGGCAGCTTTGTTTACCAATCCAGCCATGAAAGCAGTGACTGGAGAGGTGATGGAGGCTGCTTTCACACAGAAAGTGGGGAACCTTTACCAGAGGCCTACATGAAGGCAGAAGGGAATGATAGCAACAACGAATTCTATGGCGACGCCGACGGCAACGACGACGCTAGAAAACAATAGGCTTACTGAGCAAAAACAATGGCTCTGCATGCTCTGCAAGTGCGTTTTACATTTTGGTACATTTCTTTGCCGTCATCTCCTAAATGACGACGTGAAATGACCAAATTCAAGGTTCTGTGGAGGACGTTTACACATGACGATGAATTTTCAGTTCTCTCTCTACGCTTCCAACCCACTCATACCAGTTTAATTCCTCGACAGTTACTACACATTTTTAAAGTGAAACGACATGAAATTGTTTCGTAGTGATATGAATAACGCGAACTCCTATTTTTAAATGAAGTAGTCGTAGCCGTCGTCGTCCTCGTTTCGTAAGCTCCCTACTTAAGCGACGGCGACGGCAACGAGAACGTCATCTCAAAATATAAACTCGCGTTATCACTTAGAAAAGGACAAAAGTGAAAGACGCACGTGCAAGGCGTGCAAAGCTATTGTTTTTGCCCACTTAATATGCAAATTTGTGACGTTCTCGTTGCCGTCGCCGTTGTTGTTGCTTAAGCCCGCCGCAGACGGAAGGAAAGAGCTGAGCTAACTGCCTCGCGAGGCGTTTCCTCACGTGTGCGGGAAACATTTGGTGACAAATTTGCTTTGCGAGGCCGTGAGGAAAAAATAAAAAATAAATAAAACATGTTTGATATTTTTCGCCTCGCGAGGCAAATTCCTCATTGTGTGCGGCCATCGTGAGAATCGAGTTGAGCTTGGTCAATCAAGCATCCAATAAAAATACATGGCATTGTCACGTGACTTCAATGACGTCGGAATTTCTTTCTCCGACACCATCTTGAACCGCTGGAGTCACGTGAGTATGCCGTGTATTTTTATTGGATCCTTGATTAAACCAAGCTCAGCTCGATTCTCACGATGACCGCACACAGTGAGGAATTTATCTCGCGAGGCCAAAATATCAAACAGGTTTGATTTTATCCTCACGGCCTCGCGAGGTAAATTTCTCACCAAAATTTCCCCGCACACGTGAGGAAACGGCTGAGAAAACCGCCTTCCGAGGCAGTTTGCTCAGTTCGTTCCTCAAGTGTGCGGCGGGCTTTAAGTTCTCTGGTGAGTTTTAGCAACAACGACGACGGCTACGGCAACAACAACGTCACAAAGCAAGAACATCATTGGTTCAGGAAGAAAAAAATAATCGTGCACGCATTTCAGTGCACTTCTTTGTCGTAGTCCACAAAACAACAACGTGAGATCACCAAAAAAATAAAAAAATAAAATAAAAAAAAAAGGAAAGGAACTTTATTTAAGCGACTAGTCGTTCTAGCGCTGAAGCCTGAAGCACTAATTCGGGACACTGTAAATTGTAATTAACAATTAACACAAATCAAGTCGAATGTTGGTTTTTGAGGAGGGGGGAAACCGGAGAACCCGGGCCACATTGGTGGGAGACGAGTGCTCTCACCACTGCGCCATCCCTGCACCCCGAATTTCAGGTTTTGACGACGTGAGCACACAACAGGAAATCGTTCCCTTTTTATCTTCACATTAGAACCGTTCCTATAAATCCAGTTATAGGACAGCTTGCCCCTGTTGTTCAAGATGGAATAATCGCGAAATTCTTACGATAGCGCTAAGTTATATTTTGAAGTGAAATTGTAGTTGACGTCGCCATTGTCCTTGCTAAATTCCTTAACAACGTGAAATGACCAAATTTATGTTTCTAACTGACTAACTCGAACACACAAAGTCAATCTTCATTGTAACTCTTTGAAATTAAAATGGAAATGAAGCATGTGATAGAGCGGTTTTCAATTGAGTGTTGAAAGTAATTAGCGAATTGCTTTGGTTTATGATTACTTCACTCAGTGATTGGTTCAAAGTTCTCGCGCCACTTTCTCAACCAATCAGAAGTGAAACCAAAACCAATCGTGGCTCGCGCGTGCACATTTTCCCGCGTTTTGGGTCGGCTACGTGTAGTTACTTCGAGTTTTGATTGGTTTACTATATTGTCTCCGTCGTTTTTGATTGGCCAAAGTAATTACTTTGGTTTTGGTTTTACGACACTCGATTGAAACTCGCTCTCACGAACGGCGCAAACGCGGCAAAAACCATAGACTGGCAGACATAAAGCACTCAGTTTCCTTTTGTCCACCTTACTAGCGTTTTCACCTTGCTTCCGCGTAGATCGGGAGCGGTATCCCATCCCACAACTCCACGCGAAACGCTTAGCTTTTACGAAGGATTGACGTAGATTGTTTAAAGAAACTCGAGACTTACCCCGACAATCCACGCAGGTAAATTCGGCAGAGCAACATGGCAAACGTGATTCTGTCATCGTGCATCATTCCACGGGCTACCCTGTTGTACACAATCTGGAGAAGCAAATGCAAAACAAGTTGAAAAGCGTGATTCTGTCATCATGCAGCAGGCTACCTTGTTCTGCACAATCTGCAGAAGGGAAAACGTGGAAAAAGGAGAAGTTATCCCCTTCCTTGATGACCAAAGAACTGTTTTACATGATACCTCCCGCATGATCGTGTGTATGGCTCGGGCATCCTCGGAAAATCCGAGTGTGCCTAAACAAGACTATGACCTTCCGATTAGATAGGCCTTGGATAGGCCTTTGCTGCCACAAATCTCCTGTAACTCAATGGCAGAGTCTCCGAATTAGTAATCGGAGGGTCGTAAGTTCGACCCCTGCAAAGGGGCACTCGGAATTCTTCCCGCGTATACCCGAGACCCGCGCATACGGCAAGAGTTACTGAAATTTAAATTGATCAATCAGAATAAAGCGAGCGGGAAAAACTGTACAATCCGACGTCAAATCAATAGGTTCGCAGTTAAAGGACCAGAAAACCATTTAAAAGATTTTGTGGCAACTTTTTGTCAACAAACTTTGGCGCCAAAACTGGGTTACCGGCGAGCTGCGATTCGAATGTCAGCTGTTGTGCTTTGGCTGTTATTTGTGCGTTTTCTAACTATTTTAAGACGAATTCAGTCTGGTCTTTTTGAATGAAGTGTAAGAAGACGTCAAAACTGTATTGATAATGTATTTATTCGTGTTAACTTCGCGAAAAAAGACTTTGGTGGCGTCCTTTCCACAAGGTTGAACGACAACAACGTCGTTTACGCACAGAAATGCACCGTTTTCAGTGAAAGAGCAAATGATTGACAGGATAGCACAGTTTTTACTGCCCCGCGCACTGCGGGCTCGGGTTCCGTATCCACGGTCACATGCATGAAAAAAAATATATACAATGGAAATGTTACTCCAACATCGGGTAGCATAGCTGAGAGTGGGTTATAATGCTAAAGGTTCCAGCACAGGGCAAATGACTTCGTGAATACTGGCAGTCCAGCGGACATAATTTTTTTTCAATAAAGTTGCGAGTTTCAACATCTGTCATGTGTGACTAACTTCGAGTAATTTGCTTGGCTGGAGACGTCGTGAACAATAATCGACTGGACCAACTTGTTCCTAGTGCTTACCTGGAAAAGATCACTGGACAGAACTTTCAGTCTCTGCTGTGGGTCTTTCATTCCTTTCAACTTCGGGTTCTCATATAAGACGCACTGAAATATATCCAGGAAAAACTGCAGCGAGAACTGGTACAGAAAATGTACCTAAAGGAAAGAAAAGTAAAGAATAAGTTACGGCTCGTCTATCGTTATTTAGCGCGTTTTCTACATGAATATACCCCCAATGCACTTCATAACAATAGGGAGAGAAAGAGATTAAACACAACGTGCTGAAAATGTTGCACCCGGAACCGCTGCAACAAATCCGGCCAGTGACCACAGCGGTATTAGAAACGGTAAATGGAAAAATCATCATCATATCTTTCTTTATCCTCTGATTCTTAGAGTGGCTTGGTGTGGGTAATATTTCCGAGCAATTACCCTCCTAACCATGATATATCACAGAAAACAGACCACAATACCGGTAACTCTAGTGTGCGGGTGCTTTTACGTGTCACAGGGTTACGGATGAACATTGAAGGGATATCCTTATTCAAGAAGACTAGAGAGTCGACTACGACAACCCCACGAAACAATAATATAATTGGTTAAAAGAGGAAAAATAATCGTGCTGAACGTGCTGCACGTGTGGCACGCTTTTTATTGCTGTACTCTGCATAACAACAGCGTGAAATCACCAAATGTTTTAAGGACGGTGCTTCCTATTGTTATTGCGCATAAGTTCTGCGCATCTCGAGATACTCGGATTTCCTATGGGTGGTGCTTATTAATACAGAGATATTTTTGGGCGGTTGAAAACTACGCGGAGAAAGCAGATCTCAGCAAGTGCTCTTGGTATCCAAAAAGAAAATTGGGGGAGACCACGCATTTTTCAGAGATAATACTTTAAAACTTTTTCAAATATTGTTGATTAATTATCTTCGAAAAATGCGTGGTTACCCCCAATTTTCTTTCTGGATTTCAATAGATCTGCTTTTCCCACGTATTCAGTAAACCGCACAAAAATACCTTTGAACCGACAACGTGAGAATCTTTCATTCTTTTACTCTGAAACCGCTCGTATAAATTCAA
This sequence comes from Montipora capricornis, assembly GCF_036669925.1. Lineage (NCBI taxonomy): Eukaryota > Metazoa > Cnidaria > Anthozoa > Scleractinia > Acroporidae > Montipora > Montipora capricornis. The sequence goes on from NC_090893.1 coordinate 30,630,655, forward strand.
TTTTAGGATAATTCACCCATATTGTACGAATTGAACAAGATGAAATAACCGCGAAAGACTTAGGGATCGTGCAAAGTTACATTTTGAAGTGACGTTTTCGACACCGTCGCCATAGTGGATCTTAAAAGTCCATAATGTGTGTATCTGGGACGGAGAGGAGCCTGTTGTTAACTCCAAGTCCACTGACTCACCAGGTTAAGTCCCTCCATGGTGAAGTAAATACTGCTACAATAGTGTGACAGGGCTCCGTATTGATCAGACACTGCCTCAACCTCGGCCATCACAACATCTGTTTCTTCCACTTTACGAGTGATTTCCGCTGCTTCTTCCTTCAATTTCTCCAGAGTTGCGATGATTCGATCATCGTCCAGGATTCTTCCTTTGGCGTCATTCAAGGCCTGGAGCAGAGACTTCTCAAGATGGCGGAGACGAAGATGAAATTCACCTGGTAATGTGCACGAAGGGAAATGTGGGTTACAGCAAAAGGAGAAAATAAAGATTTTAAATGAAGAAGGACCAAAGGAATTAAACTATGACTGATTTTGCAAGAGAATGGAAGGGGAAAAAGAGATTGGTTACCTTGAAGCTTGAGTAAGTCAGATCTCTTCTCGTCAACATCAGGTCGCTCGGCCTTCAGAACTTGATTCAAACATTGACTCTGTAAACTGCTACGAGTCACAGTGAAGTTCACAAATGTAACGCGACTGCAGAGGTCTGGTGGAAATTCCACCTAAAAAAGGACAAATGAATTAGTGCTTCACCAAGTCTGAACTGGGCAAATATAATGACCTACAAAATGGATATAATGGTTGCAGATATTCTTGACGTTCCAGTGGTACCTCCACAGAAAAGCGTTTAAAATTGTAGGGACATTTCGCGCCATGCAGACCAATCTAACTCACTCCTCCTTCCACCACTTTCCCCCAATCAATGTTAAATTTTCTGCGCTGAACGTCCCAAATCGGCTGTATAACTGTTTGCTTTTATCAACCTTGCAGGAAGGAGAAAGTGGGACAGTGAACACAAAATAGGTTGTTATCGTGATTTACATAAACGATGGTTTTCCCCGTATTTCCTAACGTTTTTTTTGACAGCCTCAAGGATGTTTGCCCTCCCATCGTAGTTATTTTTAACTAAACTTGCGACCATTTATGTGAAAGCTACGGAGCTGCATTCTCCTGTGCCGGGCGCTGTTCATTATGAAGTCCAGGGTGATTTCTTTTATTAGGCTGTCGGTGAAATCCTAAACTAAATTGCTGGACTTACCGTCGGGTCTCTTGTGGAGAGGAAGATGGTAAATGAAGGTGACAAATCAATATCTTGATCTCCGAGTGTGATCAAAACACGACCACCTGTGCGACGCAGTTCACGATTCAAAACTGGATTGAGAATTGGATCGTAGCTCTCAACATCCTGAAAAACAAGAACGGTAAAAGGAGAAAGGTAAATTTGATACAAAAACAGGCACGGAATTCACTCGACCAAATTCAGAAAGTTCGACCTTTTAAACTCATTCTTGCGACGCGTACCGAGTTGTTGGTAGTAAGAGCATCCATCTGTTGACTTTTGACGACATGTGTTCACACAACAATCGACCCAATTCCCTTTCACACGGGCAGATTACTAAATGGACATGTGTTACTGGGTTGGCTCACAGAGCCGTTGATCACACTTGGCATGATTAAAAACATCGAGTTTATGCAATTAGATGTTCTTAGTTCGAGTAATAATGCTGAGAATTCTAAAGCACCGGTCGAAGCTATGGCCCCTCTTCAAGGTTTTTTGCGCATCCTTTAGGGCCGATTTACACGGTACGATTTTTGTCGCATGCGACAAGCCTATGACAGGCCTACGACATGACTTACGATTGGCGTGTACTTCAGAAAAATGTCGTAGCATTTTAAAACATGTTTTAAAACGCTGCGACAATCTTAAGTCATGTCGTAGGCCTGTCGTAAGCTTGTCGCGTGCGACAAAAATCCTACCGTGTAAATCGGCCCTTACAAATATAAATACGTTGAAACATGAATGAACCGTGTATTAAATTCTAACGGTTTTCGTCTTGATACATCAGGGTCATCAATAGTAGGGCACACGATATCCACCTTCAGTGGTCAAGGGGCTTAACAAAAATGACGAGACCATCGCATCACGTGGACAATGGCTAACTCTTTACGCACATTGGGTTACTCAACGTTTCACATTACTCCTGGAGCAATTTAAGTGGAGACTAGAACAGCGCTTTTTCGTCCTGCTTAGAGAAGGGTAAAAACTCTAGTATCATTCACAGTTATCACAAACGACAGCACTTTTCCTTGTTTATTGTTTATCTCAAAGACTCCTCAGTGTTGGCTCGACCCGAGGATAGCCTTGCCAACTGGTGGCCCAGTTCTTTCGCATTTGAACCAACCGGTCGGTATCGGGCTCGGCAAACTTCATCTTAACTCAAATGCAGTATATCTAAAGCAGGAAGAAAAACGCTGACCATACATAAGGTTTGCAACTGCATGATAAAGAGAAATCTGTTCAACTCACCTGGACAAGCAGTGGGTTACCAAACCTGAGAGCGCTTTCCAGATTCTTACGGAATGCATCATCGAGGAAGCTACAACAAAAAACGGAAATAAACAAGGGTGAACGGAAAACAATCTGATCTCGGGCTTAAGAAATACATGCTCTACAATGTAGCCAGAAGATGTCTGAAGCTGAAACAGGCAAGAAAATTTTGCTTTCAAATTTAGCCCAATTGATTTGGACGATACATTAATCTGATTCCATTAAAGAGCCGGACTTGAATTCTCAAGGTCCCGGGTTGAAGTCTTCCTCTGACAAATCTTAGCGCCAGTCGGACGACAAGCAAAATAGTTTGGACTATTAAGGAAATTTGATGATGCAATCCTTGACAAAATTGTTGGGACACTTAAGTTCCTCCCCCATACCTAGACAAACTATTATCTCTCCCGTCAAACAATGTGATTGCCGAGGGATATTTGCATTATTTTGGGTGGGAAAAGGGGAAGGACTATTGCTGTGCCTTTCTTGTAGTTATCAGAGAGCTTCAGTAACAAGGGCAACGAGATTGTCATGTCAAAATGTAAATGTTCGCGTTATTTTAATCACTTCGTGACTATTTCAACCTTTCTAATATGACAAGGGTGTGGTAGTTTCTCAAGAATGTCACTGGTCGGAACGGCGCTTAATTTAGCGGAGAAAATGAAAATTTATCCTCAAGTCCTTCAGAAAACCTCAAATTTGACTAGTTCACGTTGTTGTTTTGCAGACGACGGCAAAGAAATGGACAAGAGTGAACGCGCACGTACAAGGAGTACAAAGCTATTATTTTTGCCCACTAAATATCCAATCCTACTATCTATCTCGAGAAAAGTCTCAACGATTTTTAACCAGGCTTATACCTGTTGCACAAGGGCTAAGAAATTCCATATAGACTATCCTTAGTTTGACGACATTAAGTGGTAATTTAGGTACTACCTCGTTTTGTTGATCTTCCTTCCTTTGTACTCATTCAGAAGGAACTCTGTGGCTTGTCCAGAGGGGTCGATGATCAGTGGATAACGGTTGAATCTTTTCAGCATAATGGCATTCTCTGTGCAAAGATCATCTGCAGGCAACGAGTTTGCCTGCCACTGAAGACGTTCGTCGGCGGTAGACAAGTACTGAAAACATACACACAAACTGGTTAAGCAAAAAATGCAGTCAATTTACCTTAAGACTTGGTCAAACGGCGCATATTAGTGGATGAATAATGAATAGTCCTGATGAAAGTCGAGATTCTCCATCCCGTTTGACCCTAAGCTATCACGCACTCTCAACGACCTTGAACATATTCAGATTTTTCGTGACAGTGGATGATACTGAGATTACTCAGTTTGACCACCAGTTCGATAGTCAGTGATAATTAACGACACTGTGTTTTGGCCCTGTCACAAGAAGCTCACGCAAACAGGTTATGTGAGAAAGCTTAACTATACTTTTCGGACGTATATTAACCGTTTGGCAATGGGAACCGAATGATATTTGATGACAGTCAGTGGCGTGATGGATTCTTAAGGGTGCATAATTAAAATGAGGGTAACGTGGCAGAGGCAATGGAACTGAAAATAAAACTTGACTGAAGTCACTTTGCTTACCTCCACTCTGGCAATATCCGGCCTGAACTGAATGTGTGCTTGCTGCAAGTGCGAAGACCAGGAAGTAAATAAATTCTGACGCAGCTGTTGATCGAAGTAGCCTGAAAATCAAAAACACTTTTGGTTCATTTGTGTTGTTATAGAAGTCAAGTCAAATCAAGTCACTTTTTATTTTCACTCACACAAATATTATTTGCAAAGAACTAGTATTAAGACAATTTCAAGATCTAAAAACAACATAAACACAGATAACCAAAATACAACAAGGGACACCTAAATAGTTCAGGGAACTAATCCAGTAGGTGACCCAAAGGAAAATAAAATTAAGGAACACAGTGCTGAAACATTATAGTGCGAAAATAAAGTTCTATTCTATTCGATCTCAACCTGACTCCGAGGGTTTTTCTCCGGGTACTCCGGTTTTCCTCCCTCAGCAAAACCGACTCCCAGCCTATTCCATCTGGCTGTGCTGCTGTGCTCCGAGGTCATACATGGGCTGTGTTTAGGGGCCGAGCGACTAGCCGGCAGCACAGCTCCTTCGGTCCGATCTCGTCGAGCCGCGCCCTTAGCAATTCAGTCTCCGCCTGCGAGTAAGGGCGTTTAGCAGGTTACGTATTACGTATTATTACGTATTTTTAATTTCTGACCTGCATAAGCCAAGAATGCTGAAGACAACAAGACATCTCCGACAATAGTTCCCATCTGTGTCTGGAAGGCATTACTGCTTGTCTCCCACCTTTGTCTTTCAACCGACAAACTGCGCAACAAAGCGGTGCTGCGGCTTACCTAAAAAAACATAACACAACAGAACTTAACGAACAAGCTACCTTGGTCGACATGGATGCTACGTCCACTGATATTCATATTATTAATATCAATATCGTGCCAATATCGGTATGATGGATTCTACCTTTACCGATACCTGAAGAGTATCGATACCAATGCTAAAGAAAATGTTAGTTTTTCGTTTTTCAGGAAAAATGGAATTGTTTTTAAAGTGAGTGGGGTGGGAAATATACCTAACTGACCTCCTACTATTTTAGGAGCCTCGCTCCTCTCTATGCTTTTGTTCAAATTCATCTACACATGATTGGCAATCAAGAATGGCGATCAAACCTCTTTGGGCAGCGCGACTTCGAAGTTAACAAACGAGGATGACTTGAATACAGACATCGTTTTTACGTCTGCTAGTCACGTGAGCAAACTATTGGTAATAAAAAACCCGATGTTTGTATCGATAACATTACGATCCATTGAACATACATGGTTACGCACTATTTCCGCCAGATATTGTACCAGTCCACAGAATATCGATAACAGCAATAGTTACAATACTTATTAACCAAGACAACAACAATACAGTCATTACAGAACAGTTTCAACAAGTTTTCGATGCATTCTTGAAATACAGCCTGGCGCTTCATTGCCAAAACGGCCATCTTACCTTAGCTTCGACAGCAGCAAGATCGGCTTTAATGGCCTGTGCCTGACTTATAAGAGCAGCGTATTCCTCTTTGTAGCGAGCGATGCTCTTCTCGAGTTCGGCAATGACATGGCTTATCTCGTCAGCCTATAACCAATATCACAGAATTAGAGAAGGCCATCGAAATTCGTATTTGAGAATCAGATGTTAAACTTTAAAATCCTTTAAAAAGAATACTGATTTCAAAGGAATTTGTGAAATGCTAAGACTTTATTTTCTTTTTTTCGCTCTTCGTCCAATAGAACATGACGTGGGATTCGGCTCTGAGCCTTTTCTCAATAAATGTTTTGCTTTGGACCGCTATTTTCCTACGCATTTGCATGATTCAACTCTCAAAGTATTGTAATCTGTGTTCCTAATGTCAAATCATTCTAATCTATTTTGTATTGACTTCTAATTTAACTTCTCATTTTTCGACTTCAAAAGACAACATTGTTGAAGTCACGTGAGCCTATTCTTTGAACGAAAAGTAATAGTTGCTGTAGGAAAGGATCTTAGCACATCAACGTATCTCTCTCGTATCATTGTTCAGCTAATTAAAAATTAATCATGACAATAATGTTTGTTGGTTGACCTTGATTCTGCTGGCCTGAGCTTCAATCTCCAAACTCTTCAGCTCATTCCTTAATGGATCCACTTTGGTGAGCATGTCTGCATAACTGATCTGCGCAGAAAGAGAAAGATAATGAAAGAGCGTTTTTCAATTGAGTGTCGAAAGTAATTAGTGAATTGCTTTGGTTTTGCATTACTTTACTCAGTGATTGCTTCAAAGTTCTCGCGCCACTTTTTCAACCAATGACAAGTAAAACCATAACCAATCGTGGCTCGCGCGTGCTCATTTTCCCGCGCTTTGTGTCGGCCACGTGTAATTACTTCGAGTTTTGATTGGTTTACTGGATTGTCTCCGTCCTTTTTGATTGACCAAAATAATTACTTTGGTTTTGGTTTTACGACACTCGATTGAAACTAGCTCTATGATAAACAAATTGAAATTGTTAAAATTGCTTCAACAAAAATCAATAATTTCTTATTACCTTTACTCAAGCATAAAATACTTGTACAAAAAAAATATATGATGAAATTTGGCAGCACTTCCAAGACGTCATGCAGGACCAAGAAGGAAAACTCTACAATTTGGCCCAATTTGTTTCCAATTCACTTTCATTCTACCATTCTCACATTGAACACACTGCCCTTTGCCAGAGTCATTACTTTCGACACAAAAAAGTGTTCAAAATCTCCAATTGAAACTTTTGGCTACATGGAATGCATCTTATTCCAAAATTGCCGCCATTTTAGTATTCTTTTGTTTCCTTGAAAATTGGCACTTTAAGCCTCCCTTTCAATCGTAAAATTCAAAAGAATATTCAACCTTAAAACGAGACCAAAAGGGTTAGGTGTTAAGGTGTGTGTCCTTCGAAGTTTAATTCCAATACGAGAAAACACGTTTGTCCAAACGAATAAACTCACCTGTGCCACGGCCCACTTGACAAGAGGCCCACATGCTACGCTGGCGCGGTTCACTTTCTCAAAATTGTAATCTGGATTGCTCATGTATTTGCTCAACATGATCTTACGGATGTCATCCCTAACAAATACCAGAATCACGTTAACTCTGGTGGTAAACTTCAGGCTGGTTTACATAAACGATGGAAAAAGAGTACTACGTTACAATCTGTTGACGTTGATAAAGTTTAAGCCGTGAGCAATTTTTTTCCCATTACGATCGTTAAGCTGGCAGAAGAATTAAGCAAAGCTGGGCTTGAGACACGAAAAAAAGTACTTCAAACTATCCTTAATTCCTTCGACCTTGCCGTCTACTTTTCTTGAAAGCTAGTCAAATTCTTGATTGCAAGCTAACAGCACACACTGTGTAACTTTGGGGTGAAAGAACTCTAATAGGCTACTTTAAAAATACCACAATACTCTTTTGTTTGCCCTTCAATATTTTGTATATATAAGCATTGTTTCCAGTTTCTCTTTGGACTTACAATGGTCCCAAGAGAAAATAAAAACAATCCTCATCCAAAAAAACTGGGGGGCAAAACAAAGAGAATTATGGTATTTTTGAAAGTGGCGTGTCAATACGTACGAGATGTCCTCAGTGGAAAAGTTCACAACAGTGGAAATGAAATTGTCCTTGATTATGACACCGCGGATGGCTCGCCAGTCTGTCGCTTTTTCACCAAGAAGAAGGCAGATGGACTCCAAAGCCAACTTGACAGCAGGTGGAGGATTACCCATAGAACGGACCTCGACTAAGTGCTGTTTCTTGATGGATTGTACAGCTGCAGCGAATAATAAAAAATGAGTTTATAAGTTTTATAAGTCTGAGTTTGCAACTGCTGAAGTGGTTTCTATAACTACGATGATTTTCTTGAGTAATCGTTAGTTATTAACCTACAGTAGCATATTGATAGTAATGATTCCAAGTTCAAGTAAGGCCTTTTTTTACACCCAATTAATCCATCAGAGATCAACCCTAGTATTGGAATTGGGCCCACACGCGGACAGAGAAAAACTCTGACCAGGGTGGGAATTGAAGCCACGACCTTCGGATTTACATCTCACATACCCACGGCCTGCTCCCGTTCTGATCAAACCGGAAGGTCGAGGGCTCAAATCCCACCCTGGTCGGAGTTTTTCTCTGTCCTTGTGTGGGCCCAATTCCAATACTAGGGTTGATCTCTGATGGAATAATTGGGTATAAAAAACACAGTAGTGTTAGGCCTCACTCGAACTCGGAATCATTACTTAATTTGAGTGTCAGAAGTTACTGTACTGTAATTCCTTTGGGTTCGCAATGCGAAGCCTAATAATTAACTTGGAAATCTCGCACCACTTTCGCCACTTTGAAAGAAAAGGACTTCTTTACATGCAGTTAGATTCAGTCAAACGGTTAGGCTTCAGGGATAAAAACAATCGGCTGTAGTGAACTAAATCAAGAAAATTACTCTGGGCAATAAATGAGTCAAAGTGCAAGGCAAATACTGAGCACTGGAAAATGCGTCGAAACCCAGAACAACCGGTTTTGCATTTGAGTCACATTGGCTAAGAAATGGCACCAGATCTTTAGGCCAATTACCAATCATCACCAATCGCACTTAATTTAAATACGTAAAACCAAAGAAATCACCAAGTTACAGTTCACAAAAAAACTGCACATTTATTCGTTCCTGCATGCTTTGTTCCCTCCTGTCAGTGCCAAGCTATCTCCTTTTTATTCTTGGTTCCTTCTTAGTTTGGTCTGTAACCAGTACCCGTCTCAGTTTCGTCCATAACCCGCAATTCAATTATACATATTTCATTCATGGAGTCCTTCATGGAAACACATGAGCCCAACAAATTGATCTGCTCCCAACTGTGTGGCTTCATAGCTCAGTTGGTAGAGCATTTTGCATCGGCATCGCAGAGGTCACGTGTTCGAATCTCGTTGGAGCCACCTGAATATTTCAGGTTTCTACAAAAGACAATTGCTTAAATTGTCCAGATACGTGCACGGATCATCTCTCAAAAAGCAAAGCAATACCTACCCGTTTTAGCATCCTGAACAGCAGGCTCGACTTTGGCCAATTCAGCGATGACACTGGTTTGCTTCTCTTTGATCTGTTTGGTTTGTTTCTAAACATAACACACACAAAACAATGAACCTCAAACGACAAATTAGATGTCAGAAATCGCGAGTTGATTTATTCTTTTGATAAGCTCACAAGAAAGTTTGTTTATTTCAATCGCAATTGTTAAATCTTTCATCGGGAAGAGCAATTAACCAATCAAGATGAACTGATTTCCCATTAGCACCACGTGCTAATTCCGGTATAGTGTTTTAATTATAGAACACGAACATGTAGAGCTTTGAGAGAGAATTGAAAATCATACAACCGTGGGTGCCTTTTAGAGGAAAATACATCGGGAAAATCATTGGGCTGGCAGCAATTTTTGGTTGTCACTCAGGTGATCAACAGCCAAGTTTTTCATCGAAAACAAAAGAAAACGTTTGCATCATAACATATAGTTCAATTCCCGGAGTATTGGGCTGGGACACCAATATGGCGGCCGTGATGTCACGTGAAAACCGAGACCCAACACAAATAATCTTTTCTTCAATCTCTCACAGCATTTCCTACTGACCTCAATAGTGGACTGAATTTCCATGGAAGTAACTTTCTTTTTCTCGGCTTCTTGTTGGTCTTTCACCTGCAAAGCAAGTTTATTTGCTTTTTGTCATCAGCTGTATTAGATACATCGAGAGTCTGTTGAGTTCACTGATTGCCTCCATTGTTTGTGTTTGATTTTCTAAGCAAACCCAAGTTTAGTAAGGCCGTGACAAACAGTGTTGTTATTATCAAAGAGGTGATTATAGGGGACCAGGGATGGCGTAGTAAGGATAGCACTCGCCCACGAATGTTGACCGGGTTTAGGAGGCGGTGTGGCCCAGTGGTTAGGGCGCTTGCCTTGAGATCCGGCGATCCCGGGTTCAAGACCCGCTCTGACCACTCGCTGAATTTGTTCCTGGTAGTCCCTGGTGCAACGTCCCAGCTGCACTTGTAAATAGCCAACTGGTTTGCCTCCGGCCAGTTGGGATTCTTAAAAGTTGTTGTTGTTGTGTTCTGTTGTTTCGTTGATTGTTTCATTGGCCCTGAAAAGCCCCTATGGGAAGCGGTCAATTGAGTATGAAATGTAATGTAATGTAATGTTTAGATCCCGGACTCGAGGCCATATGTGGGTTAAATTTGTTGTTGGATCTTTTCTCTGCTCCGAGAAGTTTTTCTCCGATTTTCCTCTCTCCTCAAAGTCCAATTCGATGCGGATGCAGGACCCTCCCGAAAGCCACTTCCGGGTGAATAGAGCTTCCTGGGTAAACATCTCGAATTGTTACTCTTATTGTTGGTCATGGTGGTGGTAATTAAATAATAAGGCGTGTGATCGCTTGTCTCACCCAATCCAAGCGACTACATCCTGATACAAACGACCATAGCTCTTATTGTTCAATCGTAATTTGTTGTGGCCTTTTTAATTCATATAAGCGAGAAATCTGTAACATAAAGGGCAGCGTTGCGACTTTTTCTTCGTCCTCACATACACAGAAGTCACCATGAACCTCTGCACTGGGCAACCAACCTCAGAACAAGGCAGCTAATTAAAACCGTCGACCCAAGGTTCCCCGGGATAAGAATCCTGTTTTCAACCTACCAATGCCTATTTTGAGCGAGACGATTGTCATTTTAAACTGACGCGCAAAGGAAAGATAATTTTGTGATTCGAGCAAAGGACACCCCTCTCTTTAGCTTTCTGTATTTGCATTCCCTCTTTCTTTTGGGAATCTGGGAAAGCGTACAGTACCCTTCAGAGCAATGATTTTAGTAGGTCATCCATTGATCTAACTCTTGTTTTCATGTTGTGGGTTTACATAAAGCATACAGTTTAAATAAAGAAATGTTATTCTAGTTCCAATTTATGACATAATTAACTCACCATCTGTTTGAGTTTTTGGTTGGCTAAAGCATTCTTTGCCTCCAGTTCCTGACTCTTAAGCGACAAGCTCTTCTGAAGTTCTTCCACCTACATATTATAAAGACAATGTTAACAACATTTCAGGGGCACCGCGAGGTGCGAAGTACCAAGGCAACGGGAAATTTGTCTTTTCATAAGGAGTTTCACTCTATCCAGGTTCCTACGTTCGTAGCTGCAAGTAGGGTCATAATTTTCGTTCTTTATCTAGTGGTTCAACTGCTGCAGTGACTAAAACGCCATTTGCAGCCCTTCGAAAAACAACGATCTCACATTTACGTAAAAGCGACGATTGCAACCAAGAGAAGAGCTTAGAATCGATTGGAGAGGCACCTGTCAGACCTCTGTTGAATTACAAATTTCCAGTAGGGTGCTACGTGACTTCACTTAAAAGCTAAACGGGACCTCGATTTACAATTGTTGTCTCGATAGCCAATGTCCACCATTTTCTATATGACCAGCCGAGAAAAGTGTCTTCGCTGTTTTATATTTGATTCCACTACCCAGTTTGTTTCGATGTGTCAGTGATACGAGTCGACACATTTTTTTTTTTCAATGCCTCTTCTAAACAAAGAATCCACCAACAAAAACAAATCGTGCAGTCGCTCGTCCGAGATGTGAAAATCTGGTACTCGCCTGATCGACAGTTTCTCTGATTTTCTGCAAACCAACATTCAAATGAAGCTGCTGTTCCTCCAGATCTGATCTTTTCTCGTTGAACAATTTTACCTGAAAAAACATGAAAAGACAAGTCAACAGAGCGTTGAATGTTCCAATTAAAATTACAGCGAAAACTAAGAAATGTATTTAGTGGGTGCTTTAAAAGTTTCAAGCTCTATCAATTTTGTTTGTCCAATGGCTCTTGGAACAAGTCGAATACTGACATAACACAACTTTATGCAAGGATGTATTGCTCCAAGATGGTCAGATTTCTTCCTGAAAGAAACCTTTCACCTTTAAACTACAATTTCTAATGCTACTGGCTACTGTCTCCATCAAAAATCGAGAGACCAAACCGTGTTCTGCGTAAAGTCAAAGAATAAAATATCAAAATTAACGTTGTCATCTTCGACCTGTTAACCTAAAGACCATATTCTGGTGGGTAAACTGGAACGAACATAAAATTGGAGGTTGAGCCTCGACTGAATGCTCGTCCCAGTCCAACGGCATGAACACGACTAATTGTCATTCAAGGAATCTATTCTTACATAATGGTTGATGAAGTCCAGATAGTGGCGCGGTGTAATCGCCATGACTCTACCGCCTCTCTTGGCTAAGCGTTCATTGGCTTGATGAAGGGTTTGATGCACGTACACGAAGGCATTGATAACAGCTTCCCTGTGCGTGGGGGTCATAGGAAGGTCTTCATACACTTTGGGCAAGTAGTCGGGTGGAGAATACTGTGAAAAGAGAAAAAAAAAAGGTAAATCAACAATTGTGATAATTACCAACACTAAATAATTTGCCTGCTAGCTCCGTGGTTTTGAAAAAGCACACAACTTCCCCCCAGGGCCCGCATCAGCAATTAATTCTTGCTCTGACGTATGCAAGGAAACTTCCAGGAAGATTGTATGTAACTCACCCATAACCAAAAATTTGCGAGGAAGCAAATGGATAATGTTATCACAAGTTATTTCCTTACTGTTCAAGTGTGCACTGCAAAGCTTAACGATTGGCTGTAAGATCTTGCGTGACAACTTCAGCAAACCAGAGCCAAAGGAAAAACTTATTGTCACTTGCTCTTCTTTTGTTTTCCCGCGGATAGCGCAGGCTGCACGTATCTGTCCTACGTTTTAATTGGTTCATTTGATAGTCTGGGTCAGCTGTCATTGGCCAAAGTTGGAACTTAAGCTTTGGTTTGACTGCACTTAATTGAAAGCGCTCAAGGATATCGTATCAGCGTCCTTGCACAAATGCCATTAACAAGACATTTCGGCTTGTTTCCCACCACTTTCACGCTCAGAAGCCATTTTGACTCTTGCTATTTTTTTAAAACTTTCCGCTTTGGAATCCTCTAGACATTTTCCATCAATGTTTCAACCTCAGATAAGTTGGCTTAATTGCTAGAACTTAAAGTGTTCCTTTTTTTCTTCAGATTTTGTAAGTGTGTTTGCTTAACACCTGACTGGCAAAATTTTGAGCTCTGACTTTTATCCAAAGGCCGTTTACTTTGAGTGCAAGTTTTGGATTTCACGGTCCGCCATTACTCACGTTCAAAACTGACCGATTGGATCTCAGAGGGTTGGAAACGGGGAAAGGTGACTTCAAAGACTCACTAGCTCAAAATTACAGCATGTGAATGCAGCTTATTATATATGCAAAACGCGAGTTTAAAAGTCTGAAAGCCCAAAACTCCCGTGCTGCATATTAATTCTGCGGCGTGCACACGTATTGCATTCTTAAACTTGTGAGCTTTTGACGTCATTTTGTCCTCGATCCAGTTCTCGTAAGATCAAAGTTAGTAATAGCGGACCAATAAAACGGGTGTCTTTTTTAAATCAAGGCTTAAAACTTGGGTCGCTTAGTGTTTTGTTAACATAGTTTTGAAATCCAAAGAATTATAAGAATTTATTTTTTGGTCACAGGGGCACTTTAAAACCACACGATCACTTTCTTTGTTTCCAATACTTACATTAGATTTCTCTAAGTCAAGCTTGCTGGTAAATTCCTTGCCAACCTGATACAAGGCACCCGTGGACCAATCGCCAAACCAGTTCAAAACGCATCTAACAAGCACAAAATCATAACCAGCACGTAAGTAAGCTGACAAGATTAAGACAGAGGATAACGATGAAAAGAAAAGACACGTTTTAGAGTCAACTTGCATTGTTACATCCAAGGCTGAAAGAATCGATGCATAATTTGCGTGTCGGTTAAATTATAGAGAGTTTCAATTGAGTATCGCAAAACCAAAACCAAAGTAATTACTTTGGCCAATCAAAAAGGACGGAGACAATCTGGTAAGCCAACCAAAACTCGAAGTAATTACACTTAGTCGACACAAAGCGCGGGGAAATGTGCACGCGCGAGCCACGATTGGTTTTGGTTTTACTTTTATTGGTCGAAAAAGTGGCGCGAGAACTTTGGTTTGAAGCAATCACTGAGTGAAGTAATGCAAAACCAAAGCAATTCGCTGGTTACTTTCGACACTCAATTGAAATCCGCTCTATGTGACCGTCCCGAATGTTGGCTGTCGCCCTGATGAATTATTCATGATTTCACTAATCGGATTTGCATTGGCAGGTTATCACGATATTCAACACGGGGGTAACGCCAACGTAGGTCTTTGCGAACACAGAACTCACACGGGTCCAAACATGTGGCTATTTGTATCCAGAAAGTAACGACCTACAGAGTATGAATGACCATGTCAGTTTTAATTCTGTTACTAGGGGCGCATTCCTTATTTCAGAACTGGCCGGCAAAACCCGTCAGTTCGCAAAGAAAATGCAACAAATTTGAAGAAACACTTGCATGATAATCCCTCGCATTTTTCTGGAGGAGTCTACATCATCCTGCAAGTGTGTTAGTCCTTCCAAGTGCCTGGTCTGGCCGGTCAGTTCTGTCAAACGGAAAGCGTGCTAAGACGCCTCTAATAAGTGAGGCAATAGAGGGACAAAAATTCATGAACAAACTAAAAGATATTTCTGCACATCGTACCAACGAATTCAGCTATGTGGCAGACTGGAAGTTGAATAGTACCTGTTGAACAGAGCTGGAGACGTTGCTGCTCGACTCTTCAAGCCCTCGTCCGACGGATTCATCGTGAAAACAACATGGAGGTTGTTCATTACCTATAAACCAAAATTAAGAGGCTTCATTATCATCGCAAGGTTTTCATCATGGAGCTCAGCCAAGGACGAATAACGAGGCTATATTTTGACCGTTAATGTACCTTGTTAAGTAAACTCTTACGCCTCTCACAATTTCTCCCACCCATGAACATCTATGTGCCGACCAGACGTTCATTGTCCGTCGTTTTTAAACGATGGTGACTCGGGAATGTTCGGGAAAAATCCGAGTGCTCCTATGCAAGAAGTGAACCTTCGACCTTCCGAATGATAATTCGGTTGCTCTACCACTGGGCTATAAGAGATTGGTTGGAACTAGGCCATTAAACTACAATCCTAAACGGGCAAAATTGTTGGGACAATGAAGATAAGCCGGAGCCGTTTCAAAGGCGACGCATGGGCATAAAGCTCCCTCCCCCCTCCGGAAACACTCTCAAAAGCTGCAGCTGGCTTCAACATTGCTTAGGGTGGGGTGGGGGCACTTGAGAGGCTGCTATGAGGAGAATTGTTAGAAAACACAAGGTACTCCTTTAATTAAAGCGATTTTTGCACTCATTATTGAAGGTGTCCCAAGAAATTTTGGCCATTGAGGATTGTAGGTTCATGCTACAATTGTTCCGTTTTACTGCTAGAATTGACATTGTCTAAATAGAGCATTTTCGCAGCTATAGTGAGGGACACGAATGTCAGTGCCGGTAAATATATGAAGAAATGTATCTTTCTATATTATATGGTGACTGAATCTTTAAAATGTAACCATGGCACAATGTTTGGGTTTTTTCCTAGAGTCCTTAAAGTAAATTGGTCTTGTATTGTACTGACGTCCTTTATTCGGTGGTTGGAAATCTTGAATTGAATTAGGGAGCTTAAGCACGCGCGTTTTTGAGACGCGGACGGCAACCGGAAGTGAGCTGTTTTCCCTTTTAACCTGTTTTCACGCAACCACATTTACATTGCTAAGTATCTTTTCTCCATTAGAGATGATTAGGACAAAAATCTGGGAGACACTACTGTCCTGGCACGCGAAATTTTCTCTTCCGGTTACCGTCCGCGTCTCAAAAACGCGCGTGCTTAAGTAATATCAAAGACCTTTGACATGAAAGTTCCTAAACAATGAACATCACAACAGGCGGAGAGCTCGATTTTGACGACCGATAACATCAAGTTAAGTCACTTAAAATTTAATAATTGTAGAAGGAAAGACAAACAATGTGCTAGGGTCCGATAGATTTTAAAGACTATCTCCTATGACTGAAAAATACTAGTAGAATAATTTAGGCATCAACTAACGGCCGAATTGACCTGCTCCTAACTGTGTGGGCTTCATAGCTCAGCTGGAAGAGCATGGCACCGACATCGCAGAGGCCATGGGTTCGAATCTCGTTGAAACCGCCTGAATTTCTCGGGTGGCTGTAAAGGCCGGGACACACTAGGCGACAAGTCGCAGCGACATGTCTCTGCGACAAATTGCTCCATGTGTACCACTTGCAAAACAAATCGCTGCGACACGACGCCTGTTCGGTGCACATGCAGTGATCTCGTATGAGGGGGAATGTGAACTAGTTTTCTAATTCAATATGGCTGACCATAAGACGCTCTCTCATTGGTTCATTTATATTTTGTCGCAGCGACTTGTTGCCGGAAGTGTACACACGATGCGAACGCTAATTTTGTCGCTGCGATAAGTCGCACGAATTCAAACTGGTTTGAATTCGTGCGAATGATCGCAGCGACAAAATTCTGCCGCAGCGACAATGATTTTTATGAAATTAACCGTGTCACACAAGGCGATTTGTTGCGGCGACTTGTCCCGCGACGTGTCGCAGCGACTTATCGCCTAGTGTGTCCCGGCCTTAAAAGACAATTGCTCAAATTGTCCAGTTAAGCGCGAGGATCACTTCATTCGTCCCACTCACTTGTTGTGTAAACCATTTGTAAAGTTCTTCGCTGCTGTCCAACATCAGGCCTTCTCTCTGGGAGCCTTCCTTACACTGTGTCATCAGGGTAGTGTAGTCATCTCCTTCAAACAACCCGGGGACCTTAAAACGCACAAAACGACAAAATGATAACTCGATACTCACAAAAAGAGGACTTAAATGGAGAGTCATTACAGAGTTGACAACAAAGTGTTTGGCTGTCTTTGCAATGACACCTACAAATGGCCAGACTTTCTTTTTTGGTTAAGGGCGATAACTATAATTAAGGAAGAATGCAATCTTACAATGGGCGAGACGTTTGGCATTTAGGAAGGAGGGGGAGGGGAACTGAGAGCTGAGTCGGCTGTTTGATGAATATCTTTCCCTTTCACCTGTGTCTTTCTGATGCACTTTTGTCACGTTATGACAAGGACATTGCTCTGCCTTTTTAACTACTGAGGAAGTGGGATACCCCGAGGCGTCTGGTTTATTTTGACCTTCTAAGTGCATTTTCTAAACGAACCTTCAGGCACCACTTGTTCAAACGATGGATAGCGCTATCCACCGGATAAATCACTATCCAGTGGATAACTCAATTGGTTTTGCTAGTGTTTATCGGCTGGGTAGTGATGAATCCGGTGGATAGCGCTATCCATCGTTTGAACAACTGGGGCCAGGTGTTTTTGCTGTTCATTTTGCTTCGCAGTTTCTTCTTCGTTTCGTACTGATTCCTACTCTTGCCTCCTGCATACCCCTTTCCCGCACGCGTATCGTTATATTACTTTGCTATACTGCATTGATCAACAACAAACTAACCTCTCCGTTGGCCAACAGAGTATTCATTCTCTCTAAGAAGCTTGATTCCAAAATATTCGATTCGTCCAGAATGAAGACAATCTTCTCATTCTTGCAGCCGGCTCGTCTAAGCACTGATCGCAAATCCTCATCAAATTCTGCAGCCAGGTACTTGCGATGAATCTATCAGAATAAATTGTTCAAAAACAAAAAGGTCAAGAAGACGAAGCAAAAGTTTGGTCTGCAAAGCACTTTGTCTTAAAATAAACCGAAATGTGGCAATGATTTTGAGTTTAAGATCCATGAGGAATCCGTTTTGGATTCGAAAGCAATTTCCTGATTGACTTTTGTGTTTGTCCTCATAGGCCAAACGCAAAACGGTTGTTAAAAAGTTTCAGTCTTTTAAATTCCTATTTGCTTGACCTGAAGAACAGAAACACATGCAACTACTTCACAAAAGCCAAGAATATCATTCCAATTGTTCAGCTCTGTGGTCTTCGATAGCCATTCATCTCTCTTCAACAGCCATGTTATATTTTCATGGGCGGACTACAGTGGGCATGAAATGGAGGCCGTAGCAAATTCTCTCTCCACAAGGGTCTCGATTGCACGCTAGTCCCAGTCCAACCGTGAAAACGCGAATCAAGTACACAAACTTGACCCACCTTGACCTGGAATACGCTGAGTCCATTCATCCACGCAACAAATCTTGACAAAGTGGTTTTACCGGCTCCACTCACACCGATCAACAGCAAGTGGCCCTGTGGTTTAAGAGACGACATTTTCTTTTAATTTCAATTACTTTTGCACAAAACTTTACAATTATTTCATAGACGACCATAAACAATGGCTTTGCACAAGACGAGCACGTAAACACAGGCTTATACTCACCTGCGGTTGTCTGAATATTCTGTCAATTCTTAGGACATGATCAAGAACTTCATTGAACAAGACTAATGGCACATCGAGTTCCTCCTCATAAAATACCTGACAAAAAAAAAATGCACTCTTTTTCAAATTAAATTCGAGGGATGTATTGTTAACTTATTAAAATGTGATCCACATTCTAGTTATTCAAAACTGATCTCTCCTTTCAGCTTCCCGATTCGCTTGTTGTGCCACAGCCCTACCACTACATTTCCTTTGGTTGCTTATTTTTCAAGTCCAAGAATAAACCCAATTAGATGCACACCCAATTTTGACATTCAACACGAAGTGTCCCTTTGCTACCTATTTTCCACATTGAGGTAAGGTTAAAGGTTAGCGTTACTTTTAGCTTGAAACAATAGGGCAACTTCGACACGTCAATTATTCAAGATGGCAGCGCCCGGGAAATATGAAAACCAAAACAAGCGTTTTTGAAATTCACTATTACGGATACAAACGCTTTCATGGGAAAAATTCGAACAATTTTGATGTAAACATATGTTCTGTGGTTTAAAGTTATTTTCTTCTTGTAGTGGAGGTTCCCTCTAACCCAAAGAAGCTTATGGCTCAACATTAGCCATCTTGTCATCGCATGAATTCTACATTCTAACCTTTAATCTAGCTTTGACGAAGTCTCTAAGCTCCTCCTGATCAACCGGCATATAATCCTTGGACAGCCAATTACTGAACAAGATTGGTCGCTTCAGAGCTGCGTTGCTGTCGATGTTGGGAAAATGCTTCAAGGCAACCATGTTGACATTCTCTTCCGTCCATTTACGTTCTTCATCCTCGACGAGCCTGTCTTGGAACAGACGGAGTGCTTCGTGTGCCCACAGCCGTACAAGTCCCTCGACTGGAAGCGTCTCCAAGGGCTTTAACGCCTCGCAAATTCCTCGGACCCATCGGGTCATTTCGCGAGGACTGTAAATGTAATGGGGCTGCATATCTTGGGTGAAACGTTCCTAAAGTATAGAACAAGGAAAGTTGCTTCAATAGTAAAAAGCGTTCCTCTCTGGTCACCCTATTTACAGAAGAACATTGATGCTCTTGAACGAGTCCAACGGAGGGCCTCAAAGTACGCTCTCCCGATTTCATATAGGGACTCTTCGTATGAAGAAAGACTGGCAATCCTTGGGTGGTCCAGCGTCCAATCAAGGAGGTCTTATTTATATTTGTTAGAGTGCTATAAGACTATTCATCGTCTTAATGGCCTTAACTGTAACGATTATTTTCAATTTAATTCTTATGGTAAACAAGGTCAAACCATTCATTTAAATTAACAAAGCCATTAGCTATAGTAAACTGTTTTTTTCCATTCATTCTTTGTTAGAATTAGTAAACAGTGGAATACTCTTCCCAAACAGATAGTGGATGAAAGGGATTTTAGCATTTTTCGAAGCAAACTTAGAAAGTTCTGTAAAATTTTGTAAATTTCTAGCCAATTCTTAATACTTCTTAGATTTTAAATTGTATTATGACTTCCTTTTTATTTTACATAGGGAGCGTCCTTGATAGGGATAACCTCTGACGTTTCCTTTTGTGTATCTTTTACCTAATAAAACATGATTTGATTTAACAATCATGAGCGACACACGCAAAATGTCAAACTTCTGTTTGTCAAAAAGGAGGCACGTTCTGTCATTCCAATTCAATTCTGTCTTGAAGGAAAGACATGTATCTGCGGGTTATAGACGAAAGAGAGAACAATTCCTCGCACTAATATGTGGTAGATAACATATGAGCGGGAGATCTGTATGGGCGTTTACAATGGCGAGCCGATAGGCGAGCCATTGTAAACGTCCATACAGATCGGACGCGAATATTTGGTGTCTAGAAGAGACAATTGCTTAAATTGTCCAGATAAATGCGAGATCACTTCTTCTCTTGGTATAATTCTGTCTTATTGTATGAAGCCACTCGGTAGGGAGCAGGTCAATTTGTTGGGCTCATGTGTTCCCTTGATTGAACGGACTCTATGAATACCGAATGGACTCGTTATTATACAATACCAGAAACCCATAAGGGTTGAAACGTGTAATGCGCGTTCACAGCTTCCGAATATTCAGTGCAAACTGATTGGTTGAATGTTTCAGTGCTAAGTACCATATTTGGAAACCCTCGCTCTTGTTGTTCCAAATATGGTACTTAGCAAATTGAATATTCAGAAGCTTGTTTCCCAGAACACAAGGG
This sequence comes from Montipora capricornis, assembly GCF_036669925.1. Classification (NCBI taxonomy): domain Eukaryota; kingdom Metazoa; phylum Cnidaria; class Anthozoa; order Scleractinia; family Acroporidae; genus Montipora; species Montipora capricornis. The sequence continues at coordinate 30,651,416 of NC_090893.1, forward strand.
GCCGTTACACTTTTCAACCCTTATGGGTTTCTGATAATACTTTGTGGCGTCATCTCAGGAATTCAATAGGCCCACGCCACACACTAGCTCGGCCGTGACAGTAACGCCAGACTATTTTACTCATTACATGTAATGGAGGCCGCTTCAGGGATGAATGGGTTAACCTATAAGAACTCAATAGACAACATTCTAAGCGAATGAAAGGAGGGGAATTTTTTTATGTTGACTAATGAACACCAACCTGGGACATGGAATAAAACTCGACCATGGCATCAGTTAGAGGCTGAGCATAGCTTCTTAGTGGTGGTACGATCCTGAGCATTGCGCGATTGAATGTTCCATAGATCTGCGTTAGAGAGGCTGGGCCGGGATAGTCAACGTAGATCACCGGCACGTGACGCAAAAATCTGAAAATGGAGAACCGTGTATTTTCTTTTTTAAATTTTATCGTTGTTCCTGCAACCGTTGCGTCAAGTCGTAGAGCTGGGTTCTACTTCATCAACGCCTTGTCAAGCGATAAAACAAACTCTTCAATGGTTGTTGACTTGTGTCGCAATGACCAATGGCCAATAAAAATGCTCCTTCGATGTCACGTGGACGTCACACCGTGTACGCATGACACAGGAGAGTTAATTAAGAAACTGGACTTTTACACAGAGAGCGAGATGAGCTGCAGGAAAACGTTACCCGCCGTAACAACTGCCCAGAAACGAGTCTGGCAACTTTTTAAATTCGAGGCCGGATAAAGGTCTTTTACTAGTGTGGTCCCCGAAAATGGAATCTTCCATTATTGTAAGAACTCAAACCGAGTGATTGTGTATGTGACAATAATGAAACATTGTCCCTTTCTTACCAATTGATATATAGAGGATATTACATGGCCGCTTGGCGATACGAATTCTATCCTCGAGAGCTGAAAGTATCTCTCAAGTGTGAGCGAAGCGAACGAGTGAGAGATACTTTCAGCACGAGAAGATAAAATTCGTATCCCCAAGCGGCCACGTAATGTTCTGTTTATTATATAGATATTGATGAAATGTCCAGATTTAAAACAACTTGTTTTACTCATTTTCGAAATCATGATGATGACAAAGTGGTCACCAACCGCTAAAACACGCATGTTCTGTAACATGAAACAAGGTATGAAAGATATAAAAAACAAATCATGATAATGTAAAATTTTGAAATAAAAATGTTAATGTAGTAGAGAACAATTATATTACAGCACAAAAATATCTTACAACGAAGAGAAAGCTTGCATTTTATTGGCTAATCGTGTTCCTTACCATGACCTAAATTCGCACATGCGAAAGATAAAAATGATATGTTCACTGCGCACGGTGAAGATATGATTGTTTACTAAAAGGAGAAATCCTGGTATTTCATCAGTATCTATATAATAAATACCGATACCAATGCAATTACCGATACGAAGAACGATACCAAATTTCCAGGAGTAAAAAGACAACGTGATTAACCTGTGGGAGAGAGGCTTCCTGCCTGGATCTGTTGGAGGATTACAAGCTCCTACAAACTGTATCCTCTCCATGGTGACCCATGCTTGATCAGAAGCTCGGTAGAACCCACCATGCTCCACAATTTGTCTCAAAAATGAAATCACACGCTGGGTACCTATAAATAAAGGACAGAATGTTAGTTCGTCATGATTTGAAAGAGGTTTGTCCCATCACGGTCGAGGACTGCAGAGCTATAATCCAACAAAGGGGCCCATCTAACTTAACTACTCCAGTCAAAAAACAATCGAGATAATGACCCAAGCCTAACCCAACGAAAGTGGCGGATTTGGTGAAATTTCGCCAAGAGTGCAATGAGCTGGCCTCAGCGGCCCAACGAAAGCGTCGGATTTGGCGAAAATGGGGGATTCGGCGAAATTTCGCTTGAAGAGGGCGACGTGTGGTGGATTTGGCAGAATACGCACTACGATGTGTGTCTTTAAGTGTACACACCAACTTCCTTTTTACAACAATAAAGTTAGGGTTATAGTTGTTTTTAGGTAAAAGAAATTTCGCTAAATCTCCCATATTCGTCTAGTCGTCGGATATCTCCACTTATGTCCATACATGCAGGTATTGACGAAAAGAAGGATTGTTTTTACTCACCATAATGGTCCATATCAGGGAGGTTGATTTCATCGCAAAAGAGCACCATCCATTTTCCAAGCTGCACAGGAGCCAACACAATTCCATTTGGAGTTCTTCGGTACTCGCAGTAATGATCAAACGTCTTTAGAAGCAGCTCTGGTGATGTTGCACTGGAGAAGTTTAGGCCGACAACCTGCAAATAAGAACATTGTTTCCTTCGTTAGCCTCAGTGACTGAGAGACGTACAAACCTTTAATGTCCTCTGTTTGTGACTGAAATATCATAATTAAATACCGCTTAGGTTTGGTAACACTTAGGTTTGTTCACAGATTCAAGTTGAAGGGCATTCGCAGGGAAGGAAATAAACGACTCGAGCAAAGAGGATATGCAAAGATCATCATCTCTGTTCAATAGCATTTTCCACAGTTGATAAAAATAGATTATTGCAAAGCATTATACACGTGTTTTTCCAAAATGGCCGCCATTTAGATATTCTTTTGTTTTTATTCAAATTAGACATTGATGCCTCGTTCAAGTCAAAATGTCTTTTGAATTGTAAGCTTAAGAACGAAGTATCAAGAGGCTAATTTGAAAAATAAAAAAGAATATTTAAATGCCGGCCATTTTGGAAAAAGGTGTATGGGATTGAGAATGTCTTTGTCCGCATATTAATCCCACAATGCTTTGGGCGCTAGATCGTGACGTCAATTGAAAAGAGTGCTATTTAGCATTTTTTGGTCTGTGTTTAGAATTGAAAAGTCTTAAAGCAAATAGTAACGCAAGGCGGCTTTGCAAGAAATCAATACCGCTGTCAGGATTTGGATTAACTTACCGGACGACGTTGCCAGCGTTATTCACGACTCTGGAATACACTATTTTTCAAATGGCAAGTTTCTAGTGAACTAGTGGTAGATCCAGTACTTTGAAGGGGACTAACGGCGTGTTTGGAGGCTCGCTTGAAATTAAAATTTTGTCCGTTTGCCCCCTTAAAGGACTGGAACGACCCAGGATTCAGTAGGAGTTTAGTTTTAGAGAGAAAAAGTCTGTATCACACTTTCAAGTGTCGTGTACAAAAATATCTCTTGAGCCTCCACTACTAGGTGATTGTTACGTTTATTTTATCTGTAATTGTTTCCTTTTCCGTTTAATTCCGATATGCAGTGAAACACTGATTAGTCTGACCGAGATTTTACAAGAGTAGTTCTGTTGGGCTATTGTTCAGTACAACACACTAAACAAAAAAACCTAACACATTCATGGCCAGACACTTCTCAAAAAGAACAGGGGTTGAGTTCTTTAAAAGGTAAATATCGCACCTCCATATCGGGCAGAGCTCTCAGTGCACTGAAGAGAGTCATGGTCTTGCCACTGCCAGGCGGGCCGCATAGCACCATGGGCTTGTGTTCAGCTAGCCACGTGTACAGCAGAGCTTCGTGTCGCACTGTGTCAACTGTCGGTACAACGACATCCGGGGCAGCCACCTTGTGAGTCTCGACCTCAATCTGAGGCACCTTGGACTGCCACAGAACCCATTCTCCTTGAATTGTCACCTAAAAGGAAAAGAAAAAGTAGTAAGTTTCCAAAGGTGTTATTTTAGTACGCAAAGAGTTTGGTGAAACACTTCGAAACGCAGATTCATCAACAACAGCTCTCGTCGCGGAACCGCACGAGCCAAATCTATAATGTTCAATTTTAACCGTCTTGAAAGCCTAATTCCCTTTGCGAGCTGAAAATAATGGCATTTCTCCGAAAGACATATTTTCCTTTTAAATTTTTAATACGTTTCCCCTGAACATATACGGAAGAGCTAAGATTATCTCAACTTTACACACCTCAAAGTCCACAATCGAAGAAGTTGCGCTCGATGGCAAGGGAATTGTAGTGATACTCCTTATAAACTGACCCAAATCTTCTCTCGTCTTTAGCTTGCAGTCTCCAGAGAACGCCCACAAGATACAAAAGATCAAATACCGTGGAACATAGCGCTCAATCTGGTCTCTCTGTTGCAAACACGAAGAGTAAAAAACAATGTTTAGGTCAATACAAAAATGTCTTTAACAAAGTCACACCTGATTATTTGACCCAAATCTCCCTGCAGAGCGCAGGAACGTTACCCCCTGTTTCACTGCTTAAACCATACGAGTTTTCAGCACCTTGGAGTAAATGAATTTTAAATGCTAACTAACTGGCAAACTGCCAACACTAAGAGAGGAAGATTGCAGGACAAGGAAGTTCTTACTATGTACTTATTGACTGAGTGGGAGGGCCGGACGGGAAAATATTTTTTCCGGCCCTGCTCGCGCCATCGCGTACGGCCCTCATACGGGGATTTAGATTTTCTCAATAGTTTTGCAATGAAAGCGCGCGCGGGGCCGTACGGGTCATATGATAAAATAAAATTTCTAAATTTGTTCGTTTTGTTTACCTGCGGATAATTTGGCCAGGTTCACTCTACAAAAGTTTTCGAGAATCTATCTGACACAAAAAGTCAGCCGATTCCAGTTCAGAAACTTATTTTTTTCCCAAATTGCCTTCCGTAAATCAATTTGTAAAACTGCATTTTTGATACACACTCTTGAAATAGCTTGGTTAATAGGTTTTTGCTGGCAAAGCAATTTTAGATGACATTTTTAAACGTGCTCTCGCGGAAGATCTGCATGGTGTTTACAATAAAGAGCCGTACACGAAACGTTAGGGAGTTTAAGCAAAGACGACGACTACGGCAACGCCACAAAGCAAGAATGTTATTGGTTAAAAAAGGAAAAATGTTCGTGCTGCACGTGCAACACGAATTTCCGTGCATTTCTCTGCCGTACTCCACAAAACAACAACGTAAAATCACCAAATTTTGGGTTTTGACGACAACGTGAGCATATAGCAATGAAACAGTCATTTTCTGTTTTGACTTTAAAACCGCTCGTACTCATCCAGTTACAGGATAGTTCGCCCGTATTGTACAAGGTGAACAAGACGGAATGATCGCGAAATACTTGCGATAGCGCTAAGTTATATTTTGGACCGACGTTTTCGTTGCCGTAGCCGTCGTCTTTGCTTTAACTCTCTTTGTAAATGGCCATACGGGTATCTCGTACGAATTGTATCTATCATCATGTGGTTTGGTGAGTTCGCACCCAAAAAATTAATAAAATTGGGAAATTGCATTTTTTGCAAATATCGTGCGAACGCACAAACGTGGACTTTACCTCCATTGGAAAGTCTGGGTGTTGCTGATTGTACTGCAGTACATTCCTAACTCCCTGGTGAATCATGGAAAACAGTGATTCCAGCGCTCTCATGCGTGTGAAGTCCATGATGTGTTCCTGTTTGAAGGCGAACTCTAGGCATTTGACGACCAGGCCATTAGGTGAGAAGTGCTCTTGGATTATGTCCACAAAGTCGCATTGAACCTAATGGCGAAAATATGTTATAGGAGCGTTATATTTGCAAGAATCTATGAGGTCCTCACGATGCCGTCAACACTGGTTACATACTGGAAAGGGGAATCCACGACTAGAAGTTCTTAATTAAGTTCGTGCAATTGATTGCAAATGATTTGAAGTGTTTAATCATCGATTTCCAAACAGAGCAAAAATTTACACAAAATTGGCGTGAAACAATGGCCATCTCCGTCAAGTTATTCGCGCGATGTGAAGACGGTGTGAATGAACTATAGAAAATTTTGGGAAATAATTTTGTGTGCGTCTGTTACACACATCTCGTATGGAGATGAGTTCGAGACGCATTCGGCGTCTAAAGTATATTTAGATGAAGGGAACAGATGCAGAATGATGTTCTGAAATGCATTAAATCTACAGCCGGCCAATACAAAATTGGGAGAATCCGTTTAAAGATCGCGGAAAGTTTTTCGCCCATTTTCGGCAAGCCTCCTGTTCGGAGGGTTACTGCATGCAAAAAAGGAAATAATGATTTAAAAGACCAGCGTTATCACCCTAACTATACCTGCATAGTAGGTGACAGGGCATCTTCTCCTTCCCCTCTGGGTTTCATTCGACGCGTTTCTTCTTCAGATTCCTCAACCGGCACTCTCCTCATCGCCAGCAGATTGTTATCAAAGATCATCTCAGTTGACAGCACATCCTCACTAAACCACACCATGCCACAGCGGCTGACAGTAGCCAGGGTGGCAAAGCGAAGATCTTGTACTTCAAACATAATACGTACCTGTGTAGAAACTGGTTGCATTAGCTCTGATACTCTAAATTAAATCTTCTGAAGAGTACCTTGCTCTAATGATGTTTATTGTGCCCTACAAGGTGGTTCTAACTTTTGTGTCTGCGGGTATAATTATTATCTTAAAGTGCGACCATTCAAATGAAAGCCACTGAGCAATACTATCCAGAGGTAATGTTTATTACACTTTACAAAGTGACACGAATTTTCAAGTCTACGTGAAATTGTGAAAGCGAACATTCAAATAAGGATATCATCTTCATGCTCGAGGTGACTCAACATTTTGAGTTGAATAACTGGCCTTAAGCGCAAATATTTAAATGAAAGCTACTGAGTAGTCTTTTGGTACTTCTTAGGGGTATTTACAAGATACCGAACGAACTCAGACCGGCATGAGTTCCTATAAACCTCCATACATTTCTTTTCTTGTGTTTACATTAGACCGGCCTGACAATGAACTCAGACCGTTGTGACTTCGTCTCGGTTGCTGGACCGACACGAGAAACTCTCGAACCGGTGTGAGTTCGAACCGCTCTCATGAAATTTCAAGCCTGCATGCTTTTGGGTCAGCGATATATTTATGAGTCAAAAGATGTCATTTCGTCCCGAAACCAGGTACCAAGCATTTCGTCCTGGTTTCATGTAAACGGCTGTAAAAATTTCATACCGGAACAAGTTCATACCGGTTTGAGTTCGTCCCGCGGTCTCATATAAATATCCCCTTAATTTGATACGTAAGTTAGTTCGGTGAATATACCAATTCGGCTAACTCAATGTCGTACCCAAATCAGATCCTTTGGGAATAAAACGTTTTGTCCCAAATATTTCCATATGAATGCCACATTATCATGCAAATGCAATACACAAAGAATCTTAACCCCGAGAGATTTGAATTGGGTACAACATTGCGTTAGCCGAATTGGTCTATTTTCGAGTCCGTTTTCAAATATTCAGTGTGAAAGGTAGACTACTTGACTTTAACTGATTCGCATTGTGAGTTTGACTTACATTGGCTGGGATTCCCAGACGTTCACCATTCGGCAGTGTAAGCAATTTGTTGTCATCCAATACACTGTTCAAGTTTTCCACCCACTCTGGATCAACATCGCCGTCGAAAATAATCCACTGACGCTTGTGAATCTCCCCACGAACATTGTCAATGATCCTAGAGAGCGAAACCAAAATACAGTTTAAGAAAATGCAAAAGAGAGGTTTTCAATAGCAATGTCGTTGAACCAAATCGAAAATAACAACTTTGGCCAATCACAGTTGCAGACAATGAAGTTGAACCAATCAACATGCAGAGCCAACACTTGCAGCCGTTGGAAGAGCGCGGGAAAACGCACGACACCAAGAAACAATGGGTTTTGCTTCTAATCTTCACACCTGATTGGCCAATGTTATTACAACCAATCACCAACAGTTGCAAAAAAAAAAAAAAAAAAATTTTTACTACCATGAATAGGTTTTACGCAAAGACCCTTCCACGGAGTTTTAATGCATTTCTCACCCCAGCTGCTACATAAATGAATCTCCAGTATATATTCCGACGATTATCGATTAGTTGACCCACAGGCTGCCGAAGGTCAGATTGCATAAGGCATTTGTAAAGAACTAATGAACAATCGAAAAAATGGTGCAAAAGACAGCCAGCTTACTTTCGTAGAATGTGAGTGAACAAGCCATCAGTCCATTCTCTTGTGTTGGGATCCAGTGTTCCATACAAGGCTTCCTTGGAGATGGCCTTGGGGTCTACAACATGAGCCACACCTTCTACTCCCTCAACATTCTCCAGAGCTTTCAGCAGTGTTCGCCAAGCTGATGATTTGCCACTTCCGCTCGGTCCAACCATCATCAGACCATGATGAATCTGAGAGATCTGGTACAGCTGAAGGATCTACATCCAAAAAAAAAACAAACAAACAAACAACAACATCGTAAATAGACAAAATCAGCATCACTGGATTTGACTTAGTGGCAGTTCGCTAACTCGATGATTAGGGTTCATCTCTGTTGACAGTCTTTGTGCTTTGTCACCATTGGCAAATAAAATTGTCATAAGTGAATAAACAAACAAATAAATAAATAAATAAATGACAGTAACAATAACGCAATCCCTAATGAAGTGCAAACGACATTCAATTTATAGGCCAATCTTTGCTGACGTCATTGTTCAGATTTCGTTTCATTAACATAAGCGTTTGCTGACAGAATGCATCAAATCTACTTACAAATCGACTTCAAAAGGTAAAAGAACGTGTTCAACTTAGCTAAATTTCCAATTGTAAGCCTTTTAGCTTTGATAACGAGCGAGTTATTAGCCATCAAAAACTGATAAAATCTTGGGTGGCAAAAGCGGTAATGAGCCCATAAATTCTTTGTTAACATTTCGAATTTTGAAAGCGTCATTACTCAGTCATTACTTGGGAGGCGCGGTGGCCTCATGGTCAGTGCGCTCGACTCCGGATCGAGTGGTCCGGGTTCGGGCCCTGGCCGGGGACATTGCGTTGTGTTCTTGGGCAAGACACTTTACTATCACGGTGCCTCTCTCCACCCAGGTGTATAATTGGGTACCGGCGTAATGCTGGGGTAACCCTGCGATTGACTAGCATCCCATCCAGGGGGTAGTATAAATACTCCTAGTCGCTTAATGCTACTGAAACCGGAGATTAGCGCCGGCCTGATGGGCCTTCTAGGCTCGTAGCAGACTTAACCTTACTCTCAATATTCAGTACTGAATTTTAGCTGATAGATTAGTAAACTATGGGCTTACGCTCATGAGGCAAAAAATGTGAACAAAGATTCCCCTATATACACAAATGCATTAACGTGTCAATTTTAAAGAGTCTCGAGATGCAACTATAAGAGAAAACTCACAACCTACAGTTCACAATGGCTGGTTGAGACGCGCTAAAATGGAAACAAATTGGTTTGGTTTATAGAATCCATACACTGAAATGACAACCAAGGAAAGCGTCAGTTTTTATAGTAATTTAGCACTATTTTCTTTTCAGCAGTGGACTTTGTGCCAATTGATATTCTTGAAAGACGCACCTTCTCCACCCATGCACTTCCCGGTTCTTCTCCTTCGCCATACACAAGATTCACCTCATGGCAAACTTTCTTGATCTCAGACTTCAGTTTCTTCATCTCGGCACCAACGTATTTCACTCCTGGGAAAACATCCGAAAGCAAACTCTGCAGAAGAGGGATGTCTTCAGCGACGAGCTTGGGAACCACTGTTTCGTATACACTCTGAATCAATATCTGGCAAAAATGATAATGAAGCAGAGTGTGTATTTATCGTATATCTGCGTTTTAAAAAAATAAACGTAATAAATGCGCGCTCTTTTGTTTAAAACGTTACTAGTCGTATTGCCAAATCTGCAAACACTCTGAATTTAAGTGTGCCCAGCTATAGGGCTCAGTCTGGAATCTGAATACTTCTTCACAACATTTGACTGAGCCTTAGCGTTATTTAAAGTTAAGTTTAACAGTTTCATGTATTTCAAGACGCACGTGATTTTGAAGTTTATTACAATGGTAAGGGGACACCTTATGATTCTTATTAAAAGCTCTGTGCATTCTAGACACAGTGTATCTCTTAACGCAGCAACTTGTTTGTCAATGCGCCTTTTGACATTTTTTGCATTACGCGTCCGAGGCACCAATGGGTTATTTACACACAACTTCAACCTTCAACCGAATCATGATTAAAGTGACTTAAGTCAAGACTCCCGTAAGCAGACACTTCTACAAAAATTATTCGCATTGAGCTACCTCTTGTTCATTGAGGCTTTCCGAGATGGCTGCTTCGTCAGCCTCTTGCTTCTCTTCAATTAAACTCTCTTTGATCTTCTGGATCTTGTCACGTTTAACATTACCAGCACTGACCAGCACACTCTTAAGGGCACGCAGACCAAAGTCGTAGTGTGATTGGTTAGATAGTTGTTCTCCGCAAAGTCTGTTAAATTAAACAGAAGACAACAAAGACATTGAGCGTTGAGTTTAAATGCAGTAATCATAAATCATGCGTAAATGTGTGTTTCGACAGTTGTTTGATTTTCGTTCACTTCTTTGCCAATAAGCTAAGGATATCAACTTCTTAAAAGCTAGAATGAGAGAAACATCCTCCTATAACAAGCTGCAGCCGTTTTAGTTGCTAAAATATCTTTTTACGGGTAGAAATAGCCCAAACCTTCTGTGGCAAGAGCTCTATAAATGAAAAAGACTTTGTTACAAGACTTTTTTTCGAGCTGCACTTTTCAACTCAGACAATGTTCTGTCAGGTACCACAATGGTTCTTTCCGTCGAGGAATATTACTCAACGAAAGGTGATTTTTCTCATTTCTAGGCTAAACTCTTTCGCCAACTAACTTTTTCCCAAGGGTGCTTATTTGGAAAGAAGAATGATCGGAGACAATTTTTCCTTTACTCGTGGCTTCACAAAGAAGCGTAAATAACTCACTTGAAGAAAGGTACAATCTTTGAAGCCAGTTTCTCTGCCGTTCTGAACCCTTGTGAGTACAACATGACCTGCGCAATGAGCTGTCTGTCGGGAGTGGTCATGGCCAAGCTTCGGAACAGTTTCTTCAAGTTATCGGGCAGGTTGGAGCGTCCTGCATAGCCTGGGTTCATGGTGATGAAGATGGCCATGTCGCTTCGAACCTTCACTTGTTTGCCGACAAGTTCTATGGTGATGGATGTGGCTGAAAAGATGTAACAAGAATTATGAATTATGTGGATCCTAAAAGTCAATTTTTTTTGGTTTCACCTGCAATTACAATTACAAGAAAACTTGATACTAACAGGAGAAAAAGACGAAATACAGCGGCAGAGAAACCGCAAATGAGTCAGCCAATTACTGCAGCCCCAGTACAATAACAACAATAACAAAAACAATTGGCAGTGCTAATCACCTTTTACTTGCAGCATTGAGGACTGAATTGCGAAAGGCGCAGCTCACGATATCGGGCTGAAAGCATACAAAGGCGCCTCTGGCTACCGCTATACAGTCCATGTTTGATGTCGGAGCACAACACCACAGCTAGATGTTGATTAGCTGTGAGACGATTTTGCGACGAACACTGATGTGACTCCAGGGTTGAAACAACCCACGATTTTAAACAAACATTGATTACATGACACAAGTATTAGCGTTCTAAAAGAAATACATTTAAGACAAGTGGTTTTGAAGGTCCTCGCACTGTCGGACTCTTCGTGACCTTTATCAAATCGTCATAGATCTAATTACGCCACAGCATTTCTGCCGGGTCATATCCGGGAAGGCACTGTCTTGTAACTTACAGGGATCATTGCTGCCTTCTCGTAGTGACAGCTGGATTGTCTGCACTTGCTGTGACACAGCCGACAACATACGTTCCTCAAGACGGTTGAACTCATCAAAACAGCCCCAAGCACCAACTTGGCACAGACCCACAAAGATCCGACCCATGGCCTACAAGGAAATGGAAACTTGATTAAGACAAGACAACTAATGGATTTGGGGCTAAATTGAAGTGCGTGAATTTTAAGATGATGATCTCCACCCATTGCAAATAAATGTTAACTTTTCCTTTTCCATTTTAATTAACCCTTTGACTCCCAATGGCCACTTATAGATATTTTACTCGTCAACCGGGCCTCTTCGGGTCTTAAAGGGTAAAAAATTCCATACAGGTTTCTTAAAATCAATTTAATCATAGTAAATAGAAGCTCGGCAAACACCAAAGGAGCAAACAAAGAGGCCAAGATTTAGGTTGGAAAGTCCGCGACTGTGCACAATCTTTTGTTTTCCACTCATACATTATGCATGAATTACGTAACCAACACGTTTCTGTTGGTTAGTTCCTCAGTACGGAGTGAACAACTATTGTGTTTTGTGCACGGTCAAGGCCAAAAAAGAGAAAAAAAACCTACAACAAAGAAATTTGCCGGGTTTCATAACCATTTCCCTCTATTAACTATGATCAGAAACCCATAAGGGTTGAAACGTGTAACGCGCGTTCACAGCTTCCGAATATTCAGTGCAAACTGATTGGTTGAATGTTTCAGTGCTAAGTACCATATTTGGAAACCCATCGCTCTTGTTGTTCCAAATATGGTACTTAGCAAATTGAATATTCAGAAGCTTGTTTCCCAGCACACAAGGGGCCGTTACATGTTTCAACCCTTATGGGTTTCTGCTATGATTTAATAGGACCAGGCTAGTAAGAACAATCGGCCGATTTCTGACGTCAGAAAATGCACGTCGCGGATTGTCGCTTGTAAGGTGAAAACGTTCCAGATATGTGAGTAAATACATGAATACGTGGAGTATACATGTAAGAAGATTTAAATGCACTTTAAAGACTGCATAAGCTTTAAAAAAAAGTTGCAGTTTACCAAGACAACAAATTCATGTACCTGAAAGTCAAAGGTCTCGTCACAATTGAACACTAGCACAAATCGTCCCAGCTGATGGCCGAGTGCTTTCACAGATTCCGTTTTACCTGTACCGGCAGGACCTACAAGAAAACACAACCAACTCAGACAAGGGAAGTTCTCTGACCAAAGGAATATGAATAACAGAACAACCCACAGGCTGAAAGCTTAAACTGATTCTTGTATTCCACACTTAATTATTTCAGTCTTAAAAATGTACTTAGATATTTGGAAAGTACACAGTTACAAGCCTGGGGAATGAAACCTGTTACACGTATGCACACTAGTGAAAGACAACAGCTCTTCCTATACACGTGGTATCAAGGCCACTTGCACCAATGCGCGAGACTAGAAAACTTAACCAAGGACGACAACAACGTTTGCTATGACAAAATTGTATGTAAAATAATAAGGTCATTTCGTGATTATTCCAAGTCACTGGGCATGGCGAGTCTGCACCAATATTCCGGGAATAAAACTGGAATGAACGGGATGTACGTTTGGAGAGGAAAAAAATGATAATTTATCGTCAGGTGCCTAGGTCCTCCCTATATCAGCTCAATTTTGATTTGGCATCGTTGTGTGGTCAAGAACGGCGAGGAAATGTACCAAAATGTAAAACGCACGTGCGGGCGTGCAGAGTTTTTGTTTTTGCTCACTAAGCCTATTGTTTAGTGTTGTTCTCAGGGAGGAAGAGAGAGAGAGGGGAAAAAATAAATAAGTTATTTACCAGCTAAGGGTCGATCCGAAAAGCGAAAAACTGTGACCAAGGTCAAAGTTTTTCGCTATACGAACCTCCCAGCCGGCAAATAACATATACATCTCTTGTTAGCGCGACCACATCAACACTGCTATGCAACCCCTTCCAGTAGCCTTGCTCACTCTGTTGCGAACACCTTGTTCACAACGATGCTCTAACACTACTAACACCGCTGCACCAACCAAGCTTCCATACAAAACTACACCATCGACTTACCAAAGGGCGAGCCTCCTAATCTCCCCTCCAGAGCTTGCGTCATGGTAAGATAGCAGCGATCCGTCAATGGTGTCTGAACAAGTTTGTCTTGTACACCAAGATACTCAAAACCATAGTTGAACTTAGCATTAGCCATGTGGATGGACAGTTGCTGAAGAACGTCTTTCTGCTTGGGGTCGAAGTAGAATCTCATCTGGCTGAGCCATTCAAAAGCTTTTGTGCTTGAAACTTGACTGCTGACAAGCTCACGAGTAACATCACGCTGATGGACATGCTCAATGATCTGAAAAAAAGTGCAAGTTATTTCGAGTGTGAGTTTACCAAGCCACAATATTGGAATTGATGTAGGTGGCTTTCCCTTCCCTACTGCCCACCCCCTTGGTAGAAATTTTGTGGCTCCTCAACCTTCCCTGGTTAGTAGTCAAGGCAAAGCTGTTGCGAGGCATGGGTGTCATATTGCAAAGTTTTTTACTTAGGCTTTCAATAAAATTTGCGCAGATTAAGCAGTATTTGGCCTCTCTATTTAAGTAACTCTTCCATGTTGAATTGTCCCCCGTCTTCCGCAATTAAGCCTTTACAATGCAGACAATGGTTTCGTGTAAAACTTTAACAACGATATTATAACTACTTTCAAGACAGAACGTATCATCATGGATTGAAATAAACGCTTCAGTCACACTACTTGAAAACGCATACTTTTTGCTGCAATTAATTTTTGTCTTCCATCCAAATACGACCACACCTGACCAAAATGACTAAAGACGGATGGTAATAGAGACTTCTGTAAAATGCTTTCAAAGAGAAAACAGCTTTTGGAAAAACAAGGTTTTTGAAAAAATGTGTTTATAATGTGGATACGAGAGATGAAAAAAGCGTGGGAGAATCTTAAAACCAATACATGAAGAATGGAAAGGTGAAAGGCATCCGTGGGAAGGATATGATACAAGTCGCTTGGCAACGAGCAAAAGAACCGGACACTGAACAGTCAGAATCCTATGCGGGATTCGAACCTACGACTTCCATAACACCGGTTGGATGCCGCTCTACCCATTGAGCTACTAGACCTCATGCATATCCTTCTCACCCGGGCCCGCAGGCCAGCGGGACACATTGTCCATCCGGGAACTAGATAAACGACCTAGCTATCCAGTGAGTTCTGTTAGCTCAATGGGTAGAGCAGCATCCCACCGGTATCACGGAATCCTGCCAAGGACTCTGATTTCTCAGTTATCCTTTTGCCCGTTGCCAAGCAACTTGACCAGTTTGAGTATTTTACAATACAATACAATACAATATACAATACAACTTTATTTCACTACGCTAGCCACACACAACAAAAGCTGGTTTCCAGGTGGGGTTACTGCTTTCAATGTGTTGTGATGGAGGAAATGGGCGAATCAGTGGTGGATCCAGACCTGGAGGTAAGGTGGAGGCCCACTCTGAAACATTTTGTTTTTGCCCTTTCACAGTTTTGGTGTTTTATGGTGTTTTGGTGGCTTTGGTCCAAAAGTAAGGGGGGGGAGCGGGGCCCGGGCCCCCCAGGCCCCTCCCCTGGATCCGCCACTGCGAATGTCTCTTGCTTTCACTCTGACAGACACGAAAACAGAATAATAATATGGTTATGACCACAAGCACATGAAGTTGAAGCGTGTAACTTGCAAATATTTTCCTTGGAACAAAGCTGGGGATTTTAGGGCACCAATTTTATGCCCAAAATTTGGACAAAATAAGATCGAAGCTGTACGCGCGGGAAAATGCACGAGCAACATTACATCCAAATAAGGAAATTTTTGAACTAAAAAAAACCCCAGCTCTGAACCAGAGTTAAACGTTTCAAGGTCACGTGCTTCTGTTATGACCGAATAGACGTTAGGCCAAACAGAATAAGTTCAATGGACAAAAAGTATCTCAGAAGGAGGAACAATGTCAACATCTTACCAAATGTTCGAGTTTGCGTCGCCGCACGGGTGGTTGCTCTTGCAGCACAGAATCGGCCAAAATGTTTAGAGTTGCTTCAACCACCCTGAGTACCTTCAACATTGGTTCCAGGTCATTTGGATTGGAAGAGGCAGAAATAGTTTGCAGAGCATTTTCACAGCTTTCTGACCAGGCGATTTGAGATGCTAATACCACAAGCTGAGCCTAGAAACAAAGAGGGCAAAAAAGGCCTTTTAGAAGAACGTCATGAATACGACGAATCAAAATATAAGATGACAAATTACGTTTATCACAATTAAGATCTCTTTGGTTTTCCAAACGAATCTTCTCAGTGTTATTGCAGAAAATTGTTGTACTTTTCTCGTAAAACGTTGCTTGCATATGTCTACATGATATCGAGGTCATGAGCTTCTGTGCAAATTTAACGCTAGACCCATGCATGAGAGCGGAAAAGCTTAGCAAAACCTATGTGTAAAATAACATATTTATGAAATGTAGGAGGAAATTACCAAACTGTTTAAATGGTTCAGCAGAAGTATAGGAAAAATGGACTCAGAAAAGCGCTCTTCGGACGATTACAACGTAAACGTCCTTATACTTCTAATTTGCTAAATGTCAAGAATGACCTGAACTGTAACATGACAATAATACAGCATTCAATGCTGCCTTACGAATTGTGAGAGCACTTGCAGCCAGTAACAAGGCAACCCGATTGCTGATAAGGTCCATAGCATCTTGGTAGCCATCAGAAATCGGGATTTTTGAAGCATCCAATTGGTCCTACGGTTTTTGGAACGACTGCTGCACAGACATACTGTCTTTACAAAGAGTAATACTGCTAAAATATCTTGTTGGGATAATCACTCAGCAAGAATCGTCAAAATACACAAGAGAAGCAGAACATCGCCTTCACTGGCTACTATTAATTTTCTGATCTCGCACGCGAACACGTCCCTTACGGTTTCTGTTTGCACAGCTAAATGCACGGTAAACGCATGGACGAGAAACAAGAAGGCATAGCCGCAGATAATGTGAACGATTGGATGTCAGCAGAACTTCTTTTAACAGGTAAGGTTGCACGCCTGATCAGCAGAAAAAAACGTTCGCACAAATAAGGTCTCACGGCCCAAGAAAACATTTGCACAACATGGTCACAAGACTGAAAGACTGCAAAATTAAAAATTGCATGGACGAGGTCGCATGTCTGAGCAAAAATAAATTTTCAAGGGTAAAGTTGAGCAGCAGATGAATCAGGCGCTGCAAACGACATTTGCTTTACATCTATCAAAAACGTTTGGCGACGAGTGATTTAAAATATCAGGGAGTGTTGTGGTTACCTGGTAGTCATCAACCCATTTCATGTACTGTTGTCCATCGATGTTCTCCGAATTAAACTGCTGCACATCTGTCACTGATGAGGCCAGTAATGTGGCTAAGGTGGTACGCATCTCCGACTCCACGCATGTCAGCCATTCATTCACTTTGGGATGTTCAGTCAATGATACGGGTTTCTTGAAAACCACCTAAGGTTTGGGAGGTAATCATTTTTGGTGAATAACAAATGATAATACTGATAATAGCAATAATTATTATTGCTACTAGTAATCTCGGATTATTGAAAGTGCGTTCGACGGTCGCTTTAAAAGCAAAGAAGGAGGGTAGGGAAATTCTCGTCACCGGAGCCTTGGATCTTATGTCTGCAAATGACCCAAGGCTCTGGGAAACTGTAAGTAGGAGAACATGTGCCGTAGGGTTCTTATAACCAAAAATTGGCGATTTGAACCTTACAGCGCTTACTCACTCCTCGTTCTAACATGAATGCACCAATAAAAAGACGCATTTTATTGTTCTTCCTGAAAATCAATGAGAAAACACTGTTTCAGGGTTCCTAGACCTCTTCTCTCCCTCAGACATGCGCAAAAGAGATTGGGGTAGGGAAAGAGATTGGGTCGAGATTGGAGTAGGGAAAGAAACAAAACAATCATGAGATCGATGTATCAATGCACGTATGACGTAATTAAAGATGGTGCTGAAAAAGCAGACGAACGAAAAAAACGAACATTTGCTAAAGTTCACCTATGCATAGGATACCCAAGATTAGAAATTCCTTTCTCCTAATGTCACAGTCGAATGCAATAATTATAAAACACTCGAACACAATAGGCACCGGATAACATGGTCAAAATATTAATGAGCTCGTCCAAGTGAGAAGCATGTTCCAAGATGGAATGCGAGGAAACTTTTGCAGATAATGAGATTGAAATTCCTCCATCGTGTTATCAAAATTAATAAACTCGAAACTTTTAGAACCTACAGTAACTAGAGGCCAAGGATTGAACCAATGGCAAAGATAACACCGGACCTTTCCCAGAAATCAAGAGGTGCAAAAAACTGGCACAGCCATACAAGGATATCTGGACAACAACAGAATGACTGGTTGCAGTATTTTAACCTTGGCAGAGTGGCCAACTCCAGGTCTGCAAACCAAGGCAGCCCGGTGCAAAAATAGCAGGCTCTCCTGGAAGAAGCCTCTGCAACTTCATGTGCAAAACCAGGTAAATGGACCGACTTCAAAGGATCTGCAAGTCGCCTGATCAGAGCATTAACAGTTGTTTGGAAGAATTAAGTTACAAAATACATCTATAATTTACCTCTTCTCCTTCCTTAGAACTCAAACCAGTGATCACATTCTCCTCTTCATTCAACACAATGGCAGCGACACCTGCAAACATTTTCTTGAAATGCTTTTGTAGCTTTGGAATGCTCTTGCTGTTACCAATGATCTCAAGCAAATCTTCGTCTCCGACAAAGTAGAATCTGGGAAAGGATGCTCTTTCCCTCTCCAAGTATTCACCAAGGGCTTTCTGTATTTTGCCGAGAAGATCAGCCAGACGCTCCAGCTGGCGCTGTACACCTTGGATGTTCAGGACATCGACAATCAGTGGCGTTTTGGCAACTTTCTTCATCAGTGTCAGGAATTCTGTGCTGATGCTGGGATTGGAGAAAATTAAAATTTAACAAGACAATTAACACAGTGCAGGAAGCCATAACCAGGAGCCTACAATTCCAATATTAAGTCTATGTAACGGCATTTTCACGGACCAAGCTATTTTTAGACGAGTTCGTAAGGTGAAGTGAAGTGAGGTTATTAGTCTCTCCCCCTCAGGACTTTTCAAGACTAATTTACAATGCTTTTTGTGGGGGACTTTGGCCAGACTGCTTATTACGAAGTGAAAGATGCCCCCGATCAGATTAGGTCAGACCACAACACCGGGGATAACGTCCCCTACTCTTTTCGAGAAGTGAGTGGGTTCTTTAACGTCCCATACTATTTTATTTCCAACAAGGGTTATGAGACGGGACCTCCGGTTTACAGTCCTTATCCCAGAAGACTTGAAAGTCTAACCATTCGCGGGTGTAATTACAAAGGCAGCACTTTCTCCTCAGTTATTAAGACCCTGAGTGTTGGTCCAGCCAGAGTCGAACTCTCGACCTCCCGCGTGATAGCCCGATGCACAACCAATACAATGAAGTTGCACGGCTCCTGCAGAGTGCTATTGAGGAAGTTCTCCTGTTATTCTATTGAAACTGTTTTCAAGCTCATACAAGTGTCGTGAGATGGGCCCATAAGAAGTCTAGAGAGTCTATCTCTTACAGATGTAAAATATAAAAAAAAGCTTCCTCCCAATTGCTATACCGAACCTATCACTTATGACAAGGCAGTCTTATTCTATATCAAGTAACCAACACAGAGGTTAATGTTATTCACTAGAGCCACCTTCAGGGCTGTCAACTCTCCCGGATAATCCGAGAGACTCCAGATTTTGGATTGAATCTCCCGATCTGAAGATTACGATCTGAAATCTCCCAAGTAATCCTCGCAGTTTGTCATTACTAGAGAGAATCGACTTTCACAACAATAATTTCTATCATCCCATCCTTATCAAATCTCGATATTTGAATAGTTTTGGGGTTGACAGCCCTGCACCTTTGATCAACTTGTTGGTTCTGAAAATGAAGCTCCAATCAACAGTTTCATTTTTTACAGTTATCAATCAATGTAGCGGAACCCGTTAATGACTCAAATTCATCGTGATTGTCTGATTATGTTACAATTTTTTTAAATGCAGATACGCTAAATGATGCACTAAACATGATTAACAGCTGAACTGCCTAACTGGTTCAAAACCCGCTATAACCGGTTCGCATTTTCAAGGCTTGCCATCTGGCGGATGGGTGGAAGTGACGTTGCATTGACATGACGTCACGCACACGAGACAGAATATCAAGGAGACCCATGCAGGGGTTTCCCTTCCTTCTAACTAGAGAGGGGACTCAAGGAAACCTCTGTCAAGCAGGGTATACTTACAAACGGAGAAGTACACAAAGTCTCACCTTTGAAAGCGCTGAGTCTCAACTGGGAGCAGAGCCTTAATATCAGCACTGCCACTGAAGATGCCATCAAGGTACACCCATCTACGCTGAACATCAATCCACACATCAAACACATCATGAATCCTGTTCAATTTTTCTTCCCACTGAAGAGCATCCTCTTCAAAAACCTTTGGAAAGACAAGTTCATGTTCTGTAATTGCCTTCAGTTGATTGACAATTATTATTATTATTATTATTCTTAATGTTGAATGTGTTGAATGTGTAACTCTTCTCTTTTAACATCACAAACACCATCAGTGTATTATCATACTGTATTTTACAGTGTACCTTGTAGTATGGAGAGAGCTTCATTGCTGAGACGCTGTTAATGTGTTCTTTGACTTTCGTGAACAGGTCATCCCAACCCCGGATGATGCGACACTTGTTCTGGTAGTTAACCAGCTCCAGTTCATAACTTTGCCACACATCTCGCACCTGTAATCAGTACAATCGTCACACAAGCTTAGAAAAACATTCTACTACCAGTGAATTAAGTGTGTAAGGCCTGGTTTAAAAAGTGGTCTTTTCCTATGAGGACATCAGCATTAAGCACAAGCATAAGTACAGTTTCTGTGTGAAATAAGAAAAACATGAGCTTGAGCATGAAGAAAAGGACTTTTCCTTTCCTTGCATGGCTGTGCTTGCTTGTGATGTGCCTAATTCAAACGTTGGAGTGTCATTTTTTAAGTGGACATATACATGTACACTCTGTAAGCAACTCACTCTCTACTTGTCTTCAAATCAGAAGCACTTACGCGTACATGTAAGCAATTCCAACCCAATATGCACCAAGTTAACATTCAGTGGAGGTACACGTGTACAGTGATGTCGTGGCTTGCGTACCCGACCACCTCCATTAGGTTCACTGGTTTAAAGCCTTTCTTCACCCACTGTCTCTCCCCACCCAGGTGTACATCTGCGAATGGGTAGATACTGTCAGGGGTGACCCTGCAATGGACTAGCACTGCATCCAAGGGAAAAAGCTATACAGTCATTTCACTCCAAGCCACTGAAACCAGGATAAGCTTTGATCATGTGAGCCACAGTGGCTTGTGTGCATATTTGCGAGTGCCTTGCTCTGGCCAGCCCCACTTCCGTTTATTGCAAAATATGAACCGCCCTTGCTCTTTGTCCTCGTTGGTTCAAGACCAAAATCACAATAATAGCAAAATATTTCCAGCTGTAATTTTAAAATGAGTCATACCTGTTTCAAAAATTCTTCAAGCGCCATCTCTCCTTGGGCAACAAGTATGACATCTTTGACAATCAGCTCGTTCTTCTGCAGATCAATATCCCAAACCTGACCCAGATTCAAGTCACTCAGCACCCAGTTCACGTGCAGCTTGCGCATCAGTGTCTTCCAGTGACGCTCTTTTAATGCTTCAGATTTGAGTTCAACAATGAGGACATTGACCTTGTTAAAGATAAACAAAAGGCATTCACTTCGAGACTGGATCACAAGACATCAATCATGCTATGAACCTCCCTACAGCTCTGTACTACAGTGTACAGTGTATGTCAGGAATTGTCAGCTTGAAAGCAGGTAATCAGAGTGGACTGTCTTACAGGGAGCAAGCATGGTACAATGGAATGCAGTCTGTGATCCAATAAATGTGAAGAACTAGAGTTTGAGCATGTTCTCAAACTTATTCTAGTCTTTCACTGACAGGATACCTTCAATGGTCGCCATCTTAATGCACATGTCTTACCTTTAAGTAGGACTTTATTGTTTTCTGAACATACTCAAAGGAAGCATACTGCTTCAGCCTGGCTGGGAGATTCTTCATGTCATTCAAGAGGGCATCAAGTGACTGACGCAGCTGCCAAAATAAACAAAGGGTAATGTGTAAGAATGGAACCTTCGGGACAATAGAGGCCAGTAGCCAGTAGCAATGCAACGCCCACCTTCCTGGGTTGGATAGAGAGCCATGGCTTCTCCTTCAACTCATCCACTTTTTCCCAAATTTTTGCCAGCTCAGACCAAACACCTTTCAAGTCTTGGAGTTCTTCCAGTCCAACCTGCACTCTCTCATCACTGGCCACTAGAGTACCTGTAAACAATTTAAACAATGATGCCAGGTCATAAAACAAAAAATGAAACATCAAGCATCAATTGGTAGAGCATTACACCAGCATCGCAGAGGTCATGGGTTCTGGAGCCAACTGAATTTTTCAGGTGTCTATAAGAGACGATATTGCTTAATTGTACACCATAAGATCATTTCTCTCTTTCATTTAGCATCTACTGTAGCCTACACCTGTAGATGTTGTTCTTGCTACTCAAACAAAATTCGTATCTTCTCACCACCATGAAAAAACCTCTATTAATTAATTTTATAGCATCAGTTAGGATTTGATTATTTAAGAAGTTCACGAGGATACAGTTACTTAAAAGTTAAAATACACTGTATTACGTAAATTATTTGCAAAAAGCCCCAAAAAAGAATCTTGCCAAGTTCTCAGCACTTTTAAAAAACTATCAGCCATTTCCCTTCAATTTTTAACAATTAATTAGCACGGGATTGTTGCACAAAACGTTACTGTTTTGGTTTGGGGTGAGTATCACTTTGCACATGAAAGATAAAGGCTCTCATAAATACAGAGGTACATTTGTGTACACCACCTGCTGTCCCAAATGACTTACACGTAAGTCAATCTTTGTATAAAGCAGGAGACAGTTTACAACAAAATATTTGACTACAAAGTTAGTTAAAAATTCAGACAGAATAACAAACCTGGTTCCATCAGCTCCAGAGCTTCCTTTGCTCTTGCAACATTGTCTCTGTCTTCTTTTAGTCTGGAGAATTTCCCCTCATAAATTGCCAAGTTGTTAAGTGCCACATCAGGTCGCACATTGCCCTGAACCGGTTTGCCTTTCTCCCACTCAAACAGAAGCTCAGAGGTACGAGTTTCCACAGCTTGATCCTCTGAGATGATCTTCATCTGCAGAGTAGCGACCTTCAAAGGAGAAAGGAGACTAAAAATTAAAAACTCTTCTCATGACATTGTTACTTTTTAAAACTCTATCTGCAGTACCACTGCAGATATCATCTCATATGAAAGAATTTTTAAGTGACCAGTGCTTTCAATAAGTACTGACAACCTACGGAAAGTGTTGTCTACAGTATCTCACTCAGAAGAGTCAGCCACCCTTTTCCCCTAAATACAGCCTTCATTGCAAATAATAGTCACAAAAAATGCATCAAAATCCACTTTTTACCTGTGTCTGAATGCTGGAGTCCTTCCTCTTTAGGATGTCATTAAATGCACCCCACTCCCCTTCAATGTTATCAACATAAAGCCAGGAGGGAGGGAAGGAAAATCTCTGACGTTCCAAGATGCGCTGACCTTCCTTGTACATCTGTCATATAAAAACGGAAGAGAAAATATGTCTGTTAGTTTCTGTTAAATTTCTTTACAGTGGTACATGTAATTATATCGGGATCTTTAAATCACTATTTAAAAGTATTTAGATTGCACAAAATCACACAAGAGAGAAAGGTTACAATAATTTTGAAGTAATCCCTACAGAGTGAGATCACTGCACAAGGGAACACCCCCCTCGATCTTTACATGTAGTGACTGTATTCTTCAACTGCCCCTACTAACCACCCAAGGTGGAATGAAGGACATACATGGCACAACGAACCTATAGTACATGTATCTACATACTCCGTACATGTAAGTTACAGATGTTAAGTCAAAGCAAAGCAAAGCAAAATCCCTGGTTTCAGGTGTTTTTAAAAACCTGAATAGTGGGTCAGCCAGAATTTGAACATACAACCTCACAGTTCAGAGCTTTACCCAATGAATTATGTTTGCAGGAAACAAAATATTTCATATCGTACCTCAACATTCTTTTCCCAGTTCTTCAGCTTCCTCTTCAGAGACTGCACAACAGTTATGAAACCAACAGCATCTGATGTGGAAGCTCCTTCAATTGTCTGCTGTTCCATGTCTGTGCGGGCCTAAAATCGCAGCAATAAAAACAATTATTGAACTCACAGTGAGCACTCAGTTTTGAATGAAAAATTTTATATTCCCAGCCTAACCATGGGTTCATATGGCTTAATGCCACCAGTATTAGAATAAAGATAAACCTCCAGCCAGAAAATCTTTAGTTGTTGAAGGGCAAGTGTAGATCGAGAGACACATGAACTGCTTCCTTTACCTTTGAGACAGAGCTGTAAAAGTCTTGCATGTTGTCACCAAGGCGTGAGGCAAAGTTGCTAAGGATATCCTTGTGCCATGTATCATACTTCATGTTGACTTTCGACTGAACCTATCATTGAAAAAAATATAATTACCACACTTAATAAGTTATTGCCTTGATGATTAATTCATTATGATTTGGTTTTCTAACAAAAGGTGTAAATAACAATCCCTGGTGTTATGCTTCCGCTCAGTGAAAAAGCAGATTACATCAAAATGTGGTAAGAAATACAATGCATCAACAAGCCACAAGAGAGTGTGCTACAAAATAATGCTCATACTCCATTATGTTGTGATCTACACTGCTGGAGATTTAATTTGATTCTCCTTTAAAAAAGGGAAAGGATTCTTCTTGGAAGAACCACGCAGAAAGGGTTAGGGTTAGAGAAACTAACCAAACTATTGCTGACTACAGACGGCCAACAGCAAGCAATCTATGCTTCATTAGATGTATAGTGCAGTTACATGGGAAGTTCATACCTTGCTTTTGATTAACAGGTTGGCTTGAGTTCATATAATAATTATAAATTATGTCTCTACTGTTTTCTAAATGTTAACAATGCAGTGGTTGGTATTAGAACAGCACGGGTTCCATGAGAAATAAGAACAAACCTGATGGTAGTCAATGACAATAGGTCCAAAGACTTTCTGCGTCTCTGAAGTATCAAATGTTACACGAGCTCTCCTGTGAAAGAATTACAGCAAGGAATCATAACTTCAGAATAAAATTATTTGCTGCAATAAAATATTAAAAGTGACGCATGGAAGATACCTCAGAAGGACCTTAAAAAATAGCAATAATTATAGTTATTGGCTTTTTATTTTGAGCACCATTTTTCATAAAAGTGTGCCAAAAAATTTATTTACATGTATTTATTATTAATGACACCAAATTTCTGGGAAAACTGGCACCTGGAACTGCACAAGCCAAATGAGCCTATAAGATAATTAGTTCATATCTAGGTAATTGCTAAATGTAATGTTATTATCATTATTCTGTTATCCCTTTAAACTGCTTCATCGTACATATTCGTAATCACATTTGTATTGTTTATTGTTTATGTCTTTGTAACCTTTCTTGTTTATTAATTAGTAAAAAACCAACCAACATTAAGCCTACAAGCATTATATGCAAAACTAAAGAACAAAGTACACTTAAAATGTATGGTCTCCAGGGAAACAGTTTTATTTTTCCTCGAGTCGCGATGTTTTCCTTGACTTTGTCCTGGGAAATATCAGGACTTGAGGGAAAACAAAACAAAACACTGTTCTCAGTTTACCGAGGGACCAGACATTAAGTGCTTTGTTATACTTTTCCTTTAACAATTGCAGCAAAACATCCGGAGCCGGCAACAACTGCGAAATTGTATCCCGGTCAGGATACATAAATTTTGAATTTGATCAGGGGCACATGACCAAAAATCAACCAATCACAGTCCTCGTTTTGTGGAGTGAAAGTCTGGGTATAATTATAACAAGAATTGTCATCACTTACTTGATGTCCTTCAAAAGGACCATCCACTTCTCCATGTTTTCTTCCAGCCTGTTGTATATCATATTCATGTCCATGTCCCATAGTGACTGATACTGCAACCAAACCTGAACATACTCCTCCATCTTGGCAACCTTCTCTTCAATTGCAGCATAAGCAGCTTGCAGATAGACAGGACCTTCTGGAAGTTTGCCCAAGAGACTGCGATAGGTTGTATCAGTTTCATACTCATCACGCTCTAAGCCCACCTATGATGATAGCAGAGATAATTTATCATGAACAGAAAATTATTGACAAAGTATTCTATTTGCTACCTGTTTGAAGGTAAAAATACTATAGCGAAATTCGTTTCAACCTAAAATCCTTGTCAAGAGTTGTTCCGCCTCCCTCCGCAAACAATTGGGACTTTAAGATCTGCGATGGCAAAACTGATGAAAATGTCACCTCAAAGTATGTAACTTTGCACTTCTGTAAGTCTTACTGTACGAAATAATAAGACCCCTTGAATAGACATCATGCAAACCATAATGAATACCTGGTATCGTGAACTTTGAATACGAGGAAGCAAGGTGATTGTTCCAACCCACACATGCAGCTCACTGATCAAGTGTTCTCGCACTTTCTCCACCGGCGGCTGAATGAAGAGCACTTGATTCTGAATAAGGATCTCATGCCTCAAGATCTAATGTATAAAAATATGAAAATTGAGACCAATACAAGGACAAGCCTTCTAAATTTGAAATTGATGCAACATTGTTTACCACGTTTTTCATATTGTTTATTTATCTGTAACAGGAAAATTGGCTTTATCAGTGCTAAATTTGAGTCATTCATGGCAACAAGGAGAACAGAGATGAAATCAGCTGCTTCCACCCAGGGATAAATTCAAGAGACAATTTCATTTTATCAAGCAAGATGATTAACATTGAATTACCACTGCAAAATGATGGACTGCTGACACTTTGAGTGTTAGCCCTTTGATTGAAAGAGCAAATCATGCCATCTCCAACTGATGCAGCACCACAGTTTCTTTACGTGTACATCAAAAAGTACACGTTCATATTTTTTATTCTTTTTTTTTTTTAAGTGTGGGATATGGACAAAAGAAAGAAGTGATCCACACACTTAAATGGACAATTTAAGCTAGCTGTTTAAAGTAAAAAAAAAAAAACAAAAACAGCAGTAGACTAGCAAACTTTGCGGCATGATTATGGTGCTGCAGCAAGAATCCCCCTACAAGAAGGGGTTTCTCTGCACTAACTGAAATAATAATCTCTAGTAAGGCGGGTGAGTGAAGGGAAAACATTGTGTGTGTGGATCATGGTGAGTTGAGGGAAAATCATAGTATAAAATTAGGGCTAGTCTGTTAAATAAAGAAGTGAAATTTACATAGTAAAATCTCAACCTCACAGTGGGGTTAGTAACAGAACAAACTCGGGGTGAAAATAAAAACTTTTATTAACAAAACCAGCCTGAGATACAACAAAGTAAAATGAAAAAAGAAGAAGAAAATGCAACGTGAATAAAAGACTGAAAACTTTGAGACATGATCTATGCAAAAAGGGATTTATCCAAAAATATATTATTTTTATAGAAAATAGATGCTTGCAAACTATTCGTTCTTTGAAGTAGAGATATATAAGAGAGAGGTGATCCACACACGTAAATGGACAATTTAAGCAATTGTCTCTTACAGACACTTAAATTCAGGTGGCTTCGATGGGATTTAGAAACCATGATACATGTACAATGTACATTACTGTAACTGTGAGATCACTTCTCTCTTTCGTCCATAACCCACAGTTCAAATTTACATTAATTTTATTCATCAAGTTCTTCACAGGAACACATGAGCCCAACAAAATGACCCGCTCCCAACTGAGTGGCTTCTTTGGTCAGTTGGTAGAGTAAGAACTGGCAGCGCAGAGGTCATGAGATCAAAATCCTGTTGAAGTCACTGGAAATTTTCTTTTGTCTATAAGAGACAACTATTGCTCACATTGTACAGTTCAGTATCTTGATCGTACTTCTCCCTTTCAACAGTTCCTTAAGAAACAAACCCTTTCATACAGTCATGTACATGTCATGTACACATTTGATAGCATCTGCTCCAAATAAAAGCATACCGCGTCCTCTCTTAACCTCGGCGTAAATCAACCGGAAAAAAATTAATGTAAGTGAAACCTCGGCTTTCGGTTACCATAGACAAGGTTTTACCTCGGACAAACTGGAGATTGAATCTGCAGTTTCACCTAGTCAGAACTGCGGCAAATGCAAATAGTTGAGCGGTACTGTACACTGCATACCTCAACGGTAAAATATTTATTTAATCACAAATCACACACATTTTGAGGAAAACAAAAACAAGCTTCACACCTGTATCTCAGGATCACCTCCTGGCTTGTGAGCCATCATGGAAGTGTCTGTATCATCCATAATATGTCGCGAGGTCTTGCTGCCTTTCAGGCATTCAGTCCAGCTCTTCAGACCAGCTTCCACACGACCAGACAAGAACTTCTCGACCTGAATAAAATGCAATGATTTCCAAAATTTGATGAGAACTTCATACACTGTACATTCTTTATTCCAAGTCCTTTTCATCTATTTTTTATTTTATTTTTTTATTTAATTCAATATTTATCCAGGGGCATCCAATTTAGCAGAGTTAGTTTAAATGGAGCCCTGACATGGAGCCTTGAAACTTTTAGCAAAATCCTTCGGTGCAATCATTTGAATAACCTTTCTTATATCAAAATACATCACCCTAAAATTAGCTAGAAATTGATTTTTCTGGTAAGCCATTTTTGCCTTAAATTCTCAGGCCACTGTCTTGAAAACAAAGTAACTCCATAAACAATGGAGTGTAAAAGAAAAATCCCCACTGCATACAAATTGACCCTATTGTCTCCCTTCTTGGAGACATCAGCAACAATATTGCTGTAGACTTCAGTAAAGTTAGCAAGTCAAAAAGTCACATCAAATCAACAAGCTCAGTCAAAACTCTTCCGTGCTTTGAATGCACGTGTAACCGGAAGACTGAAAGAACTTGGCAAGAAAATAGATGCTGCGTCTTCTTTTACACATATTATTCTCGAAGCTGACAAATAAACATCGATATTGAAAAACTGAAGAATCTTTCTTTGCGACCTTCAGCTATTTGAGAAAGTCAACCCCAGATGGCACAAAGGGCAAAGATAGTGCACGTACAGGCACATGTACAGATCAGGATTAAGGGAAATAGGACCAGAGTCACAGATTTGTCAATTAAAGGGGCTAGGTCACGCAATTTTAGGCAATTTCAGCACTGATCGAATGGTCATAGAATTAACTAAAACATCAAAATAACTGTTCAAAACTATAGAAGAACTCTAACAAAACACAGGGAAGCCAAGAAGGGACATGGATGGACAAAACTGGAGAGGATTGAAATGGATTGAATTTGGGTAAATTTGAAAAACGTCAGCCCACCTTTTTTCAAATTTATATCAGTGTACATCAAAATGTCATTTACACAGCTGGAAAACCATTCTCAGTTGTTATGTGGCTGTGATTTTGCAAATGAAAGACTCTTGCTCTGCCAATTTGACGTTTAGAGCTCATAATTAACAAAATTAAACAAAATTACCGAAAATAGCATGACCTAGCCCCTTTAAAGCAGAAATTAAGATCTTCTTGTAGTTTAAAGAACATTCATTTGATCTTTTAACATTATTTCTTTTCCACGACTAAAGGCATAAATCACCTGCAGATCTAGAGTGGCCACCCATTGTGGTAGGTTGGAATATGAATGAAGGTTCAACTCATCCACAGCACGCTGAACTTTGCCCAGGACATCTCTAAAAGTCTGACAGTTGTAAGCACATGTTTCCAAGGAGCGGACCTCAATGTCAATCTTTTCAACACTACCAAGCAAGTCATCAACCTACAAAACAAATTTAAATAAAAAACAGATCAAAAGTATTAATATTATGATAAGAAAGGTCAGCAAGTTCTATATTTGAAACAATATTATTATCAATAAATACATGCAATTGTTATGCAACTGTCTGTGGCTTCTTAGGAGTATCAGAATTGCAGTATCATTTTTTGTCTCCCTTAATAAAGAATTCTTTTAACACCAAGAAGGCATGTTCGTGCTATAAAATTTAAGCAGAAGGCCAAACTGTTTATACCTTTTCTTGAAAATTGAACACAGCTTCAGCAAGCTTCTGCACATAAGGATCCAGCTTGTAAGATTCCCAAACAAGAACCATGCCCTGCAACAAAACCATCAATTAATATAGTTAAATGGAATTTAACAGAGTTAAAAACAGGAGGTATACCAAATCAAAAAGGTCTTGAACAAAAAAGATTGTCTTGCACTAGGGAACATTTAGCAATTCTTTCATCAATGTACACTGTCCTCTGACTCTTCCACTTACATGTACAGAGAGAGAGAAATACCAGCATTTTGAAAATAATCAATATACTCACTTCAGTTATCAGTGCTTGCACTTCCTTTCTCAAACCAGCAACAAGAGGTGAAATAGAGTTCTTCTCTTCAACCTTTCAAACAATGAGAGACCAAAAACTTCAGACGAACATTTAGGAAAACCTACTTTATGAGTGATTTTTTTCACAATGATATTTTTGTTTATTTTTCCAAATTGCAACCCATTTTCAAGAGTATGACAGTGCCCATTTATTGAAAACATTATTACCTGCTACAATAATGTGTGGAAAATGTGCCCTATACATGTGAATGGTGTTGAATCCTCAAACCACTTGTTTATGCTTTCATGAGCCTCAGATGGCAACAGGCTCATTTGGTGAATTGTGAATTTCGATCTGGTAGAAGATGGGAAGCGCATTTCAAAGTTACAATTTGGTTGTCTAATTCGACACGTACTGTAATTGGCTACTTTGTAACCTAGTATCCAATTTCCCAACAAAATTCACAACGTGGCGTGGTAAAGAAACGTGAAATCAACTGTAACAGGAGATATAATTATCATATTAAATCAACATTCACAAACACTTTTTGTCCCCAATAAAACCTTCTCGGCTGATAAATAACATCTACACATAAAATAAATTGAAAAATCACCCCTGTCACCAATAGCTGTTCCTCCAAGTCAAACTTGGGTTCTTTTTTGAGTGACTATAAGAAAAGTACATGGTACTCCATTGACTCTGTTTATAATTTTTTATTCATCCAATTGTGCTTCAATGATAATGTGTTTGAACGCAATTAAAAGGAATTAGCAACAGAGAGTCTGGTTGGCTGGCTGCAAATTTTCTGCCAAATTCCCTGGAAATGGAAGGTACCCAACCTCCAGTTGTAGCTTCAAATGCAGACAATTTTAAGTATGAAAAAAGCTTAGACTGTTTCACTAACCCAGTACCTGTTGACTCGACCTTTAGAATAAAAATTTTCAAGAACAAACCCAGTTTATTTTACCTTTTCACAAGTCCTTTCATAGGTGCGCACACTCTCAATGAGCGAGATGGCAAATGGATACAGCTGATTGGCTTGATGAGCTTTGTTCACAATGGCCAATGGAACTCTGAATCCAAGCCATTTCAAGTTACGAACCTGAAAAATTAAAGGCTGGTATGTTACAAAGCCGTACGATATCCTGGAAACAATAATTCCAAATACATGTATGTACCTGTATACAGAGAAATAAATTGTGTACAAACTGAGAGGTAAAATATACTTGTACTATGATTGATTTGCATTTTGGGGTACAACCGCTCAAGTCATCATAAGTCATCATGTAAGATTGCAAAAGATACAACAACACAGGGTAGCGTTAAAGGGCAAAGGTAACACAAGTTCCAGCCTTTATCTGTTACATCTGCACTACAAAGTGTTTATTTTTCGCTTTGCCATACATTTCCCCACAATTCTCCACAGAGTCCCATAACTAAACAACTAAAACTGTAGTGTCCCAAACTAATGCTCCTTAAATTATTGCTTGCACTATATACATGTGCTAAATCCATTCTGCATTCAATGCTGCTTTTTAATACCTCTTTTGACAAAGTGATGATTTCTGGCAAGAAATTGACTTTCAGTTTCAACACAGTTCCTCGGCCTCCCCCTCCACGGGCTCTTGTGCTTTCGATTGTGAAGATGCGTCCTGAGACACCAAGGTTTCGCTGCTGCACCTGTGAAAAGAAAGATAGAAACACACTGTAAATGAAGTGAAGCTATGATCTTCACAGTTATGAGTGCAATTTTTGCAATTGCGCAGAGAAGCCTGAAAAATTCAGGCGTTAAAGTCCTGAATTTTTCAGGCTTCTCTACGCAATTGCAAAAATTGTGCTCATAACTGCGAAGATCATAGCTTCACTTGATTTCATATCCGCAGTTCATTATGATTCATTTCATATACCATTTCATCACACTGTAAATGGTCAGGCTTTCCTTAATTTAGTCATTGTCTAAAATGTTAGTAGGACAGAAATAAATGCTTCTGTGCTGGCTACATGTTAATAATTGTTCTCCTTAGTTGTTTATAAGTAGCTCCTAGAAGCTTGCCTATAGAATTGTCTATTTTTTTTTCTTGGTCCCACCGCAAGAATAATTATTTCAGAACCTCACCATTTCTCTAATAGACCTCTTTACAGTTGTGTCCTTTGTTACCTGGCCTTTAAATGAAAGTGAGGCTGGTGTTGACCTTGTTATGACACAGACCTTCCTCCCTTTCTTGTTGTCATGCTAATTAGTAAGAATTTACATAAGAAAGGCAGTGAGGTTTCTATCAAAACAAGGTCAACTCCAGCCTCACTGTCATTCATAGGCCAGGTACATGTAACTAAGCACAGAAGTGTAAAATGGACTGTTCTGGTACAACCTGAAGCAGGTACACTTTAAAATTACACAATTATGTACACTTGCAAGAGCAAGCAAACTTTGAAAGAAAGGAGTTACATGTAGCTACAATGTAATGGTTTTGGTGCTGGATTAGCATCCCTCAGTTTAAATCCCAATTTAACTATGTAATGTACCAATGGGATTTTTTGGTCCTGCATGGAGAATTCTACTTACAGAAAGGAGCATACATGTACACTGTACCTACCTTTTTAGACCATTCATCAAACAGTTCTTGAGTGTTGAGCTTCTGCCGGAAGCTGTCTCCATCAGCTTTCAGCCTTTGTCCCTCAACATGATTTTCCCAGCCTTTGCCAAGGACATCCTCCACACGCCTCATGTAAGCTGACAACTGGCGATCGATCTGGAGAAAAAAAGGAAGCGTTGTTAGACAATAAAACTAGTGGCTACAGCACAATGATGACTTCAATGATACATTGACCCCTGGGAGTAAGTCAGATTTTACTCTGTCTAACACCAGACTATTTTACTGGTCAACTGGGGTGTTCTAGGAAAAAAAAAAAGAAATGAAAGGAACTTATTTAAGTGTCTAGTCTTCTAGCACTAGAGCACTAATTGGGGACAGTGTAAACTGAAATCAACAATTGAGACAAATCAAATCAAAATGTTGCTTTTTGAGAAGAGGGAAACCAGAGTACCCAGAGAAAAACCTCTCAGTGCAGAGTAGAGAACCAACAAACTCAAGCCACATATGACACTGAATCTGGGAATAAAACCTGGGCCACATTGATAGGAGGCAAGTGCACTAACCACTCTGCCATTGAGGTATCAATGGGTTAAGCAGCTGAGAACCCGGATTGAAGATTTGCAATGAATCAGTTGCCACAAGTGACTCAAAAGAGGCCAGCCAGATAATTATTTTACAACTGTTCCCTTGATCCACAGAGTTAACTTCAGGACTTTGCACTTGATTTTGAAAGCGAAGTGATTTCACCAAGGCATCATTCATTCATCTCAATGCAATGAATTCATCTAAGACTGCAAATTCCTGTGCCACAATATTCAAGTCAGCTCTCAAATCAAACAGCGGACTATACTGGAACAACTTCCACACTTTAAATTATTACCAAGAATCATAATTCCCCTCACTCTCTGCACCCAAATGTACATAGAACACAACCTCTCTCTCTTCAAAATGACAGAAGGAAGTTAACAGTCTTTTTCAAAGCACTCCAGTCCACAGCCAAGAAAGTGGCAATATATGATTAATATACATGTACCTCATAGCCGAGCCTGAGCATTGGTCTCGACTGTTAAATTAGCAGAGCATAATGGTTTAGATTTTGCCAACACGGGTGGTCTATCCAAATAACCGGTAAGTCAAACCTTTGGTTGTTATTATTTTATTAATTTTTATTTATTTTTATTTCGATGTTGTTTTGGGGTGGTCCATAGAGGGGGTCTGTAGGGGTAGTCCACGGACCTATACCATGCCCAAACTAGGATGGAAGTCCCTCAAACCAATTTGTGGGGGGCAAGGGGAGGGGGTTCCATGGACTGGGGCTCAGTGTTTTCAGGTCATCCCCATTTTTATCCTTTTAAAAGTGTCACAACTACATTAACCATGGCATTTTCCCTTACAAGACCCTCTATCTAGGTTGCTGATAAGGTTGTTGGTGACACCAATACTTGCCTGTCTGGCCCAGATGATGGAACCTGATACTGGAGGCAAATCCCGTACTTTGCTCATCTTACAAGCTTTGCTGTAAGGGTACTGAACCTAAAACATAAAGAGGATCACTATCATTACTTTCACCCCATTCATAATAACACATCTCTCTATAACAACTTAAATGGTCCCTCTCAAAGCTTCACTACGCAAGTCATTTCACATAGATGATTTATGTCAACTTTTTCCAAAGAACAACCTCCACTTTCCCTACTATTGACTTTATAGGGCAGTCTGTTCTGTATAAAACAACATCACAAATCAATGACAAAGTAGCAAGGGAATGGGGTGAGAAGGGTTGGACATGACTGATTAATTTTGGCCCATTCTTTACTACAATACAGTATTTTAAATGTCGAAACACTTTTCGAAAGAACAACAGGAATCATCGGCTAATAACCTGTTGACTACAAGTATGTTAAGAAAAGGCTAAGCCAACCCCACCTTAAACTTGTCATGAAGTGCCTCAATGTCATCCTTCACTCTTTGAATCAACTGTGTTTGGTACTCACGAATGGCACCTCTGATGTGTGGCCGAACAAACAGAGCATTGAATCTGGAGAAGATCCTGAACATCTCATTGGCATTCTTGGCGGTTCCCAGCTGATCACGCAGGCGTGCAGTGATACGTGTCTCCACCCTGTCAATGCGCTCATCATACCTAACAAAGAGTTACGACTTTAAAACTTGTTTCAAGTTACATGTACACTATACAAATACCGTAACTGTGCTACACACATTACACTTACTTGTAGCAATAATTTCAAATCTTAGAATTACTATTAATTTTTTCTTAAAATCTCAACATCACAACACAAAATAATGCATACTTTGCCTTATAGCATGACCCACCTTAAGATGTCTAATCTAATCAGACCAGAATTTTGCAAATTTAAATGACAGAGATGTCTCCTCTTCAGGTTCAAACAGTAGTTACTATAATAATGTTGTATTAATTTTTGTTCACTTTCACTAACATTTAAAACACTGTGACTGTAATGGATGTCAAGGATAGGTGTACTGTATTAAACCACCAAGGAGTTTGTGACATCTCAAGAACAGAATCAATCCCCAAATTCCATTACTTTCATCATCGTTCAAATGACTCTTTCCTTTGTAGTTTGGGGAAAAGAAAAATCACAAAAGGAAAAAAGAAAAGAAAAAATTGATCTTAGAAGCACTTTAAGCCGATGATACACGGTTCAACATCTTGCAACATTTGTTGCTCAACAAATGTTGAACAATGTTGCACAAACGTGTTGAACGGAATAGAGCTGGTCTCTATTTTCATTCAACATCATTCCCCACCAACATTCAACGCATTGAATGGCATGCATATTTCAACATTCAACATGACACGACACACTGTTCAACATTTGTTGAACAAGAGCTGCAACATTTGTTGATCAACCAATGTTGAACTGTGTATCATCGGCTTTAGACGAACAAACCTCTTGATAGCTCCTTCCCATGCCTCACTTCCATCCTTTGATACATCAAGACCATCAACTTCTTTGACATTCTCATAAGCAAGATTCACCTCTTGAATTGCATTTGCATCAGCTGGATCAAGCAAAACTTTAGGTTTTGCCTCCTCATCTTCAGTGCTACTAGAAGGACCACCTGGACTTGTGGGAGTTGCTTGACTGACAGCAGGGGGCTGAAGAACACGAACAATGACAGCTCGAAGTTGTTCATGCTGACGACGGAACCTGAAATAAAAGAGAAAGACCCAGTTAAATAATGCAATCTAAAGTTTACTAATCTGCAAGGGTACATGTAAGTACATTGCATCAAAATGTGGGCCTGTTTGTAAAAAAAGGCTGCCAAAAGATCCACAACAAGTGAAAAAATTGCTGAGCAAGAGCTGTGTGCGAAGTGATTTTTGTTTGCTTTATCAAGCTTTTCGTAGAAACAAAAAAATGTAGATGCTGCATGGACTCAAACCACTTACAGAAACTATTACAAAATAATACTTACATGTATGTTTTATTTGCAAAAAAATAATGGTTTTATTTTAATTCATACTTTCTCATCTGATCAAGTCGTGCCTGAAGCCGTTTGTGTGCTGGATTCACTCTCCACACCATCTTGAGGCTTTCTTCTCTCTTTTTCTTAACTATATCTCTTAAAAGTGTTTGAAGTTTTTCATATTCATCATCCCAAGTGGTAAACACTTCAAAACAAGCAACCATGATCTAAGAAAGAAAAGTACATGTAAATTAGGATTTCCATTATTTATGAATGATAATGTTTGCTACATTAGGCTGCTAAAGATTAAGGACCGTGCCTACTATTGTCATTGTGCATACATGTACGTTCTGCGCATCTCGAGATACTACTCGTATTTCCTATTGCTGGTGCTTATTAGTACAGGGATATTTTGCGTGGTTCAAAACTATGCGGAGAAAGCAGAACTTAGCAAGTGATCTTGGTATGCAAAAAGAAAATTGGGGGCAACCGCGCATTTTTCAGAGATAATTTAAGCTTCAATTTGGAAAAGAACGCCATACATTGCTTTGTATTTTAAAGCTTTTTACAAATATTGTTGATTAATTATCTTCGAAAAATGCGCGGTTACCCCCAATTTTCTTTTTGGATTTCAATAACACTTGTTAAGATTTGCTTTTCCCAGTAAACCGCACAAAAATACCTTTTAGTAGGCACCGTCCTCCACACTAACCTTTTCAAAGTCTTCATGATTTATGTGCATTAGCCGCCGGGTTCCCAAAACCTGTACAATGAACAAAATAAATTTAGTATTATTATGTGCATCAGAGCACAACCCAACAAACATGTCCAAGAAATTATTGCATAAATCATACAGTGATCAACATCAAGTGACCCAGACAAGCAGAGTTTAGGGGACTATTTTGTGATGATAATAATTATTTTTGTCTTTACTTCTAGAGTAAGAGATGAAAGACATTGTAGTTTGGGAGCAGAGCAAGGAGACACTTCATCACCCTCAACAAAATCAGTGTGAATGTAATAATGTGAAAATATTTATAATCATTGAAAGAAAGGAGTTGCTCGGATTCGCACAAACACTGAAAAGTATGTACATGTACACTGTACCTTCAAAAGCTGTGAACTTAGATCACGTGAAATAGCTTCTACAAGTCGCAGGGCTCTCTGAATCGGATACTTGGTGCTTCGGATCTTTTTCAGATGAGTGAAAATGGCTGTTAACGCAGCTCGTATCTTGTCCAGTTCTGTGGCTGCCAGCAGGTCATCCAAGGGAAAATCCTTCATCAGTGGATTGTAATCATTGACAGTGGCTAGAGCTTGCTTCAATCCTAAAACAAAAATTTTTGTTCTCTTTTAAAAATCAAATCAAACAAGCAACATTAACTTGTCAGTACTTGATTGGAGAGTAGGTGCCATACAGCAAACAACGCTTAATCGGAACCATGGCAACCTAGCCACTGGTCAACTGAGGCACCAGTCACACTGTCTTCCCAGTGGAAAAAACTTATAATCACCATTTCTTCCCTCAGGAGAAGGTGGGCGGAAATAAAGCAAAAAATGTGTGCAAACAGTGACCGTCCATGCCCATGCGCTATGTCAGTTGATGAGCAGTTCTATCCAAGTTCTTTTTTTTTTAATTTTATTTTATTTTTAAAAATACACTTTACACTATTTACGATACTTAATTATACAGCTACTTTACATTATTTACAATACGTATATAGCAACTTTGCATTCATTATGATACTAATACATGTACAAGTGCATTGTATTCATTAAGTTTTATCCAAGTTACCTTTGCTTATATTAATAACCTCATGTAACCATCTTATTTACAGCATGGTGGAAAACAAAAGTGAAAAACCAAACAAAACCCCTCAGATTAAGATTTTACTTGTCAATGGGGCAGCGGTCCAGGGACTTCAGGTGTCAATGGACAAAACACATTTCAGGAAGTTTTATTCTGGGCATGTTTGGATCTAGTACAATCTGAGATGTGCTTTATGTGACTTCACACCTACATGTAATAACAGTAATTAGCTGTCCAAAGCCTTTTTTTGAAAGTGTGGTTTTCCTCTGGCTGAAGAATGAAAGAAGCGGAAAACGTTTTTCTCACACACGGCTGGGAGTCTGGGTACAGGTGTGTGTGTGTGTAGGTTTCAGGTTTTGTTTTGCCATCTGCGATTGCCTGACATGCCCCACCCACCCACCCATGGAGTACTTGTAGAATGTGTTAAGTTGAGGTGAACTTATTCCCTAGCCACTTTTTTGTGTCTTTGTATGACAAATTTGATGTTCTTATGTTAATAAAGGTCAGGCTGTGTGGTTTGGCTTGGCATGGCTCCCAGCAGTGTGTGAGAGAAAACGTTTTTACTTGCACGAGAGCAATATCAGCAGAAGAAAAAAAAAAGTTTTACTTAAGAGCAAACTTAAGGATTTTACTTATCTATGGGTTCTGATTCGGGTGTAACAGGGCTTAGCCCTGCTCTTAATTTTCTTTGAGTGATATTACTGAAAATATGAAAATCACCTGTATCAGTGTCAAAACTGACAGTAGCATGAAATCGTTTGCCATGCTTCAAGATGTCAAGAGTGAGAGCAATGTCAGGACTTTCTCTGATATCTTGGATCCTTAGCAAAGCTCGCTCAAGGTTGAGCCAGAAGCTGATTTCTTGCAGGGCAGTGCCAGATGCAGGGTCACGGTCAAGTTTGGTCACCTGATGGTAAAGAAAGGTACAATAGGGTTATCTCTTAATTGAAATGAACAAAGCAAAAATAATTATGTGTTTCATAAAAAAAAAAAATTATATCATGTCCTTATACCGTATGTGGAATATTTGGGTTAACCCATGTGCTTTTGAGGAACTTGTTGTTAACTGCTTCTTGGTCACATCCACCCTCTTTCTTTCCACTGATTTAATTAGCCCAGGTAATATTTAACAATAGTTATTATTCCATGAGTGCATGTTGCATATGAGAAGGAAAATAGCCAAAGAGACGTGTAGCACCAAGTTGGCTATAACAAGTTTCGCATCCAACAAGTGCAAATTGCGTTATTAAAATAATTTCATCAAAACTTGTCAGATGTTTTGTCCTGGGAAATTTTGGTCCTGCACACATTATTCAGCTGGGCAACACTTGTCTCTTAAAATGAGTTTCCATATTAGGTCATACAGTATGAGCTGATGACCAAGATTGAGTGAACCAATCAGAAAGCTAGAAAGGCAACATCCGAGATAAAAAAATTAATAAAAAGTGATAATGGTATGAAGATGATAGTAAGTGGATGTTTAACTTTTACACACGAGTTAACAAATAATTTGTAGAAACTTACGCAGAGTTTATAACATTAGTGCTCTAAATGTTGGCTAGCATGAAGCTCATAACAGGTGAAGGGTGCCAAAAATAGTAGCTTAAAGGTGGGTGGCAAGGAATTGCCTGCCATAAGGTGCAGTATTCCATTTAACGGTTGGCTAGACATGAGGTAAGCCTTAGCATACACCCTCAAATCAGCAAAACTGACAGTTATCAATGAAATGGGAAAAGCAAAAACCTCTGTAAACTATTCAACCGAGGAAGAATGTTTAAACAACAGCCAAAAAGACCTCAAGTAGATTACAGACCTTTTGAATTTCTTTAATCCATCTGTTAACCCCATTCTGCAACTGATTCAAGAAACTTGAATCTTCAACTTTATCTCCAAAATCTTGAACTTTTGGTCTACGACCTTCTTCAGCTGTTTTCTTGACCATTGCTGTGACAGTGGGATGAATAGCAAGGGAAATTTCAGGGATGTCGATGTTTTGTTGCAAATGAAGGAGGCCCATTTCCAGCTCTGCAATCTTCTTTTCCACAGATGGTACCATTTTGTCGCCATCCCTAAGAATATAAAAAATGAAAGCGTACTCAAACATCAAACAGATTGAGTTAGCCAGGGGCCAGTCCTATTATTAGAGAACAAAATGAATAATTGTGGAACATAAGGAAAACTAATGACAGTGCAGAGGCAGCCAAGTTGGAGACTTTTTTGAAAAGAAAAAGAGAAGAAGCTTAGTACCCAAAGCCCCCACTTCCTCATGGTTTTCCCCTCAGTTCACCTTGCCAATTTCTTTTTTACTGGTCTCCAGTTCAGAGGCTCTTCCACGCTATTATTGAGGAGCAGGTACAAAACACAGGTCTCATTCACAGGTCTCTATTTTATCAATACAGAAAGAAACCTAAACCAAGGCTGCTGCCTAAGAAGATTTTTCTGGAGCCCTTTGGGCTTCCAACGTTAAGTCAGAAGCCAGAGTCATTTTTTTCAAGAGCCCAGAATAAGATTATGGTAATTAAAAGTGAGGACGAATCACCTTGTGTAAGTTAGGTGCTTGTCCGGGTTACTCATTCAGAAACGCTGTGACAACGACAATGGCGGCGGTGCCACGCAAGAATCGCGGGTGGCAAAGATTGTATATTTTTTGCATTAGTTACATTCTAATCAGAGGACTGTCACCTCAGATTGCCTCAAATGATCTGAATAATATCTCAAACAGTTTTTATGCTGGTAGAACTGCATCTACACCGCAATTATCTTCAACACTACTAAAAGCAAAGAACAAGACAACCGAGGTATCTGCTTCGATGAAATTGGCCAAACTGCCCAGACTCGTGCAATATTGGTCTTTGGCTTCTCTTCTCTTGCTATCGGGTGACATTTGCCCTAATCCAGGATGGGCATACTCAGCACTGAACTCTACTGGCCTCAAAATTGCTCATCTGAACATCCAAAGTTTGTCCAAACACCTCGATGAATTCAAAATCCTCATGGCGGACAACCCGTTTGATGTGATGTGTCTCAGTGAAACCTGGCAAAATTCCACCTGGTCTGATAATGAGCTCCACATTGATGGTTACAACATCATAAGAAGAGATCGTGACGACTCGCAAAGAGGTGGCGGCACTGCCATATATTAAAGCACGAAATTCATGGCTAGGCAACGATCCGATCTTTCTATTCCAGACATTGAAACTGTTTGGCTGGAGCTAACTCTCCCAAACTGCAAGAAAACCTTTATATTCTCGCTTTATAAACCACCTAACGCTGATTTTGATGCGTTTAAAGCAAGCTTGGACAACAACATTATGGATCAATCAGCCAGTGAAGGAGTCGAGACACTTATACTCGGTGACTTTAATTGTGATATGCTTCCTAAAAGATTGCCAAGAATCTCTAAAGAACTCATGCAACTACTAAATATGTATCAATTCGATCAACTCATTAAGGAACCAACGCACATTTCCAAACACTCTTCTATGACAATTGACCTGGCATTTACAAATGATGCAGAAAAAATCATCAAGTCAGGTGTGCTACAGTGCTCGATTAGCGATCATTCGCTGATATTTTTGACAAGACAAGCAAAAAAACTACGTAGCCCCAGCAAAAATATTCAATACCGCAACTTTAAACGCTACTCAAGTGAAAACTTTGCTGCTGATTTACATGAGGCCTCCTGGGAGAAAGTTGACACCAGTTTGACTGTTGACGAAGCATGGACTGCATTTGCTGAAACACTTAACGCAACAGCTGATAAACACGCACTTCTTGCCACAAAGAGAGTGCATGCTGAAAGTCTACCATGGCTTACGTGTTAGATAAGGGAACTGATGCGAAACGAGATTTCCACCATAAACAGGCGCAGAAGCAAAAGACAACTGAAGAATGGGTTAAATACAAAGAGCGGCGAAATAAAACAACTTGCCTCATTAGAAATGCTAAACAAGATTACTACTCCAACTTGATTGAAGAAAATAAGACTCGTCCAAATTGTGGAAAACGTTGAAATCCATCGTTGCTATCAAATCTAAGATGTCAACCATTGAGTCACTTGGGACTGACAGCGGTGTTATTCAGGATCCTAAGAAGATCTCGCAGAGCTTTGCTAAGTACTTTTCTACTGCAATTGAAAAACTGAGACAGAGTATGACTTCTGTATTATCGGCCCCCAGACCACCTGCAAATCGATCCTCAAACAACTTCAAGCTTTCTCAAGTTAGTGAATCCTTTGTAGCTAAAAAACTGAAGAAATTGGAAAGAAACAACTCCACACCCGTAGCAATACTTATGAATAGATCAATAAATGAGGGGTCTATTCCCGCAAGCTGGAAACATGCCGTCGTAACTCCAGTGTTCAAGTATGGTTCAAAATCTGATAAATGTACCTCCAGTTATCACCCAATCTCAGTTCTGCCAGTCCTTGCAAAGATTCTAGAAAAGGCAGTTCATGAAATGGTGTATAACTTCTTACTAAAGCACAAGCTCCTATCTTCTTATCAATCCGGTTTCCGTCCACTACATTCTACTGCTACCAGCCTAATCGATATTACAAACACTATTCTGCACAACATCAACAAAGGAAAACTTACAGGCCTGGCATTTCTGGACCTATCTAAGGCTTTTGATACCCTCGACCACGAATTACTAACTTACGAAATTGGCAGATTTTGGCCTAAGTAAGTCTTCAGTGAATTGGTTCAATGCGTATCTTACTAATAGAACCCAAAGTGTCACCCTGCGAGCAGAGCATCCTTTTGTCTTTTTCTTTATCGAGGAGGAGAAAAGTAGGCTCTGCCCGAATCGCGTCAACTCTTTGAAGCCGCCGCAGT
The DNA here is from genome assembly GCF_036669925.1 of Montipora capricornis. Taxonomy (NCBI): domain Eukaryota; kingdom Metazoa; phylum Cnidaria; class Anthozoa; order Scleractinia; family Acroporidae; genus Montipora; species Montipora capricornis. Next base: position 30,694,349 of record NC_090893.1, read on the forward strand.
CTGAGCTTCTGGACTAGTCAATCTTGTTTTCTCTCGTCAAACCGGTTATTCCAGCGCAAGTGTCCGTTTAGTGACAAAAGCGATGGTTATAATTGAGCCTGCTGTACAGTGAAAAACCAAGATGGCAGCGAGATCTGGCATATTTGGCTTGGGTTCGAGACTGTATCCTGGCAACATGCAGCGCATATTCAATAAAGATCTTACTCGATTCATGCAGAGCCTTTCTCGAGAACGCCAAAATCGAGCAAGCAAAAGAAAGGCTCTGCTTGCAGGGTGCCAAAGTGTTAACATCAATGGCATTCAATCTGATGCTGAACCCATATTATATGGTGTATCCCAGGGGTCTGTCTTGGGACCTCTATTGTTCATAATGTACATTAACAATCTACCGTCAGTAACAAAGTACTGTAAAGTCCATCTTTACGCTGACGACACCCTGTTGTTTTTTGAAAGCAGTTCTGTGCAAGCTATTGAGGCCGCTCTGTCCCATGACCTCGACCATGTTGTCGGATGGTTGAACCAGAACTATCTCATGTTAAATCTCTCGAAGACCAAAGATATGCTTATGGGAACCCACCAAAAACTGAGCTCAGTCCAGTCATTCACAGTAAGTGTTAATGACAAAGATCTTGAAAGGGTATACAAATTTAAATATCTGGGCGTGATTCTGGATCCATGCCTAACATGGAACGAACACATTGAACATATCGGAAATAAAATCTCGTCCTGCCTTGGAATGCTACGTAGAGCCCGAAAAGTCATCCTAAAAGCTTGCATTACTCTGTTTAATGCTATGGTTCTACCGTTATTCGTTTACTGTTGCGTTGTGTGGGATGGTTGTGGTCAGCGAAACAAGAACTACCTTAAGCTTGACCGTCTTCTCAAGCGAGCTGCGGGAATAATTGCAGGTTGCAAGGCTACCGATTCCGATATACAGCAAACGTTGAAGTGGCCACCCCTACAATGCCGCAGGGAACACCTAAAGTGCATGCAGGTCTATAAGTGTATCAATGGCTTGGCTCCAGCACATCTACTAGACTACTTCCACTCCTCGGAGCAGAACCATAACTACGACACTAGGAACAAAGACCTTATCGGCCTGCCTCTTGCCAAGACTACTAAATTTCAAACATCTCTTAATTAAGTACAATGCCGCCAAATCCTGGAACACTCTTCCTCGTAACTTACACCATGATCAGTCTCTCACTAGTTTTAAACTGAGAGTCAACAAACATCTAAATCATCTTAGTTAATTTTTCACCTTCATGAACTCTTCGAATGATTTTTTGCTTTCATTTATATATTTTATTACTTATTCATATCATTTTGTACAGATCTCCATTTAAACCAGCTATTCTGAACTGGAATTTCTGTATAAATAATGTATATAAATAAATAAGTAAATAAATATAAATGTGGTCGCAAGCGCTGCCAAGTAAGGTGACCCAGGTGACAGGGTGACCGTTAGGCAGCAGCCTTGTAAACATTCATTAAAGCTAACCTTAGGCCTAAAAAGTCTTACTTTACGTCTAATTAAGCCTAAAGGTTGCTTGAATGAATGTTTAGGCTTGTTTCTGTATTGGAAAAACAGAGACCTATGAATGAGACCTGTGACCTGAGACTTGTGTTTTGTACCTGCCAAAAATTGAGTGCTCTGTGGCCTTGTGCAGCATTCTGAATTGCCTTTAACTTAAAGAGGGACTGTACATGTATGGGTATATTCCTGAACTTAAGATAACCGCCAACGTTTCATTGTTCAAAAGTGACACATAATCAGGCAAACCGTTAACATTTGCAAAAGTAAAACGCTTCAAGGACTTTAGACTTTAGACTGGTTTCAAGCACTTAGCTAAGTAGCCTGACTTCTGGCTGTTATACACAATTGTGGTCTCATTCACACAGACGCCCTTCAAGCTAATCCTGCCAAGCCGACCACATGCTGGAAAGGTCAGACCACAACACCAGGAACACAATCCACTCCTCTTTTCGTATTGTGTGTGGGATCTTTAATGTCCCACAGAGTTAATGAACAAGGCCTGTGAGACGGGACCTCCGTCTTATCATCCTTATCCGAGAAGACTTGAAAATCTAACCATTTGCAGATGTAGTTACAAAGGCAGCACTTTCTCCTCAGTTATTATTTTAAAGACCCTGAGTGTTGGTCCGGCCAGAGTTGAACTCACGGCCTCCCGCATGACAGTCCGGTGCTCAACCAACTGAGCCACATGCACATGACCTGTGGGGTACCCCTGGAATTTGCAGGGGCTTTCAAGTGTAGCTTTGCATTCTAGTGATTGTTACGGATCAGTTCCTTTGTGTGCAAATCTTTGCGGATTCATCAGTCCTGCCCTCTCTTCCTAAAGGGCAACTTGTCTTAGGAGATACATGTAACTATAAGGTTAGGTAAGTATTTCCACTGGACTAGTTTCAGTGTCACGATGTCTGTTAGCAGCTGCTTCAGGAGTGGTTCCCGCTTGCGGGGTTGCCATGGATACCTCCCCGGTTGTGGGCCTGGACTACCTCAAGCCCTTCCCCGCTAACTTTTAAGGCACCAGTTTCCAAGCTCATCAATTGGCCATGAGTTAACTGTGGGATGAGCTCGAGGATTTTCAGCAGGTCTGTATAGCTTGTCAAGTTCAAAGACAGGAACAAGAGGCATCATAATTTCTTTGGTGATTATCATGTGTCATGTGTTAATTAATTGCTATGTAACAGCTGAGCATTTCCCTGTGCTTTTACAAAACACTGTCAGATAGGAAAATGCATGAGACAATAAAAATTATCACAACCATAAATTATAGGTGCTGGAGATCGAAGATGTCATTTTGAAAATGCCAAAACTGACATGTACAGTCAAACCTCGATTATCCGGACTTTTTCTCTGGTCCCAATTTTGTCATGAATATTTATTAGTCATGATCAAGATCCGTAGCCATATTCTTTTTAAAACTACAGCGTTGAAAAGTAAAGTAGAGGCAAATTTGTTTCGCTTTCAAAGAGCAAAATAAAGCAGTGCTCGCACACGTAACTAATGAAGAACTTTCGAATGAGTTCTGATTGGCTTAGAGTTGCTCTGTTGCTCAGTGAAATTTCACGCTCTATTGGTTCGTTCGGCGAACAAACTACATGTACACTACGTCACAAATGCTTATTCACGATCATCATGTCCTTGAAGCGTAAGCAATCCGTTCTTTCAATAAAAGATAAACAGGCTATAATTTTGTGATTAGAGAAAAAGAAAAAGGAACAAATTTGTCAGCTGAATGTGGTGTTAGTAAACGGCAGATATCTGATATACGCGAGAGCAAGGAAAAGATCATGAAGTTTGTTGACACGTGTACAGGTATTCACAACAAACAGTGAGGATGTAGGCCATATTGTTGTTTTGATTAAATGTCGCTTTCTTAATTTAATCAGTTTTTATTCCTCATTAATATTCATGTTCTCAATTATCTGGACCCTCAATTATCCGGACTATTTCGTATAGTCCCAATGAGTCTGGATAATCAAGGTTCGACTGTACGCGTACTGTAAAGCCAGACTTCTGCGAAAAACACAGGTGCACAATAAGAACAAAGGGTTCAAGCTCCATCGTCATGTGATTGCATCACAACACTAGATGCATTTCATCATAGGGGGTTTTTCCTGATGTTCAACGTACACTTCTCTCGCACAAGATTCGTCATCGACAAGTTTAACTTGTTGCCCGTCCACAAGATCGTCTTGTGTGTTATCAAGGCTTTTTTACTACTCCATATTTGACAAAATACGACTCAATCATCTCTTCAGGCAGAACTGAGGTCAATCCGCCAAGAATTACTGCTAAATTGGTATTTTCTCTGTAAATGCTGCTTTCATGCTTTCAGTCACACGAGCTTCAAAAGCATAAACAAGCAGGCTTCTTCGTCTCCCCAGTCCCAACAAGTGGAGCATGCCAAACTCTTCATTCCTTCGGCATCCATTCGGCCTTTCTCTTGGGCGTCGCTGATAACCCTGTGCTTGTTTTCAACTTAAGGCACCGTTTTCCTCTTGAAAATCACCATTGGTCTTAATTTTGATCCATCACCAGCACGCGCCAACAAAACAGTTAATTTTCTTCTCTGCGGTGTAATGTTGATCATTCGGTTCCACGGCATATCGAAGATCAGTGGCGTTCTGTCCATAATTCCAGTAACATGTAGTAGGTTGTTGTGTTCTTTGCAAAGTTTTATAATAAATTATAACAGTGTGAAATCGGATGATCTTCAGCGAAATTAACGAGCGTTATTTATCAGACTGGCATCGTAAACTCCGGGGAGTTTCGTGGCCATTTTGATGTTTCAGTTTATCCCTCAAAAGTGAAGGCTATGTTGTTCAGTTGTTCAGTTGTTCATTTAAACAGAAAGGTTAATTTATTAGTGGATCTGGGTCAAGCCTTTCACTTTTCAATCAAAAACCAATGCGTCTTTGTTTTTACGCTAATGAGGGACACGTGTCTAAACCAATGGATTCCGTGTATAATATATACGCATCTCAATTTTCGGAGCTGTTTTAGCGGAAAGAAAGTGCGTATTATACACGGGTAAATACGGTAAAATGTGAGATGCATAATACAGGCCTTCTGATGGGGTGCGATTAAAAAATGCAAATTATGCGATTTTTTCAGGGCAGATTGTGCGATTAGAAAGGCCAATTATGCGATAAATAATGTAAATTACGCGATTTTTTTCTCAGCAATTTTAAGCTTGTTTTATAAGGTTTCAGGTTAAGAAAAACAACTTTTTGCTGCCCTAAAGACATTTTGAACACAAAGGAACAGTAATTATGTATCTCGATCGTCATTAGTTGGGATAAATAAAAAAAATGCGGTCTTCTGCACTACCGGTGCACCACGTTAAAAGTTGAAAGGACACAGCTAACATGCCAAATGAATGATCAAGGTGTTTGTCAACCACGAACTTCCGAAGATGGTAAATCACAATGGGGCCATACCCCCATTTATACGAGAGAAAATAAGCCGTGGCTTTCTCTGGCCGCGGCTTACAGAAGACTCGAATGTTCACCCCGTATAAATGGTACAAAATCTATGTTCACGTCTATTTCAAGCCGCGGCTTATATTGACCTGGGAATATATATTCGTATAAATAAATCCTTTTGCGTATTTTGTACCCCGTGGCCAGAGTAAGCTGCGGCTTACTTTCTCTCGTATAAAAGGCCCTAATATTGCACGACGAGAAAAACAGTCCATCGTCCACGTGGAGAGTATACCTGTGAGGTACTTTCTTGCTTGATCGTGAGCTGTCAGATTGGGAGGAAGGTGGGAACTTCCTTCTTCGTCGAAGAAAAAGCTAGCGTTTTCAGAACAAACTTATCCATGAGTAAGTTTTTATCAGTTTTCAACGAAAGAAACTACATTTTGCCGAAAAACTTACAACTTCGCTTATTTTTCACAAATCTCTTCTCTAAGAAAAGGCAACGGTGTCATTTCAGTGGTGTGTATATAAGAGCGTGTTTGTGTTGCACCAATAGAAGGAGAAACGTACCAGGTCCCCGACATGAAAAATAAAGCCTTAAACTTCGAATGTTTACGAAATCGAAGGTGACAAAGGTCTTTTAGCATATTTCCAAGATAAATCATCATAAAAATGGCGTATTTATGCAGGAATTTCTAAGAAACGTGTTGATTTATGTTTCATTTTATGAATTTTGTGCGTCCTTTTGTGAATTATGCGATTTTTCGTGAATTGTGCGATCGGATGCGATTTGAGGTCGATTGTGCGAAATCGCACCATCACGTAATATCAGAAGGCCTGATAATATTGCTGGTCTGGACTGATCGAGAGAACCTTGTTGTATAAAAACAGCTGTTGTTAGGTTAGATTCCATGGAAATATTTTGTACAGGTAATCACATGATTTAGAGTGCAATTTGGAATAAACAACCACAAGTAAATCTTTTCAAAGGCAAACAAATTGGCAAGTGCAGTTTGTACATGTAGTATTTGAAAAAAACTACAAGTACTTATTTATCCCAAATTGTACCAGAAAAATCATGTGATTACTTATTAGCAATATACATGACAAAATTTTGAGATGGTTAAGCAGAAGCAACGCATGCATACCACACAATCACAAAAAAAAGCGCCGTAAATTGGGCCATCTAGGGCTTGAATTTGATTGCTTATCACTCACTTTGCTTGCTCATTGACCAATTGAAAAGCGAGAATTCTGTGAGTAAATTGCACTGAACTTACTCCTTTTTGCACTGTGTTTACAAAAAAACTGCACTGCTCTCAGCCAATCAGAATCAAGTAATTTTTTCCTGTATATTATAATTACAGAAAAAGACAAACACTAATGGAAAGAAGGGGGTAGTTTCTAAAGAAACTGTGGTGCTGCCTCAGTGGGGAAGTAGTATACAAAAATTTGGTTTTATCAACGGAGTTGATAATGTAAATTGGCCACCGTACACAATTTACATCATCAACTCCGTTGATAAAACCAAATTTTTGTATACAAATTGAAAGAGCTGCATGTTCATGTAATGGTTTTGAAGAATTTCCAAGTCACTAACAACATATTTTAAATTGCACCGTAACCAGGAAGAGACATGTTGTGAATCTGAAAGACGTTCTCTGGTTAAAAATTGGTTAAAAATTATAAGCTTTCGGCTATCTATCTATAGCCTTTAACGAATGAAATATAAGAAGCACGAATTAAAGAATTAATTAAGAATTAAAGAATTAATTAAAGAATTAATTAAGAATTAAGAATTAAGAATTAAGAATTCCCATCCCCAAAACAAGACAGCCCTTGGACCAACAATGCAATGTTGTTTACAAAATTCCGTGCTCGGACTGTCCGTGGAGTTACATTGGCGAAACTGGAAGATGCTTTTTAACGCGGAAAAAAGAACATCAAAGAAACCTAAAAAATTTCGCGAAAGGGTCAAACATTGCCAGCCATGCATGGAAGAATGACCACTCTATTGACTTTAATAATGCATGCGTGATTGACAAAGGCAACTACCGTGTTAGAAAAACCCTGGAATCCTGGCATACCGCTAAAACTGTTAACGCGGACAATAATTCTAAACCGTTACCGAGACAATACTCTATTTTATTGTAATTTTTTTCTAGATCATTCTTATTCATATTTTAGTTCTCACCCGCATCGAATTTTTACACCCCCTTTTCGTATATATTTTAATTCGTGCTTCTTATATTTCATTCGTTAAAGGCTATAGATAGATAGCCGAAAGCTTATAATTTTTAACCAATTTTTAACCAGAGAACGTCTTTCAGATTCACAACATATTTTAAGTTTCCCTCAGCTGATACATTTCTGTTGAGTTGACAAGCATTTCCCAATGCTGAGAATTTGCAAACAGGAATATCATTTCCCATTCAAGAAGAAAGAAATAAATTAGAGTTTGGCCGTCTCACAAAGCACTAAGTGTAACTATAAATTTGCATAATATTAATACTTTAACACACCCATCGAAGATATTGAAGCAATCCCGGGGAAAAAGCTAAATTCTCGAATTTGCAATCAATTTAACGTTGCTATAAACTAGCAAAAAACACCAGAATACGGAATCTACATTCGCGTGAGAATGCAACCATTTGAATGCTGAAATAAACATGAAATGTACTACCTGTCTGCTTTGCCGGACTTTCTCACGAAAGACTTGAAATACGGCGCCACTGCATTGCTTATGTAGGAATGAAGTGTTTCATAAGGCGATCCTTCGTTAAGATTGATCACACGAACTTGCGAGGTAATCTTTTTGTCAGCATCAACTATCGCTCCTCGTTTGATGAAGGCCACACTGGACAGTTTAGGCGCGGTGTAATGAATATCCAAATCGATTGAGTATATGGCTCTTTCTCGCTCGGATTCCGCTCCGCTTTCAGTGGAAGAAGTTTCATCGCTCTCTTCTTCGTCTTTGAGTGGTGTTCGTGTCACGAGAAGGCTTCTTGTCTGGGCATCGGCCAGAAATTTTCTTATGTAGTCCCCATGCAGAGGGTCTTTCAAAGTCGTGTCGAGCTCGATGGGGACTTCTGGGTCGCCTTCTAGAAGAAGTGGTACAACTCGACGCAAATAATTGCTAAAATTTTTCACATCCACCACAGCCGCTTCTGGAGGAGTTGGAGAACCAAGTCCTCCATCCGAGGCACCCTCCATGGCGGGTCAGATGCGATTACAACCTTTCTTTGATCGAAAATATGAACTTCTTTCTTCACCGGCTTCTTCGACTTCAGTATTTACCACGCTCAATAGTCACGTGATAAATGAATAATCGGTCCTTTCTAGGGTGGGGAGGAATGAAAAACGCAGAAGTGTGGTACATTTTGTTAATCAGTTTAAATTTAAGAGGACTCTGAATCCCATAAGTAAATTATTAAATTTGATTGGTAAAAATTACCTTCATCGTACTGGGAAATACAGAGGCCTTACCCTCCCCTTGATATATTTCTTTGTCGGGGTGTGTGGAGTGTCCTGATAGGGGGGAGGGGGGGGGGTATAAATGTTATTTCCCGGTCAAGAGTTGGGCTAAATCCCAGTGATCAAATAAAAATCTAATTTTAGAGCATCTGTTTGTTGAATGAAGCAGTAAACAGTATGTCTTGAAGCAAAACATTTGATTACTGGAGGGCGGAGCCACAGGTACCTCAAGCTAAGTGTCGAGGAAAGCCAACAAAAATTTAAGGATTTGTATGGGAATCCCTATAACACTTGAAAAGACAATTATACGAAAAAATCCTCAATTAAAAAAAGGCTAGCATTATTGCCATTGTGGGTCACTTCCTTCCTGTGTGTTTTTCTTTTTTTTTTTCAGATTCGATACGATTTGAGTCATTTTCAATTCCTCGGTTGTCAACGGTCATAATAAAATCCCAAGGCTGCACTCAGGAGCCCACCAAATTGAGTCAAATATTCCTTATTCCTAGATAAAATGTTCCCACCATTACATTTTCCACATAAATTGTAATCAATTTACAAAGATTAAACTTTCATTTCAAGCTACCAACAATGCAATAGTAGCCCTGCGAGCGACCTTAGGTGGTAGTTTTTCCACTCCATGGAACCAAAATCATTTTTGAAACATACATTTCTCAGCTATGTTCTTTGTAACCGGCTTCGTAACCCTGCCCGCTTTAACAAAGGGTGTCAGACCATAGTTTGTTAATGACACTTTTTAAAAAAATGTTTTTAAAGAGCACTGAAAATTTGCTTAATTTGCTGCTTTTAGGTCAAAAATGGGTAAGAATCTAAATAAGTACCTTAATTAGTTCACACGTACAACATTCCTGACAACCCACTGACAAGATATGAAATACATTTATGGCACAAGGAGCTATTCATATTTAATTGTTGGTGTCTCTGTGAAGACACAGACTGGCCAGTTTTTTCAAGTTTTAATCCATTTCCATCCTCTCCCCATACCATTCTTGGTTGCAAACAACAAAGAAAAGCTTCAGTGCACTTCAGTGGTCATTGGCAACAAGACTACAGTATTATTTTGTGGTTTTCATTGATGCAAGGACGTGTTTTAGTGTTTTGAAGTAAGACTAAAATAGCATGACACTGCCCCTTTAAAGTTTGTCAAAATGAGGGCAGCGTGACTGTGATTGGACGAACGAGACAATGCAGTCATGTCGGGTAGGAGGTATAAAAAATGTGTCGTACACAAACGTAACATCAATTTTAATTCATTTATGTCTGCAAAGATCACAACAATATCAGGCGCAAATTCCCAGTGAATTGCTCGCAGGTGAATAGTTAACAACTATTCACCTCAGTGTCAGTGGCTAGCAGTGGATATTTACCGAGCCGCGAAGCGGCGAGGTAAATATCCAACGCTAGCCACCAACACTGAGGTGAATAGTTGTTTTAGTATATACTAAAACAGTGACATAATATACAGCACAAAAAATTAATTTGGATGTTTTCTTCACTTGTCACGGATGCAAATCAGGACGCCATTTTTTCCCCGAGTTGCTCGGAGGTAAATAGCACAGGATATTCGAGTTTGACGAGCCAATCAGCGCGCGAGTTCAACGCTATCCACTGTTTTAGTATATACTACAAATGGATATCCGAAGTTTGAGTAGCCAATCAGCACGCACATTCAACGCTATCCACTGTTTTGGTATATACTAATATAGTATATAGTACTAATAACTCTTGACTTAACAGGGGTACAGTGTTGGCCAGAATGACAAAAATTAACGAACAAGTAAAATCCAGGTTTGGAGTGACCAGTTTGGCTGTACAAGGGCTATCCTTGGAGTGAAAGGAAATTATTTTAGACGGTCCCACAAACATGTATGTTTACTTGTATACATCTAATGCTTAGAATCCCTTTAAAAAATATGAAATCACAAATTCAAAACACATACACATGTAACTGGGCAATTTTCTTCGCCAATCAGTGATTTTGATTACCAGGTAAAATGGCAAGTAACAAAGCGTTTCCTCTACTGGGTAGGGGAAAATACTTGATACTTAAGCATAATAAATATTTTGAGCAAGAGCCGATACAACGTAGATTTGATTTTAGTGGTGTTCTATATTTCGGCTGGCCAAACCAGCCTTCTTCAGGTGCAATGAGAGTTTACATTGGATTGCTTCTATGTACATTTATATAGTAAACGGATGTTGACGTAATACTGGCAAACATGTGATAAAACATGGCAGTTACAACAAATTTGAATTCAAATACTAAGAGTAACAGAAAAATAATGGAAGTGGCTCTAAATAATAGACTGAAATCTAATACATTTCTTTGCAGATATTAAGACCACTGAGATCAATCATCCTGCCATTTCAAATTAAAAAAGCTTCCCTGGCCTTAAGGATCGAGTCTCTGTTAGAAAATATTTTTTCGTTACAAAAATTAGGAATTAATTGCATGTCCTTAGAGATGTTGTGGAGAGAGGAGTGGAAATGTTCTGCGACTGTAGTAGGTTTAGATTTGGTGTTAGTGTTATATTAAGTGCGGTGGTGTTCATTAAAACGGTATTTTAAACGTCATTTAGTTTCTCCTATGTTAAGCAAATTTCCTACATAGGAGAAAGCTCAGAGATCCAAATGCAATCAAGTCATACACTCAAAAGATAATTGAAGAGACCCACACAGTCACCAAACCCCAGATTGACACTTCATAGTCCCTGTGGACATGACGCCACTTACCAGAATAGGAATTCAAAGAACCACTCTGGGTGATACAATAACTTTACGTTTTATTGATGCAATTGGGGAATCTCTGCTCATGTCTCATGAACATACAAAGTGACACGTTTAGGTCGATATTTTGCAACTCAGTTAAAACAATCTTTCAAAAATCCCATGCAACTTGGGAGTGAGTTCCAAGAACATGCATTGGGTTTGGATGTTGAATCATTACAAGGAAAAACTTGGAAAACTTGAATTAAGTTGCTGTCGAACCCATACTCCAATCTGAAGGTGGTGTTACTAGTACCAATGCAAAACATTCATCTATCAATGATATGATGCACTCAGGTTCAGGAAGAAGATCAGTGAGCACTAAAAAGGCATGTTGATTCAACAAAAGACGAGAGAACAATTTGAAATCTTTGTATCGTTTGCAGTGATAATAATGGCAATGTTTTCTATTTACAAAAATAAGTTATTCCAAATACATCGATTTCTCTGTTCAGACTGCCATCTTGTTTTCATCAATGTGTTGATCTCAAGATCTTGAAATAAGTCTTTGAACATGTATCAGTTTTCCCTGACCATCAAAGGCTACTGGTTTGCACTTTCACAAGCGTCAATCCAATCGCTATATACATCAACAGGTTCTGAAAGATCTAGTGCCAGTTAAAGAGAAATTAAATGGTATTGCCATCTCTTAAAGTTAACTATCTGGTCACTGAAGTGTGCAAAGAGATTTGATGTGTACAATCAATCAATGTTGCTGATACAACTTGCAGAAACCTTGATCATTTACTGTAGATTGATGTTCCAAAAACTGAATTCAATAACAGTTTTATCATGCAATGTTCCTGAGGAATCAGGCACTTAAGTAACTGTCACGTAAAGCTCATATTAAAATTTTACTTTCATTAAAACGAGGAAGTACTCGTAGAACTTGCCGCTGATTCATAGCCAATTAGATTGAAGAAAGTACAATGTACAGTAACATCCGCTATTAATTTAAAAGAACATACTGCATATGACTTTTATGATAAATTATGGCAGGAGTGTTTTACCAGGAACTAAAACACTCGTATAATCAATACAATCACTACATGGAACCGAATGGCGAATTTCTCATACATAACACAAGAGGTCATATTCATTATTGAGCAACGATGTCACGATTCCCGCATTTATTTGGCCGTTTTTCTTGTTTGTATGTACCCAATACTTATCATAAGGCTTGCTTTTCAATCCCTGGATGGAGAGAGGCACCATGGGAGTAAAGTGTCTTGCCCAAGAACACAACACAATGTCCCCGGCCAGGACCTGAACCCGGACCGCTCGATCTGGAGTCGAGCACACTGACCATGAGGCCACCGACCAACCCAATACAAATTTATGAAAATTAATTTTGACATAATGATCTAAAATGACCTAAAATGGGCTAAAATGGTGTCTACAATGAACTACTAATTTTAGGTCATGTTAGATCATTTTAGGTTATTCCTTGTTTTAGGAACTTCGTAAGATTGCCATACAATGTACTCATGTGTAATAACCACTACAAACTAAAAAAAGTAAACTTGACACAAAATGCCACAAAAAGGATACATGTGATAGGGCTCTGATAATCTTCTAAGCAAACTCGACACGAGATGTGTCCTGTATTTCTGACACGATCCCTGAAAAAAAAAACACTCAGTTTCATCAGTCTTGAAAAAATACACCCAAGGAAAAATGGTCTTCGGACTGGGGAGACTGTAAATCAATTCAATTGGTTTTTGTGAAGAGAGAATTAAGTCAGAGTACATGTACAGAGAGGAAAACTCCTCAAAGCAGAGTACAGAAACAACAGCTTAAACCTACGCAGGACTGCAACTGCAGTGCAAGGATCAAGCCAAGGAATCATTGGTAGAAAGCCAATGCTAGATAGATATGAATAGAAAGACCCGAGGTACATGTAATGAGAGAGAAGTGCAGATAAAATAGGTAAATTTATTGGATGAATAACAATACTAACTTCCACTTTTTAACTTACATTTTAACCTCACAACTCTTTTCGTGGTTGCAAAAGGGGCAGTTGAACTGCTTATCCAGGGGATCCTGCCTCCTTTTAGGTGCTGGCTTACGTTTAGATCTCCTTCTGCCCATTTTTTTAACTCGTTCGTGAACAACAGCATGCGAAAACCTTAGTGACCGCGTGTGCACGATGCAGGCTTGGTTGCTATGAAAATCTGGAATCGGGAATGCGAAGCTGAAACTGTGGACTGCAGGAATCCATACGAGAGAGAAAAAGGACTACATATTTTTGTCGCACTCTGTGAAACTGACGGCGAGAAATAACCAGTTTAAAGGCTTTGACGGCAACGTGAGCATTCAACAGCTGATCGTTCGTTTTCTTTATTTCATTGAAAACCAAATCGGTTGTCGGGTTCCGGACACCCAATGACTGAAGCAAAACCCGTATGCTCGCATACTTATCTTTACGAACTAGATAATGACGACTTATTTTCTAGAAAGCAAAGACGAGCACGTGTTTAAATGAACGCTTGTGCTTTGTAAGCAAAAGCAAAGGCAGGCATCCAAGGTATCCCCAAAGACACATGGAGTTTCGCACCAACGCGTGTTTCATTTAAAAAAAAGAACAGTCAGTTGAGTAGTAATGAGCTATCCAGTCGTTGCGAAAATTTGGCTGTTAGACAAGTAGTAAAAAAACCTTCAGGTTTGATTGTCAGGGGTGGGGGAGATACGCTGCCTTTTAGTTCTGCCGAAGCTGAGCATTGCATTCATTCTCTGGCTTGAGAAGAATGAACTCATATCTCAGAAACAGGATATGCACTTACATCATTCCCTTAATATTGATATTGATGACATCTCCACAATCTTTGTTACAGGGGGAAAATGTTCCAGGGATGCCTCCTTTTCGAGTAGGATTCACGACGTAGACGGTAAGGGATTAAATCAGTTGAGGGTGGGGGGTGGGGGGTGGGGAACGTAGGTTGGTCGAGAAGTAGTATACAAAAATTTGGTTTTATCAACGGAGTTGATAATGTAAATTGGCCACCGTACAGAGATTCTAAAAGCTGACGTTTCGAGCGTTAGCCCTTCGTCAGAGCGAATCCATTCGCTCTGACGAAGGGCTAACGCTCGAAACGTCAGCTTTTAGAATCTCTGTACGGTGGCCAATTTACATTATCAACTCCGTTGATAAAACCAAATTTTTGTATACTACTTCCCCACCGACGCAGCATCACAGTTTCTTTAGAAACTACCCCTTCATTCATTGGTCGAGAAGTAATTTGCCACTACCTTAAATTTTTCGAAAAATTTGCTTTTGGAGAGTTTTCATGTTGCCATTATAACCTATTGCGTCACAATAGTAGGCGCATTTTGTTAAGCAAATATTAGTCTTTCATATGGAACCATAACATTGCTGTTACGTGACACAGTGTTGTAGTTATAAACCTTCTAGTAAGTGGTGAAACTGCAACCAGCCACCTTAAGGGCGATCTGTCCGAAGTATCTTATAAAACGTCTTACGTGTATCTTTACCCCAGCATGTTTTTCGCCGTGAAAAAATATTTTACGATTTCCGCCTCAATTTGGCCGTGACTGTAGTTGGGCGCTTACTTTATTAGACGTTATCAGTCATGTTTGTACGAATTCGATTTATGTTTAGAAGCAAAGTGAACAAAGGACACGGTTTTTGAACTGACTTTCAGTCAGTTTTAATTCATGTGGTTCTCATAATAAAGCATGAAGACCTAATAATAATTTTTCTCGTCAAAACTCATAATTTATCAAAGCCAAGAAATCATTGTTTTCCCAGAACACATCTTGTGCAACTTAAGATTTTTAGCTTGTTACATTTTTCCAAAAGATCACATTCTCTCTTTCACAGTCTCACAAGAGCCAATTCAAATAGTTTCAGCAATACATTTCCTTGATGTCTCGGAGATGAATTGATCAACTACATAAGATTTTCCAATTCCTTGCCATTTTTGTCCCCAGTCTTCAACGGTGCCCGTCCAATTCGTGTATCCTTGCAAGATGATGGACATCTCCCAGTTTCGTTTCATTGAGTCTCTCGGTGAAGTCTTTCATTGTACCGTTCCTCTTTGGTGGCGAGTCTTCGACGGTCATTTCCGCGCCATGACTAACGATTTTGTCAGGCGTGGCTGGAGAAACTTCTTCGACTGATTCTGCTCCTCTGCCTTGCTCAAAAACATCAGACAAAGTGGTGTTTCTCATATTCAGTTCCATGTCTTCTTCGGTACTGTTCAACTGTGAACCATCATTTTCTGGGGGAATGATAACATTGGCGCTGTTTTGTTGAGGTACCTGTACCATGTTAGCGTTGATGTTTCGTCCCATGTCTTCTTTGGCACTGTTGCACCGAAAATTCTCAGATTCCTGGGGCTGTTTGATATTGGCGCCATCTTCCGAATCAGTTGGGTTAATGCGTTCATGAACGTCGGTCGCAATCGGGTTTTTGTTCTGTTCCTTATCTTCATCGGTACTATTGATATGCTGACCCCAAGAGGCTTCGCGGAGTTTGAGCAGAGTGCTTTCAACTTCCGGTTCTGTTTCATTGGGTGGTTCGGAGCTAGTGTTTATGTCTTGATCCCAGTCTTCCTCGCTACTGTTGGAGCGATGAAGATGAAATTTGTCGATCTCGGACAGTAGATCACGACGGCGCTCGCGTTCGATCCGCTACAAAAAAATGAAAAAGAAAAGAAAAAGGAAAATACATCAGCATATAGGAAAGGAACAATACTTTGAATGCGATTTAGACAAACCTTATTATAGTGTCATTCAACACCTCTTCTACCAAGCATGCTGACAATAACTTTAAGCCGATTCCTAATCAGTATAAAATTCTTTTTAAACAATAGCCACCATTTTTCATACCTTTACTCTGTTCTTTTTATCATTTTTATCTCGCCTTTTCTGTATATATTTCACTAATTCACATTCAACGTTTTATCCGTGGAAGGCTGTAGATCGACAGCCGAAAGCTTATATTCTTTTTGAAAATTTTTAGCCAGAGAACGTTTTTTATTGTATTTTAATATGCCTAATCCTGGCTGCGCTTCAATTTTTAATAGTGTCATTCAACTTTGCATTACAAAATTAAACTGATAAAAATAATAATTGTAAAATCATATATCATGGTAGGACATTTACGCGATAGCGCCATTTGACTGCAACTACCAAAAGGACTCAAGTTTTGGTTTTCACATTGCCACCAGTGTCGCTTTTAACCCCACTGGGATCACAAAATTTATATACGAGACTAACAAGTTAACTTGAAGTTAAAACTGTAAAGTTCAGAGGGCTGGAGCAGTGGTGAGCTGGCTTGCTTCTTAATCAGTTTGGCCCGGGCTCGATTCCAATTTTGTATTCGTCATACCGGGGATGAGCTTGTTGTTTCTTCTAATTTCTTAGCTTATTGTGGACTATTCCTTGGGAAAAACTGTTCCGAGTCCGAAATTTACCGCAAGGCTGACGGCCCATTAAAAGGCATTGTAACTGAGGACGTCTATTCTTTTGTTAATGGTGGAAGTCCACGTGGCTTTCAAGCTGTAATCCTAGAAAAATTATTTTGGACACTATCTTCCCTGACCACCTCATACCTTTGCCCCTCCCCTCCCCGATCAAAGTTGAATACGACTAAGCCGATTACATTCAAAAACATGAAGGATATAGCATTCAACATTGAATGAGAGGGGAGGGGGAGGGGGAGGGGGTATAAACGGCCCAATTTCACGTACAATATGGTTTGTTATGGATTATCCCATTAATTTCCCCTGCATGTCCCAATTAATTTGTCTAGGTTTGTAGTTCATAGGCACAAGACATTAATAATGTAAGAAAAACATTACAAACTGAACAGAATATGATTAAGAACCCCAAGTGGGAAGAGACAATCAATTCATTGTTAACAAAGCGTGATAGGAGTTGATTCGAGACCACCCGCAGCCAACTTAAGTCGTCAAATGATCTTTTCAAGAAAACAGGCAAAGTCGCCTGTTAGTTTTTTATTGCGTGGTATTTAAGTTCGACGTTGGGAGAACGCATACCATTCGTGTCTCTTCTTTCTGGATGCTAGGCGATTCCAGGGTTTAGGGGCCATCGTGGACTGGCTGACCGCTAGCCTCGATTTCATGCAAGGGCCTCGAGCCCATGCAATAAACAACAACTTTCTTTCTACTGTTCGACCATCCACATTGTATCAAGTCCATTACCAAAATGTTGAGCTAAGAAACTTATTGTTGCAACTGGCTTGTGACCCTGAAAGAACCTCGCAAGTCCACTTTCAATAGCGATCGAACGTACTTTACTAATCCATGATTATTACTAGTTTACGAGTTAAATCTAAGACTAACCATTTCACTGAGAATGGCTCTAGCAATTTGACCAGCTCTGGTTACCAGGCTTCTGTACGAACGGACAGTATACACGTGTCTGTTCTTGTAAGTAACTGGACGAAAGTATCTGTAATCAATGCGGCCAACCCCAACAACGTAGACTTTGACCCCGAGTTTTGCGAACTGCCAGCGAAGACGCCTCATGATGTGACAAGATCGCCCAGTTTGCCTTCCATTCACGATCACAACGAGAATATTCTGAACAAAGGTGTATTTGTATCTTTTCTTAAAGAAGTAACGCAGTGCAGCGTTTATTCCCAGGTCAACACGTCGTCTGTTCTGGTTTGGATATCGAATGCAATCCAGTACTTTTAGCAACAAACCAAAAGAGCAGCATTCATTAAAACCAATGCGCAGTTGTGGTCGGCTTCCATAAGTCGCAACGCCGATGTGAGAGTGGTGCTCGGCGATCGTGAAGCGTCGAGCGATTGACTTGATGAAGGCCTTTTCGAGATGGAAGTTTCGTCGACCAACGTAGTGCGAGCCGTCGATCAAGAAGGCGATGTCAGCAGTAACCGGAATATGAGAGACGCCTGTAATTAAAAACAACGATGGCAAATTCCGTGATCACAATACATAATCAGCGTTACTAATTATAGTGACCATATTTCTTGTGAAAGAAATGTACATGTTTGAGGTGCGAGCTGTAGACGACCTTGCATTTATCTTGACAATTTAATTCACGTGCCACTGTGACCTGAAAAAATTAATTGTTACTGTTCTTTGGATTTCAAAACTATGTTAACTAAACACACAGGGGCACTTAAAGCAATTGTCACATTATAGAGAGCTGAAATATTCAGGCACCTTCAGCAGGATTCGAACCCATGACCTCGGCGATGCTGGTGCTATTCTCTGCCAACTAAGCTATACAGTCACACAGTTGATAGCAGCTCAATTTGTTGATGTAAATATAAGCGATTCTTAAATTATTTCGTCTGCATTACAAACAATGTTCACGACAAATTCGACTGAAAGCATCACTTACTCAAGTTACTCTTGGAGTGGCGGTTTAATTCCTTTAATAATTTGTTACTAATTGTTTCATCTAGAGCGGTTTTCAATTGTATGTCGAAAGAAACTAGCGAATTGCTTTGGGTTTGCATTTCTTCACTCAGTGATTGGTTCAAAGTTCTCGTGCCACTTTTTCAACCAATCAGAAGTGAAACCAAAACCAATCGTGGCTCGCGCGTGCACAACTTCCCGCGCTTTGTGTCGTCTACGTGTAATAACTTCGAGTTTTGATTGGTTTACCGGATTGTCTCCGTCCTTTTTGATTGGCCAAGATAATTACTTTGGTTTTGGTTTTACGACACTCGATTGAAACTCGCTCTATCCCGTCTTTTCCTGAAAGCATTGGCCCCTGGGAGTGAGACTTAGCATATTTTAGTACTCTGTCTTACGCCAGATGATTTTACGCGTCAAGTGGGGGCTTCCTAGGGCTCCTGAGGGGAGCAGCAGAGGGATCAGCGGATTTACCCCTCCATTAAGCACATATCTTGCTAAACTAGTCACTTTTATTTGAACACAACTCGCCACGATTATCCTTTGCAACACGGAAGGGTTGCGTTTGTACCCGATAACGGGTAGAGTCACGTTTTTTCATTTTGCGATGACGCTATAGATCTTACCCGGTAGACCCAGCCGTTTTTCTGGGGTAGATACCAGTTTACTGTAGAAGAATTACGAGTAGCTACAAAGAAGACATGATGAAGAAACGAGTGAGTTTTTATGAAGAAGCCTGAGCGAGTCACGGGCGCACTTTCTAAAGAGAGAACATTCGCAAGGAAGAATTTTGGATATATTTGATAGACTTTATTAAACAATTTAGTAAACTTCTTT